>NC_089978.1:142730562-143036424 GCF_036417845.1 Apteryx mantelli
GATAGGTAGATCACTAAGGGAACTTGTTTTCTTTTTAATTTAAGGCATGCAATACATGCGCTCTGCTGCACAACAAGAGCATATTTTTCCTTTGTGCATTGTGTAAGATTCTTTTCTGAAAAATGCCCAAATATTACTCTCAGCTTCAAAACGAACAATGTTACATTGCCCTCTGTCTGCCTGTTAGCAATCTGGGGTGGAAAATTCCCTTCTGCTGCTATTGTCTTGAAGGAGTTAACTTCTAACAGCATCCAACTGCTGTTATGCATAGTGCATTTCTTCTTCTTTATATATGATCCATATTAGACAGTCTGAGAAGTCTGTATGAACATTATGAAAGATTTTTGTCTACAGTAACATAAAGGGGTTAGAGTTCAATGCTCTCACAAAATATTTAATCTTGTGAAATGTTATTTGTAGTGTCATTCTTGTATATACCTGCTTTGAAATTCCTAACCTTAGATTCTTCTATGTAAAGGAATATAGGGCACAAGTGTTCTTACCTTTGATATACTATAGGATCTAGCAATATTTAACTGGTGAAGTCATTTTTGTTTCCAAACCTGTGTCTCAAATATGCTTGGGAACGTGGAAACTCACAATGCCCTTATTCATGACATCAAAATCAGTTCCATGGTAACACATTGTGATGACAAAATACACAGATTGCAAGGTCACAAGTCACACTTAAGAACAGGCAGGGGAGAAATTGTTAGTTTAATGAATAACATTAGCCAATTCCAATAGGAATAAAAATAAAGGAAAAATAAAGTGCCTAAAGTAAACGCCCTTAAATGCACTTCAGAACCATTTCACCTTAAGTAGTTCTTCAAAGTCAGAAGGTTTCCACAGGTTCACCTCTGCAGCAAACAGAAATACACGTTAAAAATAAAAGGAACTGGCTCTACAGTAATAATTGCACTAGTAATGCTTTGCCTGTATATGCACAGAGAGAAATGACAACTGCAGGGAAGAAGTTTCAGCAGAAATGAAGCAATCATCCTTAAAAATTTTCACATTAATTCCAAGATAAACTCTGCAAAGCAACAAATGATTCTTCCACTTTACAAGGAGTTGGTTTTCACACACAGACTAGCCACTTTCAAACATAATTCTCGTATTTCCTTGGTTTATAGTCAGGTATTTGAAATATTTGTATTAATGAAGTCAGCAACAGCAACATTATTATAGCTTCTTCAAATGTATTTGAAGTGATTTCTCCATTGCTTATTTACTAAGCACTGTAAAAACAATCCAAATATACAAATACACAAAAGTTTAGCATACAGAGGCTTACTTGCAGAAAAAACTGCAAGCTCAATATCCTAACAACTGACAAACAACTTAAAAAAAATGTGATATTGCCATCAGATTTGCTTGCAACTTCTCAGAACAATTACAGGAAAAGTTTGGAACACTTAAAAACAAAACAAGCTAAAAAACAACCCGTGTTCATAATTAAGGGAATGTTCTTGTATGTAGAATATATCTTAAATGTTAGATGATCCTTCCATGAAGAAGTTATGTTACTGTACAAAAGTTAGTGTACAAAAAGTGACAAGAATACACTTGAATTGATATTTCCTTCTAACTCTCATGGACGAAAGCTTCTTTGAAATCTCAACTAGAAGATAGCATAAACAACCTATTTGATGTGACTGTGTCATATAATTGGCACTATACATTCTATGCTTACTGCACTCTGAAAGGTCAAAGGAGAGGATGGATTTCCTTTAACCTCTTCTTTAAATAGCATCTTATTTTTTTAGAGGAGAGGTTATTTTTTTACATTGTCATGGCAGACAGCCCTATCCCAATACATCTTTACATAAACAGTGACTGAACAGCCAAAAAACAAATTGCAACTTAAATTCTACACGGAGAACCTCAGATTAGTTTTCTTTCCATATATCAGAACAAAACACTTGAAAGCCTGGTACATTTCAAAATAGATTGGGAGCAATATCTTTGATTTTATTTAAATGGCATAAAATCAGTGGATTATTCAAAAATAATGAAGCATGGTTTGGTAAGACATTAACACTTTCAACATATTATTGCACTCTGGCAGTGAAGGAGATGGTAAAATTCCCTTTATGTTACATAAAACGGCTTGACAGTGGCATACATACTTACCACAGGTGGGGGGGTTCTTCTTAAATTGGTGTCTATCATGTGATGCTTCATAAGCAAAGAATAGCAGGCCATGCTGCTTCATTCAGTTGGGTTATGCTTTTACTCTTTCTTCCTGCATGTGAAAAGCATAACAGAGAACTAGCAGAGCAGAAGTAAGATGTGTTTTGTTAGTTGTCTGAAGCCCTGGGGCCCGGAACTGGATAAGTCCTGATATTATACCCTGGATTGAGCAGAATAAATCCATTTTGTTTCCTACAAACATTTAGCCATTAAAAAAATATGAGATAGAAAAACAGACTTTGCTGTCTGCATGCCTTCTTGTAAAGCTTGTATTGTGGAAATGTCAGAATCATTAGCTCATTGGCATATATTTTGCAAGCTAATGCTTCTGCTTTAATTCTCACTGGGGACTGCATGTCTGCTTTTCAAATAAAACCCAGACTGAAGAAGGTGAAGAGAGTTTAAAATGATGCTGTTAACACTCTATGATGGCTGATAACACTTCCAGATATGATTAATTATGAACTATCAGCCAAGGTTGATAAAACCATAGTTTTTAAAGTACCTACTCTAATACTAAGCCCCACAAAAGTAATTGGAAAGTGTTAAAATTGCCCCAGAAATATTTGTGGTTCCTTTTAAATTCACACAGAGAGTGTGACTGAATAAAGTTTTAAAATAAATGCAGCACAAGAAACAAATTTAAAATGTAAAATTTTGCACACAGTAAAAGAAGCGTGGCCGATTATATTTCCAAGATGACAAGTGGATGAATTTACACCTGAAAGAGAGACAGAAGAAGCAGTCACAGAAACATAAGCCCCATACCAAAACACTTACTCCTCTCTTAAATATATATTGCTGATAAATTTGGCATGTGATGAAGTAAGAGGTTAACAGTAACGGCCATCATAAGTAGAAACATTCTCAACTCACAACTCTATAAATTAAAATCGCGAACTTGCAGCAATAACTCCTCTGCTTGAACACCTGTTCCTCAAATCAGCTTTTGAGATCTCTCTCTTACAGTGACACACACGTCCTTCCTTCTGTGCTGAAGAATAGAAGTTCTTCACTTCTATACTTCTAAAAGAAAGATGGATTTCTTCACTTGTAATCAGGCCTTTGCAGAAGCTGACTTGTCACACCTATGTGGTTCTGGTAGCACTGCCATAGGCTCCTCTTTAGGAAGAGGAATGGGGCAGGCTTGGCCCCTTTCCTCAACTTCAATTTTTAGTTTGGGGCTCTAATAAACTCAAACTATCCAATCAAAACTCAGCCAAAACCACTGAGTGCTACCTGGTGTAGTAGCATAGCCAGTTTAAACTCTATGAAACCACAAGTTTAGCGTGCTTTTGATATTGCTTTATAGATCAACCTAGGTTTATTTGAAAATGAATTTAGAGGCAGCAGACAAGTTAGTGAACTTGAGCAAACCTTAGGGCAAATGCAGTTTTTATTCTGAATTTCTAAACAAATCCTCAAACTAAACAAATCTTGTGCCGTTTCTGTTTTCATTGTCATAGCTCTAACTATTTGCAGATTTCTGGGTCTGTTTTTACATTTCTGATCTATATTTCGCAGTTGCACGCTCCATAAGAATCCTACCGGATATATCCTGACTGACTTTCACAGGAACTTCATGTACTGTGACACACTGGCTTAAAGTTAAATAGCTCCAAAACATAGGGAAATCAGCTGTGAACACTGAAAGGTGCCATTTCACCTGGCATTCTTCAAGTTAATCCATTTATTTTCTGAGTACTTCCAAATTTTCTGTAGGATTGGTAGTATTGGTAGCATGCTCACTAATCTTTTAATAAATCAAAACTTTTCTGTAAATTTCTTTAAAGACAAGATGGGAGACCCAAACAGACCACTAACAATGCATAAGAATAGTTCTGTAGCACCAGAGCTCAGATATATTCTAAAACCCGAACCATGTTCCCATCCAGAAAACTTGTTAAGGTTTTGCTGATCTCTTTTCCTCAACCCTGTTCTCATTTCTATTTATTTTACTTAAAATCAGTCTGGTTCTACAATCTATGCTGTGTATTACAGACAAGTATATCAAAATTGTTCTATGTCATTCTTCTGGAACTAGAGGAATGACAGTTGCATTTCCCCTCTGCCCTTTCTGCTCTGCAAGTAGTAGGTGAGATTATCAGTACATAACTCATTAGAAATGGAAAATTTAGTTTTATTTAATTCCATTTGTGATTCATCCTTATTCTTGGTCAGCTAAAACGTGAGCAGTTCAAGGCTTACTAGGAAAATGTGATTTCCCCAAAGCTTGAATACTAAAATAAAGTAATTGTCAAAATGTATGCCTAAGGAATATTCAAAATATATGTTGTGCCATGTAAAAGATCCTGTCAAAATAGCAGCTTATGACTAACAAGAAAACATCAATCTTAAGTATCAGTACCTCCAGTGAAATATCTGTGGACTATTCAGAGAGGAATATGGTTCACCTAGAAAACTGTGAATAATCCGAATTAACTCAGTTTCTTTGAAATCCTGTGGAAGTTTGGAAATAGTTTCAAAAAACCAAATACATATCTCATAATTAGCTTTGCAAATTATTTTTGATTATTGGCTTAGTGGTATATCTATTTTTTTAACTGTTATACAAAAAAAGTCTGCCACATATTAGCCTTCTGTATTTCCTTTCTAGCTCAAGCACAAGAGTAACTGGAACACGATTAAAAAGAAGAGCATATTATTGCTCCCAAGAGAAAGATGGTTTTTGTGGACTAGCGCAAAAGATGACACATGCTGGAAGAGAACTAGCCCTTTGAAAGGAAGGAAACATTTTGATTTTATCCTGTTCTTAGAGTTGGTTGACTTAGGGCAGAGTCCCCTCTGCCTCTGTTTCTCATAAATTCTTTCTTCTAATAGGTTATTAGTTTGCTTATTCTATGAAACATGTGCTATAGTTTATAAGTTCCAGTGCAAACTTCTCACCAGTGATGCTCACTCATGAGCTTTACCTGTGCCATAAATTTGGAGAGTCAGAAGGCTGCGTGTAGAACTTGAGGAAAAGGAAAAAGTGGTAAGTGCAGAATATGCAAAAGCTAATATCAGTCACACAGCTGCTCCAAGAAATATGGCAGACAATCAGATGAGGTTCAAGCATTATTTACCACCCCATGAAGACAATGAGTGGTGAGAAGACGAAAGTAGCTATTATTTTGAACAGTACTAGGTCAGAAGGACTAGATTTACGTAATGGAGAAAAGCAAACCAGTTACCATCCAAAATTACAGATACTACAGTGATACAGTTTTAGGAAAAATGAAGCTACTGGGATAGAAGTTGCCTGTGAGAGCTAAAAAGCTGGACAGACTTTTGAGGCGTCTATAACAAGTTTTTGTACACTGAGTCAAACATGCTAATTTGAGGACTGTGAATCCTTAAATTTATAATCAGATTTTAATGTGGATCACAGACCCAAAACTGAAAAGAGGAAGACTGATTTGATTTTGACGTAAAAAGGAGGCCCACAGAAGGTGGAAGCAGGGTCGGGCTACTCAGGAGGAATACAGAGATGCTGCTTGAGCGTGCAGGGATGGAGTTAGGAAAGCCAAAACTCAGTTGGAGCTGGAACTAGCAAGGGATGCTAAGGACAACAAGAAAGGTTTCTACAAGTACATCGGCAGCAAAAGAAAGGTTAGGGAGAGCGAAGACCCCATTGCTCAATAGCGACCTAGTGGCAACTGATAGGGAAAAGGCTGAGGTACTTGGTGCCTTTCTTGCTAAGGTTTGCTCTCAGGTCTCCCCGGTCCCTGAGCCTCCTAGCAGAGTCTGTGGGCCTGAAGCAGTACCCACAGTAGAGGAGGATGAAGTTAGGGATCACTTAACCCGGCTGGATGTACACAACTCTGTGAACCAGAGTGGATGCATTCAAAGGGATGCTGAGGGAGCTGGCTGATGACATTGTGAGGCCACTCTCTATCATCTTCAAGAGGTCATGGCAGTTGGGGAAAGTTCCTGATGACTGGAAAAAGACAAACCTCACACCCATCTTCAAAAAGGACAACTAGGATGCAGGTCAGTCAGCTTCCTCTTGGTCCCTGGGAAGGTTGTGGAGCAAATCCTTCCGGAAGCCATTTCCAAGCACGTGAAGGAAAAGAAGGTGATGTGGAGCAGCCAGAATGGATCTACTAAGGGCAAAGCATGTCTGACCAACCTCTTCTCTTTCTGTGACAAGGTGACTTCTGTTATGAGCAAGGAGAAGGCAGTGGATGATGTGTACCTTGGAGTTAGTGAGGCCATCGACATGGTCAAACCAGAGAACAAGCTGTAGCTAAAAAGAAACAAAGTAAACATACCCATACTGTGAAGAGTATGGGTAAAAGAGAGGAAAACTTTCTGAGGCTCTTAAAAAGACAGCTACAACCAGTAACTGAAATATCATGTTTTTTATAGGTTAGATTTTGGAGCACAAGTTACTCTCATATCCAGACAGTGCATACAGGTTACAAGCTAGCTGAAGTTAAAATAAAGGATTTGAAGAGAAAATCTATTTATGATGAAAACAAGTTAATAAAAAGCTTTCTTTGATCACACTACAGTGAAATCAAACCATGATGTGTGGATATGAACTCCACGTGAAAATATAACAAAATCTTGAAGAAATAATATTTATAATTGTTTTCTTATAAAACACTTTCAGGAAAGAAAATACTTACTTGAGAGGTGAAAATGCCAGATATTAGGTTGTTAAGAAAGTGAATACAGTGGAAGGACAGAAGCCACTAAAAAGTAGAAAATATATTCTCAAATGTTTTTAATGGCATAGAAAAGCTACACAGAACAGAATATAAACAACAGAATATAAAATGCAGTTAACAGAACTCAATTTCCCAGTTAGACATGTGCCAGCACATACCTAGAAGTGTACTTAGACAAAAACTTAAGGAACAGATTAGACGTCTTACTCTGAATATAGCAGAGAATACTGAAGCGCCTTTAGAAAGAGTCTCCTCTCTAGCAGCTCCAGAAGAGAAGGGAGAAACTCTTTACCTATGCCTCCAGCCTAAATAGGTAAGCACATGCATATGTACACAATTCCACATACCTACTAGAGAAGATATTTCTTAATAAATGGTTTGTCCCAGATACCTGTCTGCCCCTCATCCCACACTAGGTACTTCACCTGGGTTGTAGAAAATTTCTTTAGAAAGAGAGTTCATGTCTGTGATATTTTAACTTTCCCCTGTGAATACACTGCTTTACTGTAAATGTATTTTACTGTACATTTTAGGCTATGCTCTGCACCTGTATCATTTCACAAAAAGATACCAAAGTATTTGAAGATACTGAAGGCAACAGAGTTTACAGATGATATTTTGCTATGAGTATAAACAATAGAGCAGTATCATCAGACACAGAGCTTATGGTGCAACTTGACAGACAGAAATGTAAATTTAGGGGTAAATAATTAACCGAGCTCGGAAAAATATGACTGATCTAGGGGCCCTACTAGACCTTGGGTCTAGTAGGGTTATAGATAATTATCAATATTTCTATACTTACAGAGAAGGAAAGCACAGAAGAGTGAGAAACCTGGCTGAAAATTTTATATCCAATCCAGCTGCCAAAAATATTGAGCTAAAAACTTTAACCTGCAAAAAAGGATAGGCAAGATGATAATCATAGCAGGTAGCGTTAAAACAGTTTATAAAGAAAGCATTGATTCTCTAACGGTAATTGTTATACCAAATTGTCAACCAATCCTCCTGTACAAGGCCTTGCAACAACACTTTTTTGCAAAGATGGGAACAACTGGAGATTGCAGTTAATGCTGCAGAAAATCTAATTTAAGCTGAATGCCAGCAAACACGGGCAGAAAAACAAAAAGGCTCCTATGCTTATCCATGAATGAAAAATAAGGTTCCTCTATGGAATGACAGTACTAGCAGAAGCAGACTGCAAACCATTATGACAATGGGGGGGAAAACACAACTTAGATGGAAGAGGTTATTCTTTCAATTGCAGTTGGATGATCTATAGCTAGAATATAAACCTGGAAAAGACCTTATGTTAGCAGACACTCTGTCTGAGCTTTCAATAAAAGAGGGGTAGTACAAACATTAGAGTCTCATTTTGTCCATGTAAATATGTTCAAGAAAATTTTCTTGGTCTCAGACAGGATGCGATCTGTCACTGCAAGAGACCATAACACAAAATGAGACTTTGCAAAAGGTAATAAGAACGATTAAGGCTGGCTGGCCTTCAGAATATAAACCTACTCCTTTTAACAACTTTGGAGGAGAAATTAATTTTCTAGATGGTACTTTACTCAAAGGTTCTAGATTGGTTGTGTGTAAAATTTTAAAATAGGAAATACAAAATTGGATACATGAAAGATATCTGTGTACCAGGAGAGGAGAAGACTAGTTAAAAACGTTATTTGCCCCAAAGTTTCTGCAGATGTAGGGAAAAAAACACCACCACAAATCTGAAAAACAGAAACGTTCGGAAATTTTGTGTGTGTGTGGGGGAACAATTTGTGACTGTAATTTTAAACAAGGTTAGACCTATAGTTCACATTTGGCATATATATGTTTACATATGCAGTTGGATAACTATCCATGTTTTGGTTTTGGATTATCATTCCTAATTTCCAGGATAGCACCATTAGAGAATGCAAGCACTAAAGATGTAATCTCATTTATAAAATTTGCCTTTGCATAAAACACGTTACCTGCCCTGGAGAACCAATGATGCTATGAATGCATTTTTGTGAATTTTTATAAATGCATTGAAAAAAATTAAAGCAGAAAACATACTGTGATAGTACATCACGTGCCTTCATGTTTCTAGTCACAAAATAGCACACACAAAGTATTTGACAGCAAATACAGGTATAAAACTCACTTGTTTCCTGTAAAACAAGTTTCTTCATTTCTCTGAGATTACTAATTACATACATGCAAATAGTGGCCACCTTAAGCTTGCACAAAAGGAATAGGAAAGACAAATATCCTGAGGCTCCAAGCTCCAAAACAGAGCAGATCAGAAAGGAGATGACAAATTAGACAACACCAGTGGAAAGGATTGAACAAAACATTCTGGAGAGTTACAAGGAAGGCTCTGAGCTGGTGCTCCTTGACTGAGAACTATGGAGGATTTGCTGTATCATCACTTTTTTCCCCCTCCCTTATGGAGAAACCAAAGGATAATGGGTCCTCAGTAAGGTCTGACACCTTGGTCTGACTACTTAATTTACGACTGTTAATGTGAGCAACCTGACTTTGAACACAGGGATTCATCTCCCTTTCTCCCAAGCTCTTCCTTCTAGTTGTCATTAGCTTACACTGAAAACCATCCAATTTGTTGATCACCACCTAAAGAAACAACACCAGCCTCACAGAATTTACAGTTCAAGTAGACAACCATGAAAATGACAGATGGGAAAAGGGAATCAATGGAAGCTGAACATCAAAAGACTAGCACATGGCAAACAAACATACTGATTCCTCTGCTATATTATTAAGAGCTTGTCTCCCTTTCCTATCCCCTCCAGTCTCTTCTTTCAGTTTAAAGAAACAGGCCATCTTCTGGGCAAAGTGAATTTTGAAAACAGAGGGTAAAGGACAGTGAAGATTCATAATGCATATATTGTCCCATGGAATCCAGACTAAAGGGTGAAGTCATCCCAAAAGGTCTGCTACTTCTCAGCTATATCACTCAGCCAGAATTGATCAATGATAGCAGTTCAAGATCTCTAAAATGAATTTCTGGATTTGCAAGCAGAGACTTTCTAATTTACTACAGCCATTTGGCCTGTCCTGACCCCTCCCTGGATCTCTGCCCCGTTTTATGCATTTAGACCTCAACTGAGGAAAAGCACTTATGAATGTATTTAACTTTAAAGAGGTGATTAAAACCTACAGACATCAATAGCAGATAAGCACATAATTACTTATGTCTAGAATAAAGATGAGATTTGTATACTTTAAGTGCATTCCTGAAAGGATTTCTTATGAGAGAATTCTTTATCCTGTTTTGCTCGCCTGTAAAGAGACTAGTACAAAGATTTCTATAAATAAATAAAAGCAGAAATGTTTCCTTGGGCAGGTGTATTTAAGAAACAACCTACACACTTTGATTTACTTGGAACATTATACATTTTAACATATATAAATTTATTCAGCCATTAGTAGTATATGTATGAAGGGTTTCTTCAAGACAGTGTAAACTACCTTTTGAATTTTCAAGTATAACTGGGCTTCCACCTTTGAATAAGCCTCTAATGGTCACTCAGCCACAGTATGCAAGAATGCTTCCTTCCCCTTTTTGTGAGGCCTGTTTGATGCTGTTTCTTAATCTTGGATTAGCTGTTGACTCATATCAAATGCAAATCAAGCTCTTTTACAGTATGAATCATAGCTGCTCTTGGTCAAAGGGGTAAGAATGGATGAGAAAGGAAACATTACATTTCTGGACAATACTGATGACTGAGGGTTGGTATGACTCATACTTTAAGAGGGCTGATATGCACTTTCAAGTCAACAACTCATGAGATTAAGAAGCGACTTCAAACAGGGCTTTCAAAAGGAGAAGAAAATAGGCATTGAAATAAGTAACAGAGCAACACACAAGGCCACATCCTGGAGTCCTCACTGATGCAAGATTCCTATTGACATTAACTTTATGGTTTGTAAGCACTAAGCTGAGAGTTCATGGTTTAAGACTGACTGTTAGTTAGCTGTGAGTTTCAAATAGCTGAAAGTTCACTCAGTAGAGTTTCAAAGTAATTAGTTTTTGGTCAGGTTTTGTAAAAAAACAGGAAGCCAGAGGGCTGCATGTAATTTTCCACACAAAAAAAGTTTGCTTCTCACATACATGGCATTGTTAGGAAAACAGTGGACATATCTGTGGTTACAAGGAAGAGGATATGTAGGGGGGTATTTCTATCTGCTGAGATTTAGATGTGGAAGATAACTCAAAAAGAAGCATCCAAAACATTATTTTTGTGTCCCAGCTAATTTTACTCTATATGCGGAAATTACTACGGAATTAGGAAACTGTACATGCATGCAGCAAAGCATCTCTCTGCTCATGAGAAAGACCGGCAGAAATAATACATTAGAAAATCAGCAAGCCAGAAATGTACCCACTTTTGCTATTTACCTTGGATAGGAATAGCCATTTCTTCACAAACATAAGTGAAAAATACTTTTTCTTTAGTTCCCTAAAAATCAAAAGAGAGACTTCTAGCTATTTCTTTGAAGACTGTTTTAGCTATTCCTTTAGTGACTGTTTTGGGGGGAGGGGTTGTTTGTTTTTTAATCAAAGCTTGCTCAGTGCATTACCATCATACCTACCACATACATTACTGCACATCTGTGCCTTTTGTATTTGGGTATACCAGATTTTATTGCAGAGCCTGTGTTACTCTCTCTGGAGGACAAGGAATCAACATGTCTTTTGTGTACCAGCAAGATTCTGTCTTAATCCTATAATAATTTTCTAATTCCTTTCATATTCCTGTCACTAGTACTTAAGACAAAAACTTGGCAAAAGGGCTTTAAAACAAAGTCGAGGTATTGCTCAACCGGTTAAAAAAAGAGCAAGAAAGAAGAGATTTACTTATTTTTAGAGCTGCAATGAAACAAGTATTTATTTTTACTTTTAAAGATCTTCGATGGCCTGCATTTAAGAACATTTTGGATTAAAGAACAAATGCAATTAGGATTACTTGGCAATTACACTGGGGTAATCAGCCAACGATTTTGTACAGAGATACCCTACTTCTATCACTTTTACCAAAAAGAGAGCATTGTATTGAATGCCAATGACCCAACAAGCATCTGCTATCAGCAGGCAGCCATCCATCAACCCTCGTCCTCCAAAATCTCCGGAGAAAACCATCTCCGCCTGACCCCTCCTGTCAAACATTCCAGCGGGTGGGGACCGATGGGGAGTTGCTCTCCAGCTATGTGCTGGGCTCCCTAGAACCTGAACCACATGGCTCCATACTCTCTCCTTCCTGCTATTCTAGACCATACTGACCAACTGTTTTAAACCACAGTTTTTGATATGACAGATTAAACACCAAGAATGAGGAAATCAAACAGCAGCTGAAATCCGCATGGCAAGTTCGCTGGACAAATATTTCCAATTAATTCTGCAGTAGGGGCCAAGTTCACTCTGAAACTGGCTCTGTAATCTGAAACCTAGCAGTCAGCCAGATGGGTTTAATGTGGTTGCGCTGCACTGCGTTCAGTCTGGCACGGGAGAAGCTAGCACTGTGGAAAAGACATCGTGGGAGGATCATAAAACTGATATGCATGCTTCAGGGCTGGCACTCATGTTATTGGTAGCCATTTGAGCAGTCAGGGGAATGGGATTCAGGTGCTGAGCTCCCTTGGGCACTTCTGGAAAGCCAGGCTGCACTCAAGTGCCACAATACAGAGATGTCTCAGTTATTTCCTATTTTAAGCGACGTTCTTCTTTAGCCCAGCCCTTTCAGAAAAACAAATTTGTGACATTTCATTCAGCATGGACAACAGAGGCATTAAACTATCTACTTCACTGATAATGTTAATAAGCTTAAAACCTTTTGTCCATCAGAACTGTTCCTAAATCCAAGTCAAGCACACACAACATATTGCTCCTTTAAATGCCGTTAGATTTCTATTCTGCCAGAATTTCAGTAACTGTAGATTTAAAGTTTTGGCTAGTACTGAAACAGTTCCTGTAAAATACACCACACATAGCTTCTAATCCGAAAATATTAGCATCAATAACAATGTGTTTGATATGCCTTCAGCCAGCTATGTTCTTGGTTAAAAGATTGAAATAAATGTATGATAGAGTCTGTTCATAGAAGGGACCAGTATGCATTTGTTGTGTCTGCTTTTGTCTGTCGAAATTAAAAAAAGAAAATAAGGTTGCCTAGGATTTCCATCTCAACTTAGCTTCCTAGTATCATCTGATGTTAAGTTGCTAATTACACACAGGTGGTGTCATATTCAAGGGATGAAAGTTTGAGGCTTGTGGCACAGAATACTTACAGTTTTGCATAGACTGTAACATTTACCAATGAGCAATGCTCCATAAGATTTACAAAATAGAGCCATTAAAATTAAGACTCCAAATTCCTACTTGCAAAGAAGCAGCATAAACAGGGACAACTCTGACTACCCAGCAGTATCTCTTATGCATCTCGGATCAGCCTCTAATGGAACTGATGTGTACTCATCATTCATTCTGGCAAACATATGTATCAGGTTTTCCGTTTCAAATTCCTCTTTTTAAAATATTGGTTCAAATATCTTAACATGGAGGTAGAAATGCTGGAGGAATTAAGTCCCTGGCAATAATTATGGATTTTTTTTGTTTTTTGTTTTAAATGTTTCATCATACTTTACATATCAGCGCTTTCTAACTCCTCAGCCAAAATGAGACAAAAAAATCTGCAATGCCCACAGTCCCACCTGCATGTTTTCTACCTTTCTTTATATCACAACTAGAAACAGATTTACCAAGGGCTACTAATGGGTCTTTCCTGTCTCCTTCCTTCCTCCGCTAACACAGGCGACTGCAGTCTGGCCAGAGCAGAGCATTAGACCTGACCAGGTGCCAGGCAGCTGCAAGGCTTGACCTGTGCTCTGCAAGCAGGTCTGACACATCTACGACTCTTGCGCTCACTAATGGACCCCTGTACTTCCACTCTCACATCACATGACCCAGGTCTGCAGATGCATATTGCCTCTCTTGAACATTAAACAAGGCTGCACCCAGTCCTACATACACCAATTTATTTAGTCCACCATGTGTAACTGATTAACAGAAAACAACACTTAATATAAACATCCCCTGGTCAGGTAGTTCCAGCCTAGATTCATTCACAGTAAGTTCCCATTCTGTCCTGCATTTTATCTGCCAGAGATACTATTACTATTAATTGAGACCAAGATCCCACTGTGTTAGGCCAAATGCACATGCACAGAAACAACAGCAAAAAGAAGTAGTGCTCCAAAGAGCTTACAGTCTGAACAAGCAAGAAAAGAAAAGGTGGGAAGACAAACAGATGGTAAAGACATAGAAAAATGTTCTGTATGGCTGTAGTGCTTTAGAAGCCAAAGCCTCACTTACTTTGAACAGTACTTTGAAAACTGCATCCAGAACGACTTCTCCAAGGTCACGTAGGAAGTCAGTAGTAAAGCTGAGGATATGAATAGCAGTCCAGTACCCACAGGACCCCAGAACTTCTCCAAGAAGGCTGGAGGCAAACTTCAAACACTACAGATAACCAAACCGTGAGATTAGATCCGAGTCAGGAAAAATTAAATAGTCCAGCAGTGCTGCTGAAAACAAGCAATATGGCACTGGCGCTAATGCTAGCCTCAGCATCCAAACCACTGAAACGAAAACCGTGGCAGCAAGGCGTGTAGAAGAAAAGAACTCAAAACCTCACGAGCAGTTATGAGGGAGGGGGAAAAGGATCTGAAAACTCTGCAATCATCCATACAAAATTGCATCAAGAAGATGTACTGGTAGCAAGGTTCTCATAGTGTGATGAACAACCCCTGGCTCGTGATTTAGTGCAGGCTCAAGATGAGAGAACTGCAACTGGAAAAGAAAATGAGGATAACTAGAAAAAATCAGAAAATGGAAGAAGGGCTGAGGGGGAGGGAACAGACCCAAGTCCCACATTTTCTCTCATGCAAGCAACAGAAACTCACAAATTTAACGAACAACCTTGAACTCTATTTCTTTTTTTAATCTGGCTGTGGTTTTTTTTTTAATTCTAATATGATGCCAGCAATAGCAAACCTTATACTACAAGTCTTGGCTGTCCAGGGAAGTTATGAACTGGTAAATGCTTGATAATAGTCCTTAATACCTCAGACCCCTGCCCTGCCAAAGGCTCCAAAGTGCTGAAGGACAAACCAGCACTGGGGCTACTCAGTTCTAGCCTTCATCAGTCAGTGAGTTAAGCACAGTCAAATGAAACTATTAGTATTTTTTTCAAGGCTTTCTGTAGATCCACTTAAAAAGAGCAAGTAGGAGAAACATTTTATATATATATATATCTATACTGTGTTTGGAGAGGCAGCCCAGGGTTGTTGGCAAGATCCAGTTTGCTGCTCAGACACATTCCACATCTGCAAATTTGCAGCCCCATACTTGTGCCCTCCGTGACAAATGGGACCCCATATACCTGAGTGAGCAAACTGGCTCGATACGCTGCCACGTACAACTGGAAAGGCTATCTCCTGTAGGGAAGTGCACCAGAGCATATTACACTCCACACAGCCAGCACAAAAACTTATTTTTAACCTTTATCTCATCAACAAAGCCAATTACCTATTCATGTTCTGGACCTAGTCTACCACAAAGGCTCTTTGTGCGTCTCCAAGGCACTTCTTTTCACTCCAGAGGAGATCTCCAAGTTTGGTCTGCTCAACTCCTGGCAGCAGACTAGCTGCAAGGAGCTCAGCGTGGGCTAATCTATCCTCCTGGAAAACACTCCAATGGAAACACAGATATCTTCAGACTTTCAGAATTAAGCCTATGGGAGACTTACCATAAACAGAATTTACAGGAACTCTTTATACAAATGAGCATTTCATAAAGAGAAGTTCTCAGTTGTTTTACGTGCCCCATGTAATTGTAGAGATCAGACCTCTTCACTTATTTTTTTTTTTTTATTATTTTTTTTAGCAGCTACTCTAGATGCCTTCTGTCTGCAAACTGAGGCTCTGCACCGGCTGTTACGCTTTTCACTAGTAAGACTTTGGTAATATCAGCTACACACAATGTCACAAGTTTTAAAATTCTAGTGATGCAAGAAACCTCAGAAGTGACGTCAAATATTGAGGCATTAAACAGAGAAGCCTGGCACTGAGATGGGTCTGCCCAGGCTTTTATCCTAAGCACCCTAAAAATGCTTACAAGACTTATAATCTCAAAGGCCATGTTCATTTTTCCCCTCATTTTTTAGAATAATGGAAACTCAAAAGTGAGACAGAACAGAATACAAAGATTAAAAGCAATTATTTCCCTACCTGACTGCAATGTCATTGCAAGGTGCATCATTTTGGGTTTGCTTGTTTTTCCTGGCAAAATTCTGCATGCAGCCTGGCAGGACCTACCTGGCCTGCAGCAGTCTCAGCACATCTTGGAGTCCCTAAGGGCTGTCTTTCTGCCCCTTGCCTCTGAAGCCTGGCAATGCGTACCTGCCCCTTCCTCTTCTCAGAAGTTGATGGGCTCCCTGCCTCGGCTGGCACTTGGGAGTTTGCCTGGGGAGCAGGCTCAGTGGCTCCTGAGATGGGTTCGAACCTCCTGTCGTTTCAGTAGGTTCCCCCTCACCCAGTAGGCATCTGGCGGGACACTAGAAACAGAACCCTCCTGCCTTGCATTCCTCTGTGAAATACAGTATTACTATGAACAGAGCAGCAAAACACAGGCCATCTGTCCTGGGGAGGACAAAAGAAGGAAAAAACCCTGCTATATTGTTGTAAAAGATGATTCACAACTCTTGGAGATAATACAGTGCAGAATAATCATTATTTAATAATCAATAATAATCCTCATTAAAATTTAAAGGTGAATTAGCACCTTTTTAGGAATAAATAAAAAGCACAACATAGCCATTTTCCTAGTGGAATAAATACAAGTAAATACACCCCCCTTGCAAAGCTAATGGGCTACATGACTCAGAATTTTACAGAGTGAACCTCTCCCTGACTGGTAATACAAAGAACTACTGGATATGGCATACGTAGCATTCATATAAATGTATGGAGGGTGGGCATTAGAAAGGAAAAGTGAGTGGACAACAAAGATGTAAACATGGACATTGCCCCACACAGACCTGAGCCAGAGCTCTTGGAAAACAGAGTGAGCAGGAAGGGTAAGTGTGGACATTCGCTGATGATGGTGGCATGCGTCTTCACCTGGGAAAAAGGGCTTCATGCACAGTCTCTGCAAATAAACAGCCTTGCACAAGAGAATATCCCTGACTTGCATCACCAGTTTCTCCTCCCAGTATAAAATATTCAGATGATTATGCTAGCTACTCCACTATGCTACAGATACACTCACAAGACTAGCATTCTTCTGTAAATTATCCTATTAAATAGATTCAAAGCTAGTAATTTTATTCATTACATTTCCAGCTAGGTTACAATCTGTTAGTCCTGCTCTCTCTTGTTCAGTCATCTACCTGATGGCAGTGTTCAATGGAAAAATTTCTTTTCCTTTCTTTTAAATAATAGCAGGTATGTTCTCTTGAAAAAACATAATCCTGTAATTTGCTTTTCCTGCATGTGTACCAACTCTCAGGAACAGATTCTAGGGGACAACTCTTGAACTTTACTGTGGGAAATAGAGGTTGCTTTTTTTGAGAGATATCTACAGCCTAAGGAAAGTGCATTTGCTGAGCATGTAAAAGCATGCAATCAACAGGGAAAATCATTCAAAATGAGGGAGCATTTCAAAATCCTTTCTTTGCCTGACGCTGGCAGTAAATGTCTCACTTGAAATATTGCAAGGAAATTCAGCTAGCCTGCTTAGGAGAACTGTGAAATTAAATCCAGTAATTAACAGAGATTTTCGCTCTTACAATGTAAAATATAGCATTGCACATGACAATTTCTAATATTTTGTATTCATTTGTGGATAAGAAGGAGGGCAGAGTTTAAAATAATGCAAGGGACTTCAGTGAAAGGAAAAATTAATCATTCAACAGCACTTCTTCCTAGCAAGGATCCCCTGCCCCCTTTTGGAATGATGCTGGTCTCTCTATGGGCACTTGGGTCCACATTAGTGGATCATGTTGTGCAAAATGGGGGCCCAATGAACGGGCTAAAAGAATTCAACCTTATTGCTTATGCAAAGAGCAATGTTAAGTAGATACAATAGAAGTAAAGGGAAAGGAATACAAAACTTGCCTGATCATTCAACCGTAAGGGTGTGCTGAAAGATTTTATTCTGAGCCTACTCCAGCACAACCCTACAGTGAAAGCTACTGCACTGAGTCTACAGAAGTCTGATTACTGTGCACACCATGCACTAGCTCTGCAATGAAGTCATTCAGTAGTCTGATTAAAATAACATCTTCTAATTCCCTTTTTGTTGTAATTTACAGTCTCTCTCCTTTGGCTGAACCTGCCAGCCATCCTGGAGGTGAACAAAGAGAATGTGCTAAAGTTGCCAATTCTGGGGCCTGGTGTGAGAGAAAGCTTTTGTTTCCAGAGGTTGTATTTACTCTGGAGACAGTTAATCAAAGCTCCGCAGAGCATTGTAATTCTGCTGTTACTTTCCTATGGGTATGAACTCTCAGTGTCTGATCCCCATGACTGTCTTTCAAATCCCTGCAGTAAGCTAACCCAATTGTAACTTACACTAGCACTGGTTAAGAAAGATTCAAGTTTTTTTCAAAATGGCTTTAGATAATTAAATTACATCACTAGGGTTGTTGTATTTCATATTAGCACCATGGACACCAACTAACTTTCCTACACAGCTGAAATGAGTATCAAGAGTACTTCAGCAGAAGGACATTTAACATTCACAGCCCATAAGGGGAGCTGAGGGGAGCCTATTCCACATAGCATCACGGAAGCAAACGTTTGGGACAATATGATTGATTTATCAAATGCCTAGCAAAATTAAGAGACAATCCATCCACAGGCATCCAAAATGAGCAAGTGATAAAGGTATGTGAATTAGATTTTCTGATCTTCTCAATTTACTATTAAGCCTCCCCTTTCGTACCAGATTGCCTCCAACAATAAATAAAAATTGCACATGCTGAATCGGTCTGATGAATCATTTGTCTTTCAAAAAGCACATAGAAAACTTCCTGTAAAGTACTCCAACGATTCCAACATACATTTTTCCCCCCAGGTACAGCTGAACAAAATCATAAATTATTTCAAATTAACAGATTTCTTGAATTGTTCTATTACACAGTGTCTAAGCTTTACTATTAAAGAGTCTAAGACAAGGCAAAACTACACTGAAGCTACCCATGTTACTGAAGCTATGACAAATCTAGTTGAACGCTTTCCTATAAAGCACTATACTCTATTTTCCATAAAGAATTAAATATGGAGGGAGTGTGCTTGATAGAAAAATGGTGTGCTACTTTACATGCAAATATTTTAAGCCTCTTTTGAAATACAGATACTTGAATAAACAGATTTGTAAAGCTTTTTTTTTTTTTAATAAACTAGCATAGACTTGGTTGCCAGTTATCCTAGATAAACATTAAATATGAAGATCATTCATTTATTTTTAAACTGTTATTTATTTTTTAAATGGTTCCATTACACAAATGCAAACAAAGTACACCAGAAACAGAACACTGCGAGAAGTCCCCTGGGTACTGCCTGTGTGCGTATATCCAGCCCAGAATACGCCTTATGGGCATTGAACTCCAAATTATTCCAGCCTATCTCCTTGGAGAGGATGCTGCTGTATCTAGGATCAGTTCTGGGTGGTCTCCAATTGCATTGGAGAAACTATTTTAATACAGATAATTTTACACTGTAAAGTATTTAGTGACTCTTTGGGGAGTGATAATAGTGAGAAAACTGCAGTATTTAATACAGTTCCTTCACCATGTCTATGAGATGAACCACACCAACACCTACCTACATCACCTTCTGTTTGTTTGGAATAAACTTCAGCCAACTCATTCCAGTTTTAGTTAGATGTTAAAACTGGGAGGTGAGCACCCTGTGCCAGTCTATCAAGTTCTGGTGGACAGGACTTTGGGCTAGGATTCAGAGATTTGGATTTGCTTCCCAAATTTACTGCTGACTTGTAGCCTTGGTTCATTTTGCCTCTACTTCAATTTTAGCCTTTGTAATCCTCCAGCAAACTCTTGTAGAAATATCTGCAACTGTGAGCAAACTGGGATTTCTTGTGTGCTATAGCACCAAATCCAAATAGCAGCAGCAAAACTGATGAGACTGTTCTGCGAACTACAAGTGGGAGGTTGCACACGTCCTGAAGCATGGAAACAGATCCGAACCCAGCCGCTCTCCCACTCCCAACAGGAAAGCGTTGGGGTAGTGCAATTACACTCCACGTTCCCCATTGTGGTCTGCAGAGAACTGCCTCATCACATGGTATTTGCTCCTTCGTTTCTGAGCAGTGGAAACCATGAACTGATGATATACAATATCTTTTCTGCTTTCCCAGTATTGCATTTCAATTAAAACCATTGCAAGAGATACTACAGAAGCACAAATTGTGCTTGGAAACAGCAGGGAAGGTGATCTGTGATACAAGCTCTGTATTAAAATGTAGTCTACCACAGGAATTAAAGTAAACCAAGTCTCTGAGAAACAGCAGAGGAAAGCAATTCAACCATACTCCAGAAGTCAGTGTATTCAGATGCATTAACAAAAGATCACAGTCAATTGTAAAAAAATGGTTGAGCACAAAACCCTTTCATATCATCAGAAGATGACTGTGATCTAACAAGACTAGCTCAATATCCACCTGAAGCATTTGCGATTTGATTTTAAGTTTATTCATTTTTGTGTACTGATGTTAGAATCAAGCCCACATTTGAGAGACAGCTGCTTCTAACTAAACATGCCAGTGCTTAGCCTGTGTGCTTAATTCATACTGTGCTAACCTACACAATACTGATAAAAGTAACAGAAGTGATTCTAAACCACAAACAGTTAAACAGTCAGTGGTTTATTTCCTTCTTGTAGCACTGTTCTTTGAAACGGCAGCGTTTTGACTTATTCTTTGTTAGAAATTAAGATTGTGTCACTGAAAATCTATGGTGAAATCTGTCTCCTACTGAATGGCAAAACTCCCAGCAGCTCTAGCAAGGCCAGGAACAGATTTCATCCCCTGTATCTATAGCAACTCAGAGGCATAAGTTGCATCCATGGGATCTTAAAGTCAGAAAGCAATGGGTGGCAATCATAATGAAGCTATTTTTCCCAGGATTCTTAGAAAACAAAAGACAAATAAATAGAAATCTAGAATATTTTAACATTTCATTTCCCCAGCTCCTCTTCACAAGCAGCTACAAGTCCTCAGAGTTTCCCATTGCCAGTGGTCAATGATATCATTCACAGTGATTTTTCTACACCCTTCATTTGCTGGCCTTTCTTAGGGCTGTTACGGTTTCCTGTGGGCTTTGGTTTGATTTGTGTTTTTCTTGGCTGTGAGCTGACCTGAAAGTATGAGGCTATTTCGGGCAAAAGTATTAGAAAAAAACAAGCAAACAAACTGCTTTTTCAGCCCCTATGGCCGCACCCCTAAACTTTCTGCCATTCAACCCACTTAGCAATTTTTTTAAAACTTGTTATTTATTTATTTATGCATTCAGTTAAAACTGTAGGAGTATGAGGCAGCCAGAAGATAATTACACAGACTGTAATTTGGCAATAAAATTCAAGTTATTTCAAAAAGTGCCAGAGACACTTAAAGAGGCACAGGCCCTGAGCAGCACCTTGATTTCCCTTATCCAAAATAGGCCTCCTCTTGCCACTTGATGCCACTTAACACCATAGCGAGGTACCGGTTCAGGCCTGGAAAAGTCTATCCTGATTACCAGTAGCACCTCCTGCACAGTCTGGGTGTTCTCTTTGGGCTTTATTTCTCATTGCTTCCCCTACAAGAGGGTCTGATGATTTTGCAGGATTAGGTGATACCACCATGAATAGTAAAGGCTACGATTCTCTCTACAGCCTCCCTTTTCCTTCTCAGGAAACTTTCCAAGCTTGCCATAGTACAAATTGACATAGTATTTTAATAGATTGTCTCTATCTATGTGGACATTCAAAGGTATAATTGAAAGAATATTCTAATATTCAATTAGTGATATTTTTCAACTGGTATGAGTCTAACACTGTAATCATGACATTACAGGACACTTGCCTATTTTGATGTGGTCTTTTTATAATAACATACAAGGCAATGGCATCATTCTGTCCAACTGTAAAATCTACATGGTGGCATTGAATCTAAATTTTTCCAGTTGCTGAAACAAATCTCACCATTAAAAGAAAAGAGAAGAAAAAATCCCCAAGTGAGTTGTATTTCTAATTTGTTGAAAGCTGTATTTAACCCCCCTCTCCCCCAAACCACAACCTCCCATCCCTAAACCCAAAACTCTAGATTTACCCAGTCCCCCTCACACATTTTGGTGACACTCATGGAGCAACTTTAAGTTATTATTAGATTATAAGATGACAGTTATTTCAATTGGTATTACTTAGAACTGCATTCCTTCTTAGAGCAGAAAGGCACATAGTAAAGTGCAGACTAGTCTACCTATTGCAAAACTACTTTGAAGTAACAATATAAAATGATTTAATAAAATAAGAAACAATGTTGCCTGGGGGATGTGGGAACTACAGGGTGTGAGATGATCTGAATTTTGTGCACTGTCTTTTGATATATATGCTGAGGAAGTTATGCTCACTTATGCTCTGATCCAGCAAAGGACGTAAGTATACAAACAACTCCTCTGATACAACAGGGCTTGTCTGAGTCATCACTACTTAGGGTAAAGGTTGGAGCTTTTGAGGGTACCCACAACCTGGCTGATTCCTGGAGAGTTTTAATGCAATTATTGCTTTGGAAACATCCAGTTTGTGGCTTTAACAATCTATTCAAGGTTATTCAACAACCAGGAAACTTGTGAAAAAGCTATTTGGACAAGGCCCTTTACTATCAAATAAGCAATGCAACAGGTATTTGGCAACCCCTCCATCACACAGCCAATTGTCAGAGGTGCACAACTGAATGATTCTTCTTGCTGTTGTTCTTGCTGACCTAGCTGCCAGATCAGACTCCCACTCAGCAGCAGAGGAACCAAATAGTTTGAAGACTGAACCCTAAGTGTGTATTATCCAAGCCACCCCTTCATTAAAGAGCCCATCAGTTAGTAAGGTCAGAAGAATTTCCAGTAAAACACAAGCCATTACCCCTCAGTCCCCGTAGCACTGGAGTTGGTAACTTACATATTGTCAAGGCAGTTCTTTCAGAAAAGTCTTTGTCTGAAGACATCAGGAGACTGAGGACACCTTGCTTCCTCTAGCATTTTGTTGCAACACATAGTTACTCTTCATTTAATCATTTGCTCCAGTAACCCATTACAGAATCAGCCCAGTGACACCTACCCACCTGTACACAAGCTTAAAGAGCTTCAGAGAAAACTATGTAAAATATTTTATCTCTGCTTTTCATCTGCAGCTGACTTCTCTTCAGCCTTGCTAAAGCTGCTTTGATCTCATTTTGGCCAGCTTCTATGTCATCTTTTACTTCTTTTGGGGAATACTCTGTTGTTTCATTTTCAGGGTTATTTTATGCCAAACTTCTTGTAATTACCCAAAGTGGTGCCTACTTCTAAGTTCCTAAACCCTTGTTTGAGCACCTCAGTAATTGCTTTTGGTTTTCTCAGATTTTCAGTATAAAATATCTCCTGAGATATCAGGTGCAGACCCAGCTTTCTGGAAAACGTAAATCTTGTTTTCATGTCCATAAATAGGAAACTAGAATTATAGGTTTTCTTTCACGGGTTTAAAGATCTTGAGGAGACTGCCTATACACTGGATTATAATTCCACATCACTAGGCAGCAATTGCTAAAGTTGTCATAAACATTTTAAATCTTTACCAGTCAACAAGCTACTTGCTTGTTGGGAAGCAAGTAGCTGGGTAAAACCAATGCCCTTGATGGCACAGGATCAAAATCTTAAGAGATGTCTATATGGCACAAAGCAGGGTCTCACGGAAATACTTATGAGACCTCTAAATGGTACCAGAAGTGGGTGTGTGCCACATGTATACATTGTGGTGCTATAATTTCACCAACTTTCAAAGTATTTCTGGACTATAGCACATTACATTAGAAATAGATTCCAAACTTTTATCTAGTGTATGTGTGTTCCACCATCATAATGACTTATCTTAGAATGTTTCATATATTTAACCCTCACTCTGTGAGACAGGGAATATTATTACTTCCATCTAACAGACAGGAAACTGAATCGCCAAGCCTTTTAAAGTTAACCTGCATTATTATCTTCATTGATAAATAAAGATAACAGAGTAAACCTAGTTTCTTTTGTGGATTTTAGGCTGATGGTTCTCCAGTCTCTAAACAAAATGACATTCTCTTCAGATTTAGAGGTACTGACACCTGAACTGGCTTCATCATCTTGAACATTATTTAGACATTCATTTCATAGTGACGACACTGGAAATGTGACTCATAGCTTTCTAATACCTTCACAAATTTACCCATGAGAATGGAACAATTTATTCTACAGTTGTTTAGGAAAAAGCACCTCAGCCCAAAGGACCATAAAATATGGCCCAACACCCACAAATCAGCGTAGGAAAAACGTGGGCAGAAGTTACGTTGCAGAAATGCTCCTACTGGAGCTATGTTAATTTGGGGGCCAATTTCCTGGGTTAACTTTGCTGTTATGACCACTGTATTGTGCTAAGGACCTCTGTGGTTACAGAAGAAATTTGTAATGAAGCTTACATTTGAACCCAGCTATTTCACTCTTAACCAATGTCCTGACTTCTGATCTATCCTTCCTCTCAAAACAATCACTACACAATGTTACTTTCTGTCATCAAAATGTGCACCTTCAGGACAATTAAGCTATCAGGCAGAAAGTTTAAAGTGATGGTAACTAAGCTGCATTTCCAAGCAATACGAACAATTCTGAAACAGTAGGAGTTACTGGCGAGACTAGCAAAACTGGTCATACAACATAATACGTTGGGCACAAAGTAGGGCAGCCACAGGCTGTGGTTTAAGACTACTGAGGACCTGCTAGAAGGTGCAACAGGAGAAAGGTTCCTCCTCTCAGGGACAAATCAGAGAAGCAGTTAGGCCCTTGGCCTGCACCTCTGATTAATGGATTTTCTCAATATATACATATAGAAAATACACTGACTAGCTTCACTTGGCAGGAGTAACCATGACTCTCTTGGTTGCTAACTGGGCTCCAAACTCAGTCTCCCCACTGTCTTGCTAGATACCTGTACTGGAGAAACAAGGAGCATCTCTTCCAGGTCTAACAACCACTGCACACGTAGCTGCCTCCAACCCTATGGACTGGCCTCACCAACCACTTAGCAGCAATTTTCGGTCAAATCCATTTGTAATTAGGTATTTTCACAGAATCACAGAATAGTTGAGGTTGGAAAGGACCTCTGAAGATCATCTGGCCAATGCCCCTGTGCAGACAAGAACCTCCCTGCTTAAGCAGGAGGATACACTATCTAAAGTCATCACTCGGTGGCTGAAAAATTGCACCTGTGATGGCATATGCTAGGGAGTGGGACTGTCACAAGACATACTAATTCCTATGAACTGTTACCAGACTTTGCATGTAATGTTCTTGTCAATGGTCACCTTGATCAACTTGGAGGACTACAGTTCTGAGGGTGTGAGCTGGATAGGTCCCCCAGGGCCTGTTTCCATCTTTGTGGTACACAGGTTTGCCCTTGAAACTGCGGGCACTGGAGGAGGCTGGAAAACCCTTTTCCACCTATGGAATTGGTGCCTGATCCATCCCTCGCCCCAAAGGCGCTGTGCTGCACTGGGGCCGCCTGACTCACCAACCTCACCTGGCACAGACTACACCTTGGCTGTGCTGTTACCATTGCAAGGCCTCTAGGACAGTGGCCAAGATCAGGACATCAAAGTCACCACCAGACAAACCAGGCTGTTTTCCACTGGCCTTAACACTGGTATGCGCACAAGACACACTAGCAGCCAAAGCCTAACAAAAGGCCAACTGACTCTTCTCTTGTTCTTTTTAAGTTGTTGTTGCTACTCAAACTTGGACTGGGTTGGATGCGCTAGTCATAACAACCTGACAGAGACTCCCCATAAAAAGGGAAAACTTTGTAAACAACTCCAAAGATCTTCTCTTTGGAGTACACTTGTCATCAACTATGATGCAGGCAATAAATTGTTAGAAAGCTGTATTAGGCTGATTAGATTTCCTTCATATCCCTACCTCTCCTGGTTAATCTAAGGGAGCCAACACACTAAGAAGCTGGAAGAAAACTTGATTTTGATCACTGCCTGCCAACAAAAACTTGGAGGCTGCATAAATTTAGAATACTTTCCATATGTCTGCCCCAATGGATGGCAAAAGATCTCCTAGGAGCTTATTCACTGTAGTTTTTAAATTAGGAAGGTGTGATTTCAAGCTTTGTTGCATTTCATCTCAAAAGCATTACTAAACATTTTCATCACAAAAAAGACACAAGCATATTTATTCATATATATTGCTCTAGGGATCTGATGAATAAGGCACTCTAAAACTTGTTTTTACTTACTGAGTCATCTTTTTTCCACTGGCAACACCACAGATAGATAACTTGCACAGAAGTGACCATTTTTACTTTTATGTAGATTTTTATGTGGAGGAGGAAGCTAAAGGTCTCTTGCTCCCCCCTTCCCACTTGCAGTAGTCATATAGCACGTTTCTGTGCCATGTGATGCTCTTCAGAAGCCTGAGACCTTTTTCGGTCACAGAGCAATGCTGTGGTATAGTTGGACTTGGTAGATGTTGCTATGCCAGGCACAGGTAGTGAGATAAGAGGAAATGTCACAACTGAATGGCTTGGATGCATTCTTTGAGAAGTAGCAAAAGGCAGCCTTCAAGATGGAATTAAAACCAGGTTAAAAAGAGCCACTTTTAAAAGAGCCATTGCTCCTTGCAGTGCTAGATGTAAGTGAAGAGCTTGCTAGCATGACTTCTCTGTGATATGGGATAATGTCTTCTCTGTGTGGCAACTCAAGTAATATGACTTGATAAGCTAAGAACTGTACTTCAAGGGTTCCTCTTCCCTTCCTGAGCCAGAAAGCAATTGTGGCATTAGTACAGGGAAAGCTGACATTACATTCTTAGGGACATAGTCTCAATGCCTTCGGTTCACTCCAGTCATGTCCTGTGTTAATCTAGGATAATGACATGCTACTCCAACTACTGGAAAATTTAACTGAAGTCAGGAGAAAAAAAAAAAAAAATCAGTGTTATGTGAAAACAATCTTGAATCAATGTTATGCTAGAGCATCAAAATGTTCCAGATGGATTGCAATGACCAAAAGTGCAGTATGTAAGCTATATAGGAAACGTCTGCTGAGTTTCATTTGCTGATTTTTCTTCCTTTCCCTCCCCCATTTTGATCTTCCTCACCCCCACCTTATTTTTATCATGTCCTTTTACCACTGTTCTCAAAGATCTCCATCTGAGTTTGGTTCCTTTGGAACAGAGCCCTGCACATAAAATTATCTAAACCAATCTTCCTTTTATTCTGATACTGACATTCATAATCCTCTAAGGACTCAAAAGAAAAAGAAGGAATAATATCAATTATGGGAAAAAAGCCTTCATAAACTGAAAAAGGGGTTTGATCTGTTAAAATAAAATTAAAAAAATTCATCCATTTGCATAACATTTCCCAGGCTAATCCCCAACATAATTCAAATGAGATGCTTTAGCATACAGAAAATAATAGAAATTCTTTCTATAGGACCAAACCAGAAGGTTTTGTTTATTTAAAATAATTGCAGCTGTGCAATAAAGAACTTCAGCTGCACCAAACAACCAGTCTTTGGTCAGATGTTAGAAAAATTGCTTCTATTTTCCTTTTCATTCTTTGTATAATAGAGAGGTCACTACAAAGAAAAAGAACTCCAGCAAATCTGTTCAGTTTTTGACTATTTCAGATCTTCAAAGACATAGGGTCACCTGTACTCCCTTTGAGGGTACAGGAAGAGACAAAAAAAGATGCCTTGCACAATTAAGAGGAGAACATCCTCCTCCTCCTCCTCTCCAGAGAGGTGGTTTATTACCCTCCACAAGATACCTTCTGAAAATTGGTTTGGTTTGTGCTGATACCTAATTCTCCAACTTCACAACTATTCAACTATGTCATTAGAATCAGGAAGATGCTGTATGCAAACAATCTGTGGTAGGTAAGATCCCACCAACATATGAGACCTTTAATTAGAAATAGAGATTTGCTTTAAACCATCACTTGAAAACAGAAGCACTTTAGAAATACATCTAAAACCTGTGAACCATAGTTCTTCCCCCCACATTTATCTCTGCACTGACTTCAGTGCATATCACCATAAAAACTTCAGCTTTGCAGTTTCATTGAAAGGTTAGTATTTGGGAAGATTTAGCTTAACTCCATTTTTTAAACGTACGTATTCCTCCATGTTCACTGAAATGATTTTTTGAACAAACAAAATCTTCAAGCTTATTTTCCACTTCTCTGAAGAACCAGCTAGGAGAAATCATGAGGTCTGGTAGCCATGTGTTTTTTAACAGCTGTGACAACTCTAGAAATCATGAATCTAAATGATACTTTTATGTCATGGTTTTCTTGTTCAAAGTGAAGAACAGAGACCTAATTCTTCCTCCAAGCACCTACAGTTAAGAGTCAGAACTGAGACTAAGATTCACAATTCTCAGCTCTTGGTCTTGCTGCTCCTCTGGATCAAGGCATGACTGTCTCACAGTTGAGTATTTGCTATCAGATCACATACTTCCCATATCTCATGGATCATCCAACCCTTTTTTTCTTCCCTAGCTCAAAGACCCTTCAGACCCAACATGAAAAACTTGTGTGATGTGAAGTGATCTGAATCAACTGAGTTTCTCTGCGTACCTATGTGAGGAAGATATAGAAAAAGATAAAACAGACAGAGCTGCCAGACTGTGTAAAGGACTCAGAATCATCTAAAACAAACTTACCACCACCTGTGGTCAGGGTACTGGGATTAGCATCTCTCTTGCTGCCTCTACTGTGCTAACTCAGAAGTCATTGTATGAGGTTGGGCATCTGAGACTCACTGGAAAAGACAGAATCCATAAGGTGTCCTCGCAGGATCTATCACCTGAGCAGCCAAGTTTTTTCCATTCCAGGCCTCTAAGAAGACTAAACTCCTGAGAGATAAGAGGGAGACTGAGAGTCTAGATAGCACCCTTTCCTATAAATTAAGCATCAATCCACCTTCAATAACAGTAAGATAGAATTTAGGTTGGAGGATTGCAAGTCTTATGTTCACTGTTAACTGTGAGCCATACCTAGATCTCCAGGGTTAAGTAGGCTGGCTGAGAATGAGTTGTCTTACAAAGCTCCAGATCTGCATGTTGAAAGACGATGAGGAAACCTGACAAAAGCTACCCCAAGCAATTTTGTTCCCTTCACTGCTGAACACAACTTGCCCAGCTTTATTTACTCTGTCCCTCTGTAATTCCCAAAAGAATCTCCTGGTCTTCTGCCACGTCTACTTCCAATTGAAAGTCAGAGTTTCCACTGCAGATGAAAATTGAAAAGAATGGAAGCAATGTTAGCATTAACTTTCCCAAATAAAAGTTAATTCTAAGCTTCCACAGAGCAACAAGACAGTAGATGAGGTGAAGATAAAACTAATACACTCACTTTTCACTAACAAACTTAGAAACAAGCTAAATTTTTAGAGGGTTATGTTACAGTAGCTGTTTAAATCATATAGAAATAACATGACTACCATATTAGCATGCTCCAATAAGTCATTATAAAGTCCTTTCCTATGTTCAGGTGAACATCAAATGCACCACTGACAATCAAACAAGCAAAGTCTTTTGGCATTAATCTGTTTCTATTGAGTTGCATTGATATATCTCACAGTCTTACTCCAACTAGGAATTTAGACTTCTAACTTCTAAACTGGAGGGCTGCAAAAAATAACTAGGAACTATAACAAATGTTTGCCTTCAAGGTTCAACTCTCCCAATTTTATATTTTGCATTCCAAATTTTTAATCCAATCATATTATTATTAGACTGTTGATTTCTGAATACTTATGATCCAATATAGGACTAACAAAGCTATTTGTCTATGGAATTTCTTCTATATCTTTCTGCTACTCCGCTACCATGGAGTAACCAGAAATCTCTCCTCTTTGTTTTTCTGTATGCCACACACAATGCAATAAGAACCACAGATGTAGTCAGTTTTTTTCCCTTAGGTTTAGTAAATGCAACAGACTGAAAAGTGTAACTTTCAGGTCTTTATAGTGCACTGCTCTACCACTAGTTTCATCTGTGGATACTCTGCAGACAATTGGTTTCTCATCTCTTACAGAGAGAGAGAGAGAAAAAAAAAAAAGTGATATAAACTCTTTGGGCAATTTGAAATGCCTAACACTTCTATAAGATTCAGGAGTTCAACAGTCTAGGGAAAATAACCAAGACGAATTGTCCCCATCAAAGGCAAACAGATGTTGCTCTAACCTTTTGAAAAAACCCTCTCTTGGAAGTGTTATAGTAAATATGTAAATATGCTTTGAAATCTAATATCCTTCCTGAAGTGGAAGCCCTGGAGTACAAGAGCTCTTTGAGAGTATGTTTTGGTTTCATGGGATTGTACATATGTGATACTTAGCTGTGACCAGTAAGGCCAAGAGTCATCACTATCATGCCCTCTTGCAAGAAGGTTCCAGGAAGGAAAGCTGTCCCAGGGAATGGAGATATTCCATTTGCACTGTGTGTATTTGCACTGTGACAGCAGCCAGAGGCCTCTGACCAGGAATTATGAGCCCATTAGTCTGACAGACACCACGAGCAGATAGCTTCTGTTTTAAAAAATTTAAAATCATCCAAAATGTTTTCTATATGCCTTCCCACCACCTTCATGCAGGGTTCCTTCATCTCACACAGCTTGTCACCTGTCCATTTAGTTTCTGCCTACAGCAATAAAGGGTCTTAAAACAGACATAAACCACATTAACAGCCTTAGGGTCAGTAAAACTGTACTGCCCTACATCTGTTGAGCACCCAATATTTCTCCTTCCTTTGAAAATAATTCATTTCATTCACCCCTTCTACCCCAACAGTCCATATAGGCTGATGGCTCTGATGGGTTTCCCTGGAAGGGGGATCCTCAGATAAGTCCCAGAAAATGACTGCCTTTTCCAGCCAGAGTCTGGCTTGATGCCAGGTTGCATAAAATGTCCTCCTCTGGCTGCAATGCCGTCTTAGAAATTAGATGCACTCTCTTCCTTTGGCTATGCTGAAAGAGAAATGAAATTCTTCTTGTTCTCCCTAGAAAGGTTTTGGCTGCTGCTCCCCCAGACACTGAAGAGGATTAGGAAGTAGGGGCAGCAACTGATCTTTGACCTCAGGAGATTATTTTTAACTGCAGAACATCGGTTGTTGCTGCTATACTGAGTAATAACATGTTTTCTGTTCTGTTTGGGTCCAAACGAGAACTGCCTTCAGGTTTCTACATTTTCTACTCATTATGTCATGGCTGTGGTGCAGGACAGGATATTTTTGGGCCAAAACAACAGCAGAATGTTTCACAGGCTTGGGGGATTCAATAAGAGCAGAAACAGACACACTACCAGCAAGAGACTGCGTGGTGCTGGTTACAGCAGAACCTCTCCAAGGGGAAGGCAAAGGTTGATTATAAGTTGTTTTCTGCCAGGTCAGTGCACTGAATAGTATTCTCAGAGGGTGCTGTTTTGCTCTTGCAGTCAGCCAGGCTGACTAGTGGGTAGGTCAGGATCAGGTTGAATGACTGAAACCAACCCATGTTACAAAGCATTTCATCTTCTGTTCACACTTCCTAAATTTAGGCCAGGAGATCCATAAGCTAGCCATTGCTTGTAAAGTGTCTTCCACAAAAGTTCCCTTGGAGCACCTGCAGGGAAAGAGCTCTCCCTTTTTCAATTCTGTCTTTTAACTCCTTCAGAAACTTACAAATGGCATTGGAAGAGTTCTCAGGCAGAAATTTATTGCAATCTTTTGTTTTTCTGGGATACTTTATACCCCAAAATTTCAAACAGCTTTATCCCCTGCAGGGTCACCAAAACCCCTTCTCTTCCTAAATGGGATTCTGTGATAGTATAATGACATTTACATTATTGTAAATTGATGTATTAATGACATCAGCTCCTTTTAACATAACACTGGTTATGTTAAAGAAATTAAATGTAGAAGGAAACACAGACAAATCGATGACATATCTGAAAGTTATTCTTGTCTTGAGGGCTTCAGTGAAGTGTATGCACATCGTGTGCTTCATCCTCAAATGTCCTGCAGGTGTATCTGCATCAAGAGTATGGGTGAGCACTGGATATATTGTGTATGAACCTGAACACACACCTCTTCTAGGGCCTGGCCTTGGTGCTTCCTCTGAGTGTGACTGATACACACCAGACATGAACATGTCAGGGAACCGCAAGAGTGGGCTACCCTGCAAGGGAAGGTGAGTCAGGAGCCGAGGATGACAGCAAGGCAGGTCGGGTCAGTGTTCCCATCAACAGTGGGGGCAGACCCAAAGTACCTGAGCAAGATGAGCAGAGCAGGTCTGGTGATGCTAATCAGGGTCTGCCTCAGCTCCAGTGATTGCCAGACAAGTCCACAGTGATGAGACTGGTCCAAGGTAAAGTCAATAGGTCAGGGTCTGAATCAGCGAGTTCATGGCTGGGTACCTGAACTTAGATGCACCTCCTGAGCAAAGTGGGGAAGCTCATGACAAGGCTTCTCATCACAGCTTTTTTCGTTTAAATAAAAGCACAGCAAGAAACACTACATTTACTTAATCATTCTTCTAATTTTCATCAGGAAAAGACAGGGCATATTGACAGTGCTGGAAAATCCACTGGAGATAAAAATGACTGAACTCCACCTTTGACCCTTAGTTTTCCCTTTCTTGCAGTCATAAAGGGGCTGGAAGTTGAGCACGGGGGAGGGACCTCATCTACACTGCACTGATTTGCAGTGTAGAGGCAGTCACCCAAAAATAATATTCTGGGTTGAGTTCCTGGAGAGGGACGTTGGGGTTTTGTGGTGGGGAAAGGCTGGCAACCTTGACTCTGATCTGTAAAAATCTTCCTTCACCCCTTACACATTTATTCGCTTGTTTTCACACCTTGCCCTCTTTGAGGGATTATGAACAGTAACATGATGCTGTCTGGAGCTTCAGATTTTCAAAGGTGCATTTGAGCTTGAAGCAACCCCTTCCTCCCAAAAATTCAGAAAAAAATTGGACCTGCCTTGCTTGCATTCCTAAATTTCTCCCAACATTTTGTTTTTGAAAGAACTGTGCCACTTAGGTGTGCTCTAACATATCCGTCTTAACTCATGAAAAATGCCATATCTGAAGCTTTAACTGCCATATGTCCTATATAGACATATGAAGCATATTTCTTTTTTATTCATATTTTACTGGAAGTCTTACAAAGCATACAGAACAGATGCCAGTACATCAAATCCATCATGCCGAGCCTTGATTATACAGACCCTGAAGCCCCAACACTGCAATACAATCCTTCCTTTCAGGAAATAAAAGCCAAAGACCAGTTTTCCCTTGGGACCACTTGTGGGTATAAGTTGAAGCCCTTATTACCAGAGGTTCCTTGGATACGATTTAAAGTCTGAAAGTTCTTCATATAGCTATTCACTCATCATAAGGTACCTCTCAAAGTCTAGGCATGCTGTTAAAAGCAAGAATAGCTGTCCAAAACCAGGGAAGCACTCAGCCAAATGTCTGCTTCCAGCTTAGTAGCAGCCGCCTTTTCTCTGAGTGAGAATGCAACAGATGAGGAGAGAGCTAAATGTACAACTGTCGTGACAGGGAATATGACATCCTAAATAAGGATCCCATAAGCTGTTACTACGTGCATGGAAGCATTATGTTACTCACAGTGAAGCAGGGTTGTTACCTGAACCAAATCTACCTTGCAAGGAGAGAGAAAACAGCTGCCTGGGAGTTTGATGTGCTTTGCCATGACAAAATAGTAATTAAAAATAAATAAATAAAGCTGACTCTCATTGGCCTGACATTTCCTCCTATAGTTTGTGGTGTAAATCAAAGCAGGCATGACATTCTCCAAAATTTTAGATTTATTTACACGTGTTTGGGCTGACCATGTTTACTCACTCAGGGTTTCACTCCACCACTTGTTAATGCATTTGGCATGCTCTCATGTAAATAAATCTAGGATTTCAAAGGAAGGTCATTCTCTATTCCCTCTCTATGCAGAGGGAATATGCCAGAACTATGCTGAAGATATGGATGAGATCACTCAAGATCAGAGTCGCCATGGGTGGGTAATGATGAGGTTACCCCTATGGTGCATGTAGATGTATTCCAAACCCTCATTATAGTTATGATATGTTCATATGAATACAACAAGCCCATCTTTAAAACTGCTCCTCGATTTTAAATCTACTTGCTGCTTTATGGGAGCCAACATTGCTGTGATTTCTTGCTGATGTAATGCTAAATGGCAGTAAATAGGGGAGGGAAAAAAGCTAGGGTAGGGGAAATAGTGGAATACAGAAAAGGGAATGCAAGGAAAGCACAGTGGAGGAAAATGATAGAAAAATTGTAAAATAGGGCTCCACCAGGCATTTAAAGATGTAGCTTCAGAACAATTCTAAACCTCTATTTATAAATCACTACTAGGAGTCAGCTGTGCACATAGATCATAATATCTACATACCTAACCAGGTCAGTGGCTATTCTCTAACCAGCTTTACTGCACTCGGAATCAGATCCTGTCAAGTCCTGTTTTCCTTTTCTGTTATTTAGATCCTGTCAGATGAGACTTTCCTGAAACTCAACCAAACTGGAATTTGCAAGAATTTTGCTTTGTTCACCAAAAGAGAATTCCGTGTCACACAAGGCAGGAAATGCCTCTACCAACCATACAATACCTCTAACAATTCACTTCCTCAGTGGGTCCAGGCCATTTTACTTGTTCTTGCAGAGGCAGTATCCTGCAATACATAAACATCAGTTCTGATCTCATTTGACAATTTCTTTGTTCATATTTATTCTGTCTTGTTGTGGGAATAAAATCTATGCTGGTTTCTAGCTTTATTTTTTTTAACATTATGGTAAAAAGTTTTGAATTTATTTTAGTTATGATTGAATTTTCTTTCTTTTTAAATACATCTGGCTAGTTGGCATAAAAATGTCACTACAGCTGGATGAATCCCTAGAGCTTAAATGAATATTTCTAGTCACAGAGAATTTAGCTCAAAATTTATTTCAGGATTACTGACGGGCGAGTGAAGAGTTAACAGGACTGAAGTTTGTCAATTGATATGCAGAAGAACTGATAGCACAAGAGCTGACTGCACAAAGCTGCTGAACAGAGGACTTAACAGGACTAAAGAAGTCTACCAACCGATATGTGCAAGGACTGATATGCGCAAGGCTGCGGAATGATTAACAAGACTGGAGAAGTGAAGTCTGCCACCTGGAATTTGCACGGACCCCCGGGGAGGGAAGAAACAATACGGAGGTGTTGTGGTCTTGCCTCGCTAGCAGGGTCCTCCCGAGCAGACAAACAGACAGTCCTGTGATTGTGAAACTCGCAAAAAGTCAGCAAAAGCAGTGTTTGCCCAGAGCCCCAGCCGTATAAAAAGAGACTTGGGAGCTAGGAGAGTTTGAGCAGGGACGGGAACGTGACCTGATCATCCTCTCCGGCTGGACCGTGAGTATTCCCCCCCCTCCCCTTTTCCTGGGACGCTGGGTTAAGGTAACTCCTCGAGGTTGAGAGCCCTCTCACTAGGAGAGTGAACAAGAAAGCTTTCAAGTAGGGATAAGCAGTCCTTCCAATTAATAACGCAGTAATCGACGGTTTCAGGTTATCCTTTCTAAATTGGTAACTGATGGTTTTGTGTTATCCTTCCTAAATTAGTAATCGCATTATTTTAATGGATGTTACTAATCCAAGAACTTGTGTGAGGAAATAAACATCTTTTTTATTATTATTATATTACTGTCTCAGTCGTTGCTATCGAACCTTCACAGCATGACAGCGTGACAATTACGCACACAGGGATTAAGGCAAAATAAAATCTATAAAACACTTACTATTTTATATTTAAAATTTAGAAACTGCTTTGAAAAACCCAGCCAGTAATAACATTTTTTTAAATTAAGTTAAAAAAATCAATCTTTCAAGTTTTACTGCCAAAGATATCTTTGTAGGCATTGTACATATCTGTGAAATGCCTGTTTGCATAAAATGAAAGGATTTGCTGAAGTCATACTTCAACTGTTTAACTGGTTTTTGTTTGTTTTTGTTTGTTCTTTTTTTAAAGAAGATATGGCATTGATATCCCTAATTCTTTGTCTGTACTGAGGATGAGTTTTCTGAACGCACTTCATAGTTCAATCCGAGTGCTGGCTTAATTGGGAGCAGGATTAGGTCATCATAGAACACTTCTGAAAATCCCCAAGTTGATCTATATTATTTCATTTGAGTTGCGATAGCTCATTTTTGCCCAGGGATAAGGAACTAACACTCTTAAGAACATATTTTCAGGATTCAAGAAGAATGCCAAGAGGGAACTTTGGCATTTGTGTTGATAAAAGCCCAGAAATACTGGGCTTTTATCCACCAATTGCTCAGTTTTTGGCATACCAGACTAGCAAGAGAAGTCACACCCAGTATTCTACAACTTGCGTGACAGGTTGTGAGCTGGCATAAATAGCCTGACTCCACTGAGACCAATATCATTTTTTTCAGTGATACTACAACAGCTGAGCTTCTTATGTCTAGCTTAGAACAACCACTCATTATACTCCACAGATTTCATGTATCTTTTCATTAGCATGTGTACACATTCAATAGCAGATAGCACATTTTGCCAATCCCATGGTCCTCAGGAGGAACTCCTTACAGAGCTCAATGGAAAGCCCTTCACTGCTTCAAAGAGAACAGACTTTCCATGCCATTACAATCTAAAACTACTCTTTCTCATCTTCCCCATCCTTCTTCCTCATCTGTGTACAGCCAATTGTGTACCCAAATCTGAAGTCCCACCATCTTGTCTCCAATAGAAACATTATCATCTGTGCATACCAACAAGTCACAGCTCACACAGTAACTCAAAGTGAATGATCAGAATGCCTTTCGTCTCACATGAACAAGGATTCAATACTCAGATACAATTGGCCAATACCAATAGTACTTACCTACAAGCAATAACCTTCCAATTTTCAGCAATGCAATCTACCTATACACTAGTAAACTTGACAGTTTCTCTCCTATTAAACAAAAGGAGAATGTAGCCTGGTGATGACAACTAAACAGCATCAAAGATTTTGTTACTCTTTCGGATCAATACAGGTTTACAAGGGGTTACTAATAACCAAGAAAACACATGTAAAAACAGCCTGTTTCCTAGTTTCCAGTGTAACACCATTTTCCCTCCACTGCATTCAGCCTCAATCATTACCTGCCACTCTCTCTTCACCCAGCTCCTGCTAGTTCACTACAGCAAACCTAGCACATCGCATGGCCTCACTGCAAAGTCCTGATTCAACTGGATTCAATTTGTGTGTGAAACTACCCTGGTCAGATGAGAGGCATTTTAATGGTTCTTTAGAAACCAAAGAACGGTGATAGCAGGGATACAGCACTTCCAGCAATCAACTGAGATAGGAGGAGCTCAGAGAAACACACCAGACTCATGAACAGTATGAAGCTGACAAAACCTTATTTAAACAGCAAGCAGAGTACTGAGAGGGAGCTGTGGCGGCACATTCATCTCAACTTCCATTTTGGAAATGGTATTCTATGAATTATATTTTCCTCTTCTTTAGTTAAGGTTTTATTGAAACTCATTTTAACCAAGCCCGTTCACTTGCCCATAGTTTCATAGTTTTCGCTAATTGTGTTTGAGATGCATGTGTGGTTTTGCAGAGGGTTTGTGGACATATCCGCTGGGGGGAGGCAAAGTTATTTTTAGACATATCCTGATGCATCATGGTGTTTATGTAGAAAATTTAAAACAGTTGGTCAGAGAAACTTTGACTTTTACCATGTTAGCACATGAGTGGGAGCTGACTCACATTTTTATTATCTGAGTGGGTCTCATCTACTGGAACCATCATTTCCAGTACTCATATCTTGCATTTCTCACATCATCAGCTTTTCCTCCACATCTCTCTCCCACGCATAATTCAGCTTTCAAATATCTTGAATTGGGGAAGAGAGAACATTCTATTCATTCCAGAATAAACCATTATTTTGGGGTTAAAAACTGAAAAGTAGTTGCAGGGACATAGATGCCAGGCAGGTAGCATTTTCCAACTTATTTGTGCAAAGGAAGGAATTTTGCCTACGGAAGACACAAAGAGAAGCTCCAGCAAGCAGAGGTTGCCACATTTTTAACCAAGAAGAAATCCTTTCTAAACTTCTTAAAATTAAGTAAATTATGAGCAACATTTAACAGACACAATTTTTTTTTCCACAGAGGTATTTTCACTTGAACATTAATATACCTGAGACTTTTGCTGCATGAGATAAGTAGTCACAGAATCATAAACTTGGAAGGCAACTCAAGACATCATGTAATGCACACTCCCACCCTAGCACAAGACCAGCCGTAACTTTGCCAGTTCTTCAAAAGGTTTGTCTAGCCTCTCACATTTTCAGTGATGGAAGTTGCACAGTCTTCCTGTCCCAGGGATTGACTATTCTTACTGTTAAACTTTTTTCTAATGTCCATTTAAAACCAGTTCTTCTTGCCCTAACCACCACTGACGTGAGGAGCAGTTTTCCTTCTAGCATTGCCCTTAGTATTATGGATAGCAAACATTTCTGAGTAAAAGGTGACCTGAATTTTTCTGAAAATAAATCCAGTATTGGAGATTTCAAAATATGAGTTATTTTTTATTTTGTTTTAATGCACTTCTCCACTAACTAGTTTTAGTCAAAAGTATAATGAAAAAAAGGTGTCTTTACGGTGTCTCAAATCCAGTCCCAAGCTGGACTTGCAATAAATCAGACAAGGCAGACTACTCTCACGAGACTACAAGGCTGATTCCTGGACCAGTATGGTTTTAGAAAAGTTAAGCTTTTGGACTCTTATCTAAACCAATCTAGTTGAGGTTCACCCATCACTTGCTAGTAGTCTAGCTTTTCACCTCCTCAGACTTCAGTTTAAATCCTTGTTTAGGTCACAGTGAAAATGAGTTTGGTGGTTTGCATCCTAGTGGACTTCTGTCAACATTGAAAAACCACCATACAATCCAGCACAATTGGAAATCTTTGCTTAAAAGAAAGCCTAGACTGGAATAACAGAGGTCACTACAAACTGAGACATAAAGGATAGCATTATAGCTACATGGAGAATTTTGAGTAGTCCCTAACACTTAGAAGCCCAGTGCCAGACTATATAAATTAATTACTGGCTTAATGGAGACTTATTGTTTGTCCAAACTCATACATTTTTGAATCAGTAACTTGACATATCATTCAAAAAAATTTGATGAGAACCTAATAGTGAGCAATAATGACAAAAGGAACCAAACTCAGACACTGTATTTTAAATTAAATGGTTGGCAATATGCTTTACCATCACCCCCACAGAACATAGCTGCTAGGAAAATGATTTGTTGCACAAAAATATTTCCATATGAAGGCACATTAAAAAGATTGATACTGCTGACCTCAAGGGAAATACAGAAAATTAGGAAAGTCAGAGAAAATAGCATGCTTTAGATCAGAATATAGATTTAAATTTACCATATGAAAAAAAAACCCTAATGTAAAACAAAATACTGCAATTAATGTCTTCCTTCTCTTTTGCCCTTGTCACCCTCCCTTTTCTCCTTCAATCACACAAAAAATTCATCTTCAGCTGCTCCATAGTACATAGAGACAAAATGAAATAAAACCATTCTCTTATATAAACAGGTGCTAAGCGTGAGTTTTCGCAGTTCAGGTGTTCTAAAACTGTAGATGACAAAAACCAGAGAGCTTTCCTATAACTCAAGTGACTAAATGGATTTTCCTCCAACTTTCCTAAAAGTTCACATGTGGTTTTAGACCAGATATGAAAAGATTTTTCCTCATATGAGAATTTGAGGAAAAACTCTATGGGAATGAAGAGAATTTTACACTGGGAAAGTTGATGTTACTTCAGCTACAAGCAGAATGCTGGGAATTTGATTATTTGTGGTTCTGGAATTTGCTGCATGATTCATCATTAGCTACAGAATTACGTTCCAAAAATCTCGGCTTTTATTAGATGAAGACAAAACAGACCCCTTCATATTTTTTGCTATCATCGTTGCAATGGTAAGCTTGCATTTTGGAGGGCCACCAAAATTAATACAAAACTGTTTCCCCGAGTTTGTGGTTTGCCTGAAACAAGATTGGAGTTGTGTGGAGTGCCACATTCATCTCAGCAGAATGTTAGCCATGAAGAAAAAGGAAGATGACAGCGTGGTCCATGCCATCTTAAACACTGCTCCCCACACTGAATTCTCAAATAGAATTTAATTCAAACAAACATAGGAACTACGGCACTGATTTTATCATTTGTTTCCAAATGTAAGTTTAAAACATCTATTTCGTTGATGCTATCACAGCTTTATCTATAGGTAGATTTCTGAAAAATTCAAGTTCAAAGTACATAATGCCTTGATAACAGCTTTCCCATAGAGAAAAATCTATTGCATAATATAGTAACCTAATAAACAAGTTCCTACAACAGTTTTCATCGACTCAGTTCATATCACAATACTAATATGTATGGCCTATGGCAAAATGTCAGTTGTGGAGCTGGATCAGAATCCAGTTCTCCAGTCCCTTGTAAAAAGCTCAATACCTCTGATGGTGCAAAAAAAAGAGAAGGATTTACTCAAAGATAAAATCACAGGGAACTATAACAGAAGCAAAAGACAGTTAGTACCATCTCTTACCTTTTCTTGAAATAAACTATTTTCCGAGGTAGAAAATGAGGCGTTCCTAATCCTTCCTGCCAAAGAAGTACCTGAGAGAAAAAGGAAACCATTCAAAAGCTTACAAGCATTGCTAGAAAAATGCCTCACACTTTAGAGTCGTGGGAGCACTAGAACAGTAGGGAGCATAAGTTACAGTAGGAAAGCAACTTTTCCAGTAGAGTTGGAAAATAAAAAGGTGCAAAGAAATCAGAAAAAAAGAAATACCCTCAAAGTGCCTACACTGAAAAAGGACACAGCAAAAGCATACCTGGCTTCTGCAGAGGTTTAGAGGACAGCCAGAGGGATCACTGATGCACAGCTTTCTATGAATCTGTCTGGGAGCAGGGAGATCTCACAAACTGGCAAACATGTACATGAGACTATTTAATAAAATAAAGAGGGATCCTTATGGATTACGCTATTATGATTTAATAATTTGATCCAGAGTAGGACCAAGTATAGTCCTGACTCCTATTGCCCACATCCAGCACTATTTGCTATCACCATTCATGAGACTCAGATAATAGGACTTTGTGTTTTCCTTGAAAAGATCTAACAAGTTATGGACTTAATTATCTTAGAGGAGAAGGCAATGGGAACATTTATGGGGACTGAAGAGAAGAGTGCTTGGAAAACTGGAATTTAGACATGAGTTGATAGCATTGATTCAAGCCCTCGTGCCTTCTAGGGAGTAACAGGGCAGGGAAGTCCTGCCCAGATTTGCCTAGAGACTTCAGCCTTTTGTGAGAGGTGCCAACAAAATTTTTTTCAGTCTACAAAATCAGTTAGTTTGATGTTGCGAATCGGAAACTGGATGGGCTTCCAGTTATTGCTAACCATTTGTATTTTAGGATTAGATCCATTTAGAAGGGAACAACAGTTGAGTATGACTTATTTGTAATTAAGACATGGATGTATTTACCAGTAGGGGTTACAACATCGAGTTTTGCTGAATTTTGCAACTAAGTATCAGTGGAGGAAAGGCAAAACAGTTCAAACTCTCTGCAACAAAATTAAATTTGAATTTATGAAACAGCAAAATAAAAAGTAATGAATGTAAAATAAAAAAAAAGCTTTTCTATTTTTAAATGGGAGCACAAGAAAGCAGGGAATGGTAGACAAGTAAAATCCTCTTAAAATAAGAGGCCCTTGAAAGCCTCTTTGCTGCAATAATAGATAACAACAAATTTACGGAATAAGCAATAGAAACAAACCATCTTAGAATTTTAATAAAGCTCCCTTGTCACTGCAAGGAGAGCAAATGATTTTTTGTTTCATGACAGAATCTGTGATGTTCTATACTGTCTTACTTTCATGGTGTCCATCTCAGAAATATCAGGGGGCCAGCTTGATGCATTTGAAGTGGCTGATCACAATCCCATTAACTTCCATATTAAAAGTGTGTGGACAAAGTAAGAGTCTGAATCTAAGCAGGTCTCATGCAATAATACTCTTAAGGATAGAGCTGGCTCCCCTCGCAAGCTCCTGCTCCTCATTTCATAGCCCTGTTGAATGGGCTTATTTTTGGATGAAAATTAATCAGAAACCTTAATTCTTTTGGGTCATTAAACTCCTCATAGGGCTTTTTTTGCAAGAATATAAGTTACCAGATGGGATTTCTGGACCAAATTCCAATTCAGACAATGACATTCTGATGAAGATCTACGTGCCATTTCCAGTTTGATTTATCTTTGCTATTTCTAGTGCTCCCAGCATGTATCGCTGTGCTGTCATCTTCACCTTAGAAGCAGATGCATTTCAGTAATTGTAAAATGTTCCTGAGCATGCTCAGGATCTTCAGCGACCTGTAGCATGTAGGTCCTAAACATGTAATTGAATCTGTATGGTAAACTTTTACTTCTTACTGGAATAGCCTGCTTCCAAATACTGTACAAATGTATATCCAATGGAATCATCAGGTAGTAAGTTCAAAAACAGAGGAAGTACTTTTTCACAGAACACATAATTAAACTGTAGACCTCATTGACACAGGAGGCTTTGGGATCAAGACAAAAAGGACTTCAGATAAATCCATGGACAATACATTTGTCAGCAGCTATTAAAAACAGTAGTACAGATTGAATTTCTGGTTGAGAAAGTACCTAGGCCCCTGACAGCTGGAACCTGGGAGGGTATTGCAGGAAAGGATTGTGCGACAACTGACATCAATTAATGCCCAAGCTGGAGACAAAATACAGGGCCAAGTGGACATTTAGTGTGACCCAGTATAGAAATCATCAATCCTGAAACAAGAATTTTCTAGTGAGTGATCCTCTCATATACAGTAAGAACAACCAATACCAGCTGTTGTTAATCTAAATAACCTTAGAGAAGGAGCAAGATGAGTAAATATCAAGTATGCAATTTCAAGGGGATCACTGTTCACAGGTCATCTCTGTTCACAGGTCTTCTCCTGTACCATTCAGAGGAGAAGCCAATAATCTTAAAGGAAGCAAGTAGCTGTATGGAAAGAGATAGTGGCATAACAGAGCAACCTCTCTCCATCTTCAGTCATTATGGAAGTGCTAAGTTTTACGCCTCCAGAACGAAGCTGCAACCTGAAGACGACCATTGCATTTGACGAGCTTTGTCTTCAAGTCAGGAAAAGTTATGGCGAAGTTTATAATTAGTCCCTCCAGTACTGGCTGCATGCTCCACAGCTACTCTACATGTTAGATGAGATTTAAAAAAAAAAAAAAAGATGGGGGAGTTGACTGCCTTTTCCTTCCCCTTGCTTACCAGCCATGCCTCCAGCTACAGTCAGTAAAAAGAAATGGGACTGCAACTACTTCGATTTCCTTAAGTATTACTTCTTTTCTTTTATAGCTCAGAAAGATGGGAGGTAAATTCACAGGACATGGGACAGGTTAGAGAGAAAGCTCAGTGCTGATAATCAGTTTAGTTTCACAAAGAATCTCCTGGAGCATAAATTTAATAAAGTTGCATTCCAAGGTACATTAAGCTATACCTCTCTCAGTAATTATGTTATAAAGGAGGACATGCCATGTCTGCATTGCTGGAAAATCACACACATCAGAGATTACACTTAACAAAAGCACTTCATTCACGAGTGCAGTAAACATGGACAAGTTATACGCTGCAGTCAGTATTTCCTGGTTATAAAGCAACTCTTTACTGCACACAATATTTGACCAACAGAATACTTCAGAGACAAAAGTAGTCTGTATTTGCACATAAAAAACACACAGATAAATAAGCCACCATGTTTCTTGAAAAAAACCTTTTCTTTTCTTCTAAAGTGACTCCCTAGGTCATTTCATAATGGGATATCATGGATCTTACAGAATCAATGGCAAAAATATATAAAGATAGATAAAATGTAATTCCATATAAACAATTTCAGTGCAAACTGGATGTTTAAAGTGTCAAATTAGAAAAAAAAAAGAATAGGTTTCACTCCCAATGAATGTGCAGGATAGGCAGAAGTCAGAGCTATGATACTTGGGTTTGTCTTTCTGCAATTACAAAGATGAATTTAGATGAAACTGTTCTGCTGTCTGTGGCTTTAATGAGGGCCACTTGCTTTGCCTAATCAAAAAAGCAAAAAGTATACATTTAAAAACCAAAAATATCTTGGTTTAATGACGCACATAGGCAAAAGTTTTTAAGTGGGTAAATTTTCTTGCTGCATAGCCTCAGTGCACCTGTGCAACAGCTGGATTTAATCTATCGAGGACTGTATTTTAGAAGCCATTGCCAGATTTTAGGCTGGAAACTAAATAGTGCCCCACCCAGTCATGTTCCAGTCCACAAACTACTTTTAACATTTCAGTAAGGGTAGAACAATCCTATGCTGTGGGCTAAAGAAATCCAGAAATAATTTATGTGTTGTTGACAGTTTAAAGAGAAGAAAAGAAAACAGGGAAATTCAGCTGACAAGAAAATAACCTAACCGTCTAGTCTAGTGAAGTTAACAGAAAATCTAAACTATCGATGAATGTGATTGCTTTTTGTGCTAGATTCATTACAGAACAGACATGTACAAACAGGATTCTGATCAATACCAGTTATGTCAATAATACTCATAATATCGTAAGAAGAGCCGTACTTCCTTCATATCTTTCAACAGTCACATGTGTCTGTATTTTAACAGTCTATACCAGCAAACATACATACTTAGACATAAAGATCAGATACTCTGTCCAAAGACCCAACAGAAATAATCAGCAGCCAAATGACAGAACAGTAAGCAAGGCTCTGAAGTCTACAGGCTTTCCCATCAGTGATTTAGGAAATCTATCTTTGGGCACTTTTTTTTTTTCCCCCTCCCCCTCCAATCATGGGTAAAATCTTGATACCACTGATCTAAGTGGAGCCAGGTTTTTAACCATTAGACTTACCATACAAATCCATCTGTTGAACAGATGGTATGAGATCAAGGTATGATCTCATACCTTCTCAGGCACGATACCAAACCCATGTGATCACATCTGAAGTATCTAGAGCAAAGGATCTGAAAGTGACAGGACCATCCCAGCACCACTGCTTCATCATGAGGATGAGCAGAGTCCCTTTACCAGACTTGCAGAAGCAAGGCTTTTCAAACAAGACCATAAAACTGTCGTCTTGCCTACTCAACACTGTCTGAGACCTTGTGACACTATTCCTAAGACTAAGGGTTGGACACACTGATTGATAAACTGCCCCTTCTCTCTTCTTTTTGTGACACCACTACACTAGCACAACCCATTGAGGATCATTAGACTGAAGAGTGAAACACACTGTAACAAAGACAATCAAAATTGCTAGTGAAAAAATGAGGAAAAGTTATCCCAGAAGCCCAGACATCCCAGTGGTTAAACATGCATCTATGGGTGGGCCCCTGGATTGCGTTCCTTGTTTTGGGGCCTAATTATGTGTGACCCAAAGATCCATCCCAACCACAGAGATCAAGAATCCTCCAGAGTTCAGTGAGTAGGACACAGTTCTGGGAGAAGCTCTGTTTCAGATCAAATAGGTCATTCAAGGCTTCACGAAATGTGAACATGCTTTTCATTTTGACGAGGGAGGGAGGCAGGGAGACAAGCTGCAGTTGACCTGAAGCAAATGTTTTTTCTAAAAGTTTTGCTGAACTGGAAAATCAACTTTTTCATAAAGCCCCTAATCCACACAGGCTTTCATGTTAAATACTGATGGATAAAAATAGTAAGTATTGTATATTATGTTTGTTTATTAGAACTAATATTATTTTCTTTCTTTGATCTACTTCTCCCTTGGAGTTAGTTTTGCTTACATTAAACTAAAGTTTGAGCTCAGACACTTAGAGGTGTAAGGTGTTCCTTGCACCTAATACAGCAGTCAATCTGTGGAAATGAGAAAACCTTCTCATTTTAGGAATTTACCAGTTAGTTTCCTTAATCAAACACAAAAAGAAGGATTTCAACCTGCATATGAATTAATGCTAAAACCAAAAGCAACTTATAAGAAATGCATATTTGAAAATATAAAATAAGCAAATCCCCAATACCTGTCTCAATGAAATGGCAGTTCTTTAAGTAGCCAAGGTTTTGGGGTGGGAAGATGAAGTCAAATTCCTGCAGTGTGAGAATGTGCACATGCCAATTACATCTGGAAACACACAAATTGTGGTATTATTTGGAGTCTGAAGGTTTTGCCACAATAGAATCTAAGAGTCTTTCTATCAGTGACAAGTCCTTTCACATGTCCTTGCACTGAAAAGAAAGGAATGCCAACACACCAAGTCACTTCTGCATCTCCTGTCACCATATTTTTCTTTCCCATGCTCATCTTAGCCAGCTGTTACATTGTTCCAGCTCATCTTTATTTGAACAGCTTTATGGTATTCTGGAGCAGCAAGGCATCCTGTGAGGTAATTCACATTCCGACAGATTGCTCTTACTGTCTCGGACATATTTCATCACACAAATTTACAGGGACAGACAAACAGCCAATTTACAGACCGGCAACTGGTGGATGGTAAAGTTCTACAGTGCAGATTCTAAACTTCATTTGTGCTTTAATTTTTTTTTTTATGGGCTTCAAAGCAAAATTTAGCACATTTTATAACATTATTTCCTTAACTACAAGCTCTGCTCTTCTGTTCCATATTTTTCCCTTTGCAGAAATTCCCAGGAAGCAATTTCAGTGCAGTTGTCGGCTTTATACAAAGCTCATTTTTAAATGGCAACTCTGATTCTTCTACTCATCTATACTTTCACAAAACAACTAGACATTTTGGACAGATAAAATACTGGGTGATCACCGTACTTCAGCGTATGTGTGGCCTCTACTTTACCATTTTATTTGCTTGCTCCAATATGTAATATATTTATCTAACAATATCCCTGAATGGTTAAAAAGTGTTATCAATTTTCCAGCTGTAAAACAGGAATGAGACAAAGTGACACTAAGGACCAGATACTCCCCTCTCTTTCCCCTGGCCCACAATAAAATGCAGAACCTTAACATAAGCATATAACATATTTGAGCTGAAATTTAGAAATTTAAAATCTAAGTGCATCTTTCGCAAAAACACAGCCTACACAAGACATTGGTCAGACAAAAATTTTCAAGTACCTAAAATTTTTCCACTATGCTTGCACAAGACTGCAATCTTCTCACCAGAGAAGGGCATCTTTATTATCTCATGCAGAAGTCTGTTTGGGAATTACAGAGTAGGAGTTCCTAGGCTTAAAATCCCTTAAGGGATCTGAGCAACCCAAAACACTCTTCCTATATTGAGTTCAGTGCAAAACACAACATATTTAGCAGTTCTTCATGTTTAAAGAAAACATATTCATATTTGGTATACCCTGCAAAATGAAACCACAAAGTAGCAAGTTCAAATCACCTGAAGGAAGCATTAGATGAAATTCATCTTCAAAACAAATGACAGCAGAGATGGTATCTATGTGTGACCGGATTCAGAGAAAATTACAGCATAAAAACAACAAAATCCAATCTGAAAGGTAATTCTTCAGAGAGGAACAATGGTTACCTTCCCACAGAATGCTGCCAACATACAAGAGTTCGTCTATATGCTCTGAGCTCACAACTATTTCTCTGGGAAACTCCCGTGAATTTAGCAATAGAAAGTCTTAAAAAAATCATAGCTCCGTCTTCTGCATACAGGCCATAAATTAAAAATATTCACTTGACATGCTTTAGGTTTCAGCTGTACCATTACCCATTAAGGGACTTGTATTGTCCTTGTCAAGTGCAACAGAAATCTACTGCAAGAGCATTTCAATTTTGGCCTTGCATTGCAAAGTAGATAATGGTAAACAAATATAAAAAGAGAACTACAGCATTAAAAGACATGTTTATATACATTCTTGATGTTGGAAGCCCAACTGTTTCTACATAATTATATTTAGCTCTGTTCTCCTATCCTGCTGCACTTCGTATTGTCATGTAAAATTCTCCAAAGTAAGTTCGGAGAGGATGGTCAAATGTTTCCAGTTTTGTCCAGCAGCATATTACAAGAGTATTGAAAGCAACTGAAAGTGAAACATGAAGGGAGGAACAGATTTTCTTTCAGGCAAGTCTACTAGCAAGAACACACCATGTCATGCCACAACTGGTATCAATCGGCATTGCTTAAGACTGCCTGTCCAGAGAAGGCAATATAAATGGACAGATTTCAAATCAGTGAAGCTATGCTGAGGTTCAATCTGCTCACAAAGGTTTTGTTTTACCTCTCTGAAGCCTCATTTCCCCACAGCACTACCTTTTATTGCCCCCTATAGAAAAAGTAAAACCAAAAAACTAATACCTTCTACTGTGAAAGGCAATGCATCTTACCCCTGACACTGAGGAAACAGCATTCAGTTTGTGAACCACTGGACTCTTTTCTTCTGTTAATTTACTCCAGGAGAACACTAGTCATAACTATTGTTTCAAAATAATTCATCTTTAGATTTCAGGAATGGCTTTCAAGTCTGACAGGCTGGGAAACCACAAAAACTCTGAAAAATATGTGAGATAAGTTTCATACCATTAATTCTCATTTAAAATTCCAATGGCTTAACACAATAGATTTACTCATGTAGACAGAAGTTTAAGACCTCATTAAGACCTCAGCCCTATTTATATCTTCCAAATTGAGCTAAAGCTGTGAGACTTAAAAAAAACAGAAAAAGAAAGAAAAGATGAGCTTCATTCTTGCTCCAAGTATTTTTATTCTTAAAAACAGTGAATGTTACATCTTCCACAGTTTTATTTGAATGGGAGACACCAGTGCTGCTTGGGCACTGAATAGCAATAGGGCAATGACTGCTCTGAGTTGCAGCTTCAGGCACGAAGAAATCCCTGTCCTATGGAAAAATAAATGACTATTAGACACTGCCAGCCTAAGACAACACAACCCTGTGTTATCCAGTGGATGCAAGCACTGTAGAGACGGAGGCAAAAGAAATGCTGATCCTCTGGCCACAGGAAGGTGTTATAGCATGCGTTACTGAACCAATGTACTTGCCATTGTGCTGTTACCTTCCCAAAACAGGAAACATAACTCTTGTATAAAATTACTGTCAGTCTGCAGATTATACGCATCTACTCAGGCAATTACATTCAATATTGCAAAATCTTCATTTGCATGAAGAAAAGCAGATCACTTCATCCAAATCTCCCTCTTGCCAGAAACGACAAACACCCCTCTCAGCTATAAGCCTTGCTCTCCGCACTTGAGCCATCCATCTCACTGTAGGTTCAGCTGACGGGTGTAACTTGTATTGGCAACCACCAGTCCGTATCATCGTGCTTCCTATGCAGCTGCTCATAACTCCAGGCCTCTCCACAGCACTGAGCCTTCAATCAAAACAAATTGTTTGTTTCTTTCTGACCACAAGAAGACGACTGGTTTCATTGTTTGCTTTGGCTACGTTGCCTGGGTAAAAACATACTATAATGCTTGGAACTCCACTCAGCCCTCTCTGGAGTTAAAGCCATAAGGTTGCAGTTTAAAGTTCTGACTGACAAAGCAAAATAATTCACAATGGCTTTTGAGGCTGTGGCACTCATCAAGTAACCCTTCTTTGTATGCTTTATTGGTACTGAACTCCTATACAAGTGTGAAGGTGAAGATATTCACTGAAGGGTTTCAAAGGATGGCATGAGAAAGGGTTTTAAAGGACAGTGTGGCGCACAACAGAGGAATACTTGAGCTAGCTTGGGAACGGAAAGCAACCTAGCTGACACACTGTGGAGCTCCAGAGGGACCAGTTGACTCTGTCTCCAGCATCCAGGCCTCCTCAGATAGCCCTAAGCTGCCCCAGAGGGTAGGAATACCAGGGGTAACTATTTGTTCTTACTTCTCTAGCAAAAGGTTCAGAACAAAAAGAGAAATAACATTTGGAAAAATTATCCTTCAAGTTCTTACTCCTGCTGACTGCAGGAAGAGCAATCCTGAATCACCCCCTTCCTTCATAATCTATGCACTAATGTCGTTCTCTTTGCCCACCTCTGGCTGCAGCTCCCTGGTACGTCTCCCCATTTTAAAGCAATGCAGAAACATGTGTGGTATGCCTCAGTGTAGGTCCAATCCAATAGCTAATGGAGCCAATGGAAAACTATACTGAATGAGACAAATCCGTAATTTAAACACTCATCTTCTGTATCATCTAACGCTATGTCAGGGCATTGTAACACAGTCTGAAAGAGAGTAACACAATGTGGTTTCCTCAGGGAGGACTGGAAGGGACTGGAGCCAGTGATCCAGGAGGTCCCATCTCTTCCCATGCTCTTTTTTTCTTTCCAAGCTCCTTTCTTGCTCTATTTATTGCTCTCCTCAGTTGCCACACACTTAAATTTAGGCTGTAAACTAATTTTAACTGTAAGCGGCATGGGGCTGACTCTTTGAGTGTATAATACACTGTAGGAGCAGGATAACTAAAACACAAATGCTTATGTAAATTCATCTTTGATTTTATAATCAATTTAGCTCACTAATTTGTTGCAGAAATTGGCTGAAGTAATGTGCCAAAATTTTTACTACCTCTCTGCCATAAAACTGACAAGCGTAGGTTTTCCGTTTTTGTTTTTACTTCCTTTCAAATGCAATAACTTCCCTTTTCATAAAATGCCAACATATTCTTTTAAAATTGTCAGACTGCCATCAACCTGGTCATGATCCTGTGCCAGGCCATAGCCAGACAAGATGAGTTACAAGGTAATCTTTTCTCTGCCAAGCAATACAAAGATATTGGCACCTTTCTCAGGGCTGCAAAAGGGCCACAGAATTCAGAAACTTAAGAATCATTTCTTCCTCTTTTTTGATTTTTGCCTTGCAATAGAAGTGACATGGTGCATAGAACTGAATGTTTTCATTAACAGCATTCTGGCTTCTTCACTTTCTCCAAGTCTTTTCCTCCACAAAAGTCCTGGATATGATTTTAATGAAATTGAGGATACCCTCCCCCATCCAAGTTACACACTGGATTCCTGAAGACTGGTTTCAAGGAAATGCTACTCCAGAGATCAAATACAAAGCAGCTGCAGAACTCTGGCATGGGAGCCTGCACAAATGCCACCAAAAAGTGAATCACTGTCTCAGCCTAACTGGAAGTGTATCAATATTCCTATTAAGGAAGGAAGAGGCAGCAGTGGAGACTGTCTTTTACATCATGTAGAAAGAATAGTTCAAACACCACAGAACTTGGGTATTAATCCCAGTTTTTCACACAGAAGGGACATTGTAGATGGAAGTTCTTCAAAGTCCATCACCAGGTAAATTAATACATCAGTGTGGTCAAAGCTTTAAGAGAGGTCTTTAAAGCACCAGTAGCTTCATGTAATTTTTGACACTGCTCCTATGTTCTCTGCTGCTACAGTATCTCCAAAATCCTGCTGCTTTGAAGTCAATTATTTGAGATGTGAGTGGTACTGAACTTCCACCTCCTCCTTCCCTCCCCTGGGATTTTGAAGAAGAAAGCACCAGCCTCTTAAACTGATAGTTCTGAAATAGCACCAAGAATTGTAATGAAACCAAGTGTCTTCATGCAGTACTTACTATTCCCCTTCTACTTACATGCAGAGCCTAGAGCCTTGCACATACAAAGAATGTGTCAGAAGCACAAGAAAACTCAGTTAGTACTGCTGGGGAAATTTTCATTTTTTCACAATTTTAATTGCATAACCACAAAATATACAGTCAGTACAGCAACTTTAGTGTATCAATCACTCTCAAATCTATTTATTAAGCAAAACGGTACCTCTAGTTTCCAACGGGAGAAAAATTAGTCTGAAATCTAACTGAAGTCAAGCTCGTTTTGGTTTTGCTTATGTATCACCACCAGTAATAGAGATTCTTGGGGCCAAACTCTGCCCTCAACTAAATGTGGACAACTTGTTTCCAATAAGGTAGCACAAGGGTAAATTCAAGGCAGAATTTGCATCCACAGTAGCAAAATAGGTAACAATGATAAGGCTCATTTCAAAATGGAGATGGCTGCATGCTTTGGCAATACTCACAGCAATATAAAGTAGTAAATACTAAATTCTTTCACTGCAGCAAGAATATAGGGTTATGTTATCAGGTGTTTGCTGATAACGGTGTACAGAGTAATGGTACAGAGTGATAATGTTATGGAGCAAAGGTGACATTTTTTCAGAATGACTTCTCAAAGTAGAAACATCCTTTGGATATTTCCAAAGCACTGAGTTAACTGAAACATTACTGATAATTAGTTATAAAGATATGTATGTGCATCCACACACAGTACTTGTAAACATAACCATACAACAAGTATACTATCCGTCACGCAATATCTTTTTGATAGCTTGGATCATCACTGAAATTTAGTCAACTCTGGACTCAACATAAACTATTTAGTAATAGACAACAGCCATTTAACAAAGGTTTTGGCAAGGTATCCTCTTTGGAAAACCTGAATAGAAATTTACATCAGTAGGATACAGTTCCCCAGATTGTTAATAGGTGCATAACTCTAATGTTCATAATTCTAATGTTCTCATCCCTTAAGCCAGCACAAGGCAGCATTAGAAAGGTAATGTCTCCAGTCATGTTACAAATCACTGACCCTGAAGCTTCTATTATTATTAGAGGGATGGCAGCTAAATATCAAAACAGTTTTATTTTAAGCTATTGAAGTTTGAGAGAAGCACACAGAAGATGACCATTAAAGTTTTGCAAAAGTGAAAGTGATTCCCAGCGCAACCTTTCTGGGAGCATAAGAAGAATGATTAAAAAAAAAAAAAAGAAAGAAAAAGAGAAAGGTCACACAGCTCATTGAAAGCATGAAGTGATTTGGGAGTTTGTCTAGTTCTGCTCAGGAAGCCCAACCAACAACTCACCAAGGGAAAATGATATTCAATAAGGAAAGGAAACCAGATGAATACACAGCTTACATACCATCTAGATAAGAGGTATTTACTTTCAGATAACTTCAAATTCAACTACTGAAATCAAGTATTTCCGGTCTCCAAAACTCTTGTGACTTAGACCAACATCTTAATACCTCCACTCAATGTAGTGGGGAAAAAAAATAAAAATCAAACAGAGCTTGAAGTACCTTATGCTCCAACTCAATCTGTTACAGAATACAGAGCAAGATAAGGAAGATTCAATAAGGAAGTCCTCAGGCAATCTTCTGGCTATATAGTACTCCAAAGTAGTCCTCTTTTTTTCCTGCTTGGTATATTTCATCTAAAGTATTTAACTAGAAAATGGGATTATATTAAAAAGAAATTTCCAGTGATAGCTGCACTTTGGCTGCACTCCAAAGCTCAGTGCAGAATATTAGACACAAGTTATGATGATGGAGAAACCAAATTTCCACTCTTAAATTTATATAGTATAATTAGTAACAAATCTATGTGGAAAAATACTTTTAAAAGATTTCAGTAGTTAAGTAGCACCTTCCTTTCTGATGACATAATTCTATTCTTTAGTCCAAATCCCACCTCATTCAATAGTTGCTTCTGATATTAAAGTGGAGCCTGGTAGTATGAAAGAATATTAAAACTGATGTAAAATCTAATTTTACATGCTCTTCAAGGTATCTTTAAAAATTGGTAAAGATTGTCTTGATGTAATTGGAACCTAGTTTCTTTGCTAATACATGAAAAGCAATTAAAGGCTTAATTCATCTAAGGAACAGCAACATACTGGCATAATACTTGCCAGTGAATCATGTGAACTCAGTGAAAAAGTACCCAGTGGATTTCAGCGGGTCAGCACCAGAATCATTCTCTTCTTGATCTCTCAGCTAGTCTCTCTGAAAAGGAGTATTATAATCCTGAAGAACTAGGTGGACAAAACAATAACAAATCCCTTTTGCATATAGCACCTACAGCTCCAAGGCTTTTGGTCAAAAGCTGTGCAAAAAAGTGGGCCAGAAGTAAAGGGGAAAGCCCTCAGAATCTCTCCTTTCACTGAGATGAGCCTCTCTTCTTCTAGCTGAATGAAACCTCATGTAAAGGGACCACTGGTTTTGTGCCAGACTTGTAATAACATTGTTTACAAAAGACTAATCTAGCTGCCTCTTAAGTAAAGAATTCATTCTTCTTAGGAAATACCACATGATGTTGGAGTATGGATACCGAGTATTAATTACAAACAAGGCTCCAGGTACTGTATAAACACAGAACATAAATTTGGTTCCTCCCTCAAAGAATGTCCAAAGTAGTAGTTGAGAAACAACAGGTAGATTCAGGCAGACAGGTAAAGGACAAATGATACACAGGGACAAAGGAGAAGAAAAGCATTGTGAACATACCTGCAACTCACTGTTGGCAAAACGTTTTTTGTAGGCATTCAAGCAGAGGAAAGGCTCAAGGAAAATTCTGAAGGAAAATAACATATGTGATTTTGTATGATTAAAGAAGAATCTTCTAAAATATGAATAGCAGCACTGGGAAGGAAGCCTGACAAATTTAGTATGTGGCAATACATAATTTTTTTTAATAGTCTTCACTAAAACAGCTCATAAAATGTCATCAACATACCTTGATCATATGGTGGTATTTTTTTAATTTAATTTATTTGTTTTGACATTTCAGCCTTTACTATTTCCACCTTCATTAGCATCAATGTTGAACCAGTCCTGCTTTATTTTGGCAGGCAACCCTTTATTATCACTCTAAAACTCAAAGTTTGCTCAGAAATACCATCATGCAATTTTGGTGACAGCCAGGCATAAAAAGCCACCTCTAACTGAAAGCTATTAAAAAATGAAATGGACTTTGGAATGGACATTAAGTTCAACTACCTCAGTCTTACAAAAATATAGCAAATATTAGGAGGAGATGGTGTGCCACAAGGAGAAGTCTTACACGGGCTGTTTGCCCACTCAACATTTTTCCCATCGACGCGTGGTCGCTCACAGCATACTGATGGGCAAAGCTGTGCCAAGTGCTTTGAGACTGTTATATTTGCATGCCAATTTGAACTTTAAGTATATTTAACATACATGTCTCAAAGAAGAAACATTCCCATGGAAATCTCAGAGTTTATCTCAAAATCCCCAGGCACCTTACAGCTAGGAGGTGATCACTTGTCACTTGCCAACATAAATGGGAGTGAGAAAAACCTAAATATGATTTGAAACAATTAGCTAGTAACTTTTTAAAACATAATTTACCTTGAATATGCATTCCATTTTCCCCCCATGCTGTAACAGCATGGCAAAGCTCACAGCAACATTGTGATGAGTCTTTCCACTTGGAACTCCAAGGTAGCTGCAAACCCTCACAACCAGTTTTTGCTTTGAGATCCTTTGCATCAATAAGAAAAAAAAAGAAAAAAAGAAAAACAGGGCACAGCAATAGCACTATCCTTTTCACCCCTGCAGCTGATCAAGAGTTAGGATTAGCTTCTTTTCAGAAATCCTCTAGTGCTTATATTCTACAGGCCCAAAGAGAAATAATGAAATTTTGCTTGCTCCTCTTCCTGGGGGTTTAAAACATTACTAGATTTTAAGAACTGAACCAACAGGAGAGGGAAGGTGTTCTCACAACTAAGTGCCTTCCTTACATTCTTTCCCAGCATTCATGGAGCAGAAAAAAACAGATTGAAGTGCCTACCCTGCCACACCTGGTCATTATTAATTACATAGTTAATCAAACTGGAAAGGCCACTTGGACAGAAATCACACTCTCTTTTCTACTTTTGATTTTCCACTGCTTTGTATGTCTAGGGAGCCAGAAGCTGTCATTTTCAGAATGCATGGACGAGCAAATGTCTGAACTGACATATTTAACTTGGGAGGAGGAAAGGTGAGACTTATGGTGAATGGCAGGAGCCAGTTAAAAACTAAACACTTGTCATATTAAATAGAAAGAACCCTGCTATCTACCTAAACTCTGCTGAGCAGAGTCTGACCCCACCTATGGAGAGTTTGAATTACAGGATATTTGCTATAACAAACAGAAAATTACTAAGGAATCCAAATCAGGTTGGGCAGCATGTTCTCCCTCTCCCCAAGGTGACAGTTTTCCTCCCAATACAAAGGACAACTCTACTACGGAAGAATTTTTTTTACTTTTCATGGCCAACCTCCTTTTTCTCCCTTGGCCTAAGGCTAGGATGGTGGTTGCTGTTATCCTGCTCACAGTAACAATAACAGGAAATGCTGCCTCCTCTTCATGTAGGAAAATGAAGACAAAAGGGTTGCATGAAGTGCTAAGATTCTTCAAAAAAGTTTTAGTCATGGAAAAGGGTAGGTCTATCAATGGGTAGAAATACTCTGTAGCGTACATGAAGAGTCAGTGTACAGCGGTGGAGGAAACTGGGGACTGATCTTTTGCTCTTCTTCACTTGCAAGATGCAGAAATTACAGTGATGCTGTCATCATCTCCGCAAAGGGAAAAAGCATATCAGCCAAAGAGTCTTCTGTCTTTCTGCATGAAGTGTTACACTTGGCTCCGCCCAGTCTACATCTCTTACCTTCCTCAGTCTCTACATAATCACATCATGTATTTGGAGAACACTTCCAACATCAAGGTCATTAGCAGAAGAACTTGGGGAACTTGAGACCTCATGTGCACCCAGGATTGGTCTAACCCAACAAGAAGCTGGATTGCCATGAGCATACACTCTCTCAGTTCTTGGAATTCAGCCCATCACGTGCCATATTTTGTGCAGGTGAGTAGATTATGGCCACAATTCTTTTACAAAAAGTAAATCAGAAACAAGACTAATAGCATCAGTGGTGTTACAGCAGGACAAAGCCAGAGAAAAAGAAAACAAACTCTGATTACTTGACATGACATGGGTGAGAAAACAGGTCCAGCTTGGGAGACTACAAAATAAGAGGATGCTAGGTCAGACCAAACTGTCTAACCCAATATTCTGCCTCTGATGGTATCCAGCAGCAGATGCTTGGAGCAGGTGTATAAGAAACATGGCAAGAATAGAATGATCCTCCTCAGGGTATTCCTTCCCAGCTTCCAAGCAATCCATATTCCTGCTGACATGCTCCATGAACCCATGCAAGTCACTTTATGTGGAGGGTCATGACAGGGTTAAACTGGCGGAAAGTTGCAAGTAGCAAGCAACAGGAGCCTCAGACAAACGTACCCAAGGACATTGGTGCAGCTGGGAATGATACATCCTGAGAAAGTACAGATAAACTAGCAGAAGCCAGTGGGAACCAAGGTTAAGGGCAAGACAACTTTTCTAAACAAGTAGCAAGGTACAAGGCGTGACTGCTGCGTGCGTGATCGGTGCAATGATTGGCTACCTGTGACATAATCTGCATGATGACTGGCTTAGCAAAGTGTATCTGTAAAACTGCTGAAGCAGCTAACTTCTTAGTATAAATATGCTCAAACAATAAATGTCTCAAGATGCACCATGTCTTGAGTCTGTGCCATTCATCCGCCACAACTTTACCTTTCTGTGCCTACCCTGGCCTGCCCTCCTCTCTCCATACCTTTTCTCCTCAGCTCTTTAGACTGAAGCACTCCTGGGCAAGGCCTGTCAAGTCGCACATATGAACTGCACCACTATGAATAGGCCCTTATATTGGATGGCCCTCAACAAGGTCTAGAGAAGAAATTGCTGGTTCAAGCACATCTTCATCTAAAAAAGTTAAATTAAAAAATGGGCAGAACAACTCACATTCTGCTTCTGCATGCAAAAATAGAGGGATGACAGGTAGAACCACTCACTGTACAACTCCTCCTCAATTTTTCTGCTGACAGAAGAACAAAGCAAGTAAAAGCAATTTTTTTTCCATCGCTTCTCTTTCTTTCTTTTCGTACAACATGAGTAGCATAGAACAAATTCAGCAACTAAGGTGAAATGTGGGAGATACAATATAAAAGCTACCGTTGCTGCATTTGCAAGAACTGAACAAGCTAACGATCCATCAGAGAGCTAAAATACCCTAGAAGCCAATCACTGCCTTTCAAATGCAAACTAAATACACTATAATTATTTTTATCTTCTTACTTACAAAAAAGAAAGTTTTATTTGAAGGCATGGTTACTCCCAGGAAGTAATGGTAAGTATAAGCCACAGCCTTAGTGTAAACTACTTGCTTTCAGATGCATTTGGATACCATTATCAAAAGTGCATACATGATGCTGAAAGGTTGAACAGCTATAATTGAGGGAAAAATTTGGCCTGGTCTCTAAGACAAAGTGATAGATCTAAAGAGATAGCTAGAGCCATATGAAGTACAGCTTTTGGGGGGGGGGGGAAGGGGAGGGGGGAAAAAAAGGCATCAAAATCATTAGTTTCCTAGCTTAAACCTCTCACTGAAAATGCACTTTAAAATATGATACTAAACAGCCCAGCCATAGTCGTGATACAAAATACAGTACTACAGATGACGCACTGGGAAAAATAAAACAAAATTAACATACCAATGTTTGTGGCTGGACCACTATACTATTACTGGCATTTTGCTTATGTAGTGATTCCATTGGTGTTTTGCATTACATGGCAAAACCATAGGTTCCCCTTCTAAGAAAAGAATTGCTTAATGTGCCAAACGGTACATCTGGAGAGAAGTACTGCCAGCCTGCAATGATAAAAAATGATGAATCTGATGCTTGCTGGCTAAGTTTCTAAATGATGATGCTCCTCACAATATTCCTATCGAGAAACATATTTTGATAATGTATTGTCTAAAACTTTTAGGCTGGAAAGCATCTTTAATCCATTATTCCATGTCTTTTTTTTTTTTTTTGACAAATCCTTTAGCTGCAGGAGAGACGATTGTGGTTTTAGTGAGATAACATTTATTATTTGTGCTTTGCTTTAGCTTTTTAATTAAAATATTCTGTTGTGTTCCACTGTCAGAGACACTATTGGGCCCAGTATTTGTTTGAACTTTGAATGGGTAATGTGAAATGAAGCCTTACTACTGCAGATTTAGCATCATGTGGTATTTAAGGTCCAGCCTATATATCAGAGAAAACAGGTAGTAAGGACCTATGTGATTATTTGTGGCTCACTATAATACAGTTTTCTGAAGAATATTATGCTACCACTGTATAGAGTCTAGGCAGCCATTCCAAGCAATGACTTCTGCTACTTCTTTGGAAGGTTTTTGCACAAATCAAGCTGTTACAGGCAATGAGAATCCTGCAGGGGGACCTTTGTGACCCTTGTCTACTATAATAAGGCTCTGTGCAGCTAAAAGGCTCTGACTGTGCCACTTCAAGTGGAGACATGAGATATAATAGAGCTCCATCTGAAGGTTTTAGTTTAATTAGTTTGAAACTATGCTTGCTTTTCAATGATGTTTGGTTCCTGACATTTTTGCAGAGGAAAAAACAAAACAATTCCCCCTCCCACAAGTGTTTTAGACTCTAGAGGCTCAAGTTTGCACAGAATGATCCAAGCAGTGGTCAGAGCTGCTACACTTAAGTCCAGTGATCTAAAAAAACTTCTGTTAACAGAAGTAACATAAGAGAAGTTGGAAAAGACACTAATGCAGCAAGGCACACAAGTAATTCACTGTAGGTTCAAGCCATAACCAGACACATCTACCCCAGCAGACAAGGAAGGGATACAAAGACTCCTTGGAACAATGCTCTGTGTCGCTAAAGCTGTGCCAAACCATCTGACTACACAACTGTACAAATCTTCAGCAGTTTCAGAAGCTGAAGGAGCTCTCTGGTTTTGAGGTTTGTAACAGTCCCTACATCACAAAAGGCAATCCAAAGAATACGGATAATGCTTTTCCACTAAAGGTGGATGATTTTCCAACTGAACACTTTCCCTGATTTCATGGTTCTAGGCATGCTTTCTAGAGTTTCTGGCAAGAGACCTATATTATAGACCTTAAAGTTTCCAAACTATTGATCTAAAGGCACTTGTAACTAGTCTACAATAGTCTGTGGACTGTATTAAACACTCAGCAGAGAAAAAAGGTGATAGTTTCCCCCAAGGAGTCATTTCACCCAACAGTTCCAGAGAACAAGCTGAGACAGCTGAGCCCTGAGACAGCGTGCTTAATACGGCAATATGAGTGTTTCAGGGATGACCCACAAGTGCATGTGGCAGTGCAGGCACATCACAGTTAAAATATCTGAAATTCTGTAAAAAGCTAAGGGTGATTATTGATGGCTCACATTGCTAGGTATGGCTGGAAGTTCAAACTGACTTCGACTGCTTCCACGCCACAGACATCCCTTCAGTTCTGCTGGGTAGATATACTGGTCCAGTCTTTTACTAGGTAATCATCATAGCATTAATGAGTACTGAAAATAAGAATTAATCCAGTACTGACCTTTTTAAGAATCTCCCTTCTCTTGTCCATATGGGGGTATGTTGCCAGCCATCATGGGAAGCCTCTACATTTAATAATGTGACTATTGTAGATTGCTTTGACATTTATCAGTGTCTCCTCACAAACAAATTATGCACATTAAAAGAAAGCCATGAAGTCTGCAAATAAGTCAAGTTCGGCAAACAGGAGTTTGTTACTCATCTATCCTCCAAATATAGCAACATTTTTCATCTTATATATAAGTTCCATTATTTTACTAAAGACCAGAATTTTTACATACCAGGTGGTAGTTTTCAGGATTACTCTCTAGTTCCTTCCTGAAGAAGTATGTTTGAAAATTGATCTTATTAGGTTATTTCCCTTCTCTGACACAGAATATGAATGGGAATTTGAACAAAGAATTCAGAGCAGCATGCCTGTCTACAAGTGGATGAGGAGTGTCTACATTCAGACATAAGCTACAAAACTTTTAAAACAGCTTTTGGAGACTGATATCTACAGAGCCTGATGTTATTTGTTTACTTTTAATGTGATACATTTTATTGAACAATCAACTCTGAAATATTTCCAGTGTCATTTAATATGCATCTCTTATTTTAGTGTCAGACATAACATCTACAAGTATGGCTCTGAAGACCGTATCATGAATTTTTGCTTTGCATATTTTTATGTAGTGAAAACATTGTCTTTCCTGAAAAATAACATAATAGCAAGAGAATAAAGTTCACAGTGAAAATATATGTGGCATGGTTTCATCCTGTGATAATGTAATAGTTCCTTAATATTTAACTTTTATAATAACAGTCAAATTAGATACATGCTTTCATATATATAAACGGTTCCAAGCCTTACTGTTTCACAGATGGTGGATGCAAAGATTAAGTGACTGGCCGAAAGTAACACAGGAAGTCTGTGGCAAAGCCAAGAACTAATCCAAGAACTCCTGATTTCTATCCAGTGTCTGAACCACAAGACTACTGTGTCTTCCAACTGGTATTATTATTTAGTACCTGTATATATTGTCTTCACCATGCTCTGTTAAAAGAACTCTCAATACAATTAGAAAACACCAGTCCTTATCTTCTATAATTCCCCATGTCTGGCCTCACAATCTTTTACCTCCCATCCCTAAATATGGTCCAGGAGCCCCTTCTCCACCATCACTCCCAAACACACAGCACTGACAGCCCACCCTTCCCCAGTCCCACAAACACATCCCCACAGATACCCCCCTCCCGCTTCCTCCCAAACTCTTGAACTCATCTGCCTTGTGATCCACTTGCTAAATCTGGCAGAATAGCTGCTGACCTCTCTAAGTGTGATACGTGAAGCATCTCTGCCCATTAACATCCTGAAGGTGCTCAGGGCTTGGAGACCCCTTTCCTAGCTGGTTCTGGGACGTGTGGTCCACGCTCACCCCGGTGCCTGGCAAATTCATCCAGCTGGCTTTGGCTGCAATGGGGTGCTGTTGATGCAGTAAATCTCTTCCTGAAATCTGAAATGGCAAATATATTTTCACAGAACTTAAATCCCAGGGAAGAAAATCTCAAAGCCTTCACCTTTTACTTGTTGAGTACATGAAAAATGAGAGACTGTAAGGGAGGGATTCAGAAAAATACAACCAGCAGTTAACCACTTAATGTTACTCCCTGTCAATGGGAAATAAATAGCAGACATCTGCATCTTTGAAAGCCTCCCTGAAGTGATTTCTCTAGAACTGCAAAGGAAGCACCAGAAATAAAATTCAGGAATTCCATACCATCTTATCCTGGCATTGATCATTGCAAAACAGCTTTTGGCACCTCGTATTCCAAACATGGATTGCTTTAGATTCTTTCTAAGAGAAAAGGAATTGTAGCAGTTCAGAAGCCATGAAATCCAGCTTCCACAAATGTGCTAAAAATGCTGAGAAAAAAAATAAACATTAAAAATGTTTGTGTAAAGAAATACATGAATAAGGAAGGCTATAGTATATATAAAATTGTTAAAAAAATTGTAATTAGGTCCCTTTTAAGAATTCCTTAATTTACACAAACACACATACATGTGTTTATTGTTCCATAAGCCAGTGCATTCAGATTTGTTTCTATTAACCAGATTCCATAATTTACAGTGGACTGAAAATGAAAAGTTGGATTCTGTCAAAGGATGGCAAAAAACTTGTGAATAAAAAGGATTTTTGGAACCGAGAGTTTCCTGACTAACCATGGAAAAACACTTATTGATCATTCTAGTTCTGTGTCCTCCCGTTCCTGAAAGAAAGCACATTAAAAACATGCATTTGTTTACATCAGTTAGAAAGGAAGTGGTAGAAAGAATGACTCTAATACCGTCCTATTCAAAACTATTTCCTGGATCTCTCAGCATCTATCGATGTTTGAACTGAATCAGTGTAAAGTGTACCTTTGCTAAACTTCTCAAAAAATTTAAAATCTTAGCTATTTCTAAACAAAATTAGGTCATAATGGATCTATACAAAGAATGCCACCATCTCTCTCTTAATCCACTGGAAGAAGCTAGCAAAACCTATCTGAATTTATATTTAAATCCCACCAGCACCAACGGAAACATGTTATTCAGGAATCTCAGATCTACAGAGTTTATTTCATGAGCAGCTTGTAAAAATACCAATAATTTATGCCTCCCTTCTCCAGTTCCCATAGAAAAGTGATGAAGCTGTGGAACAACAATGACAGCACAATGTAAAAGAGGATTATGATTAAAGAGATTTATCTTACAGTGATCACCTCTGTCAGCATTTTAGTTATGCCTTTCAATATTACCGCATTTGCCATATTCTTTGTGTTATAGACAAACAAATGCTGAGGAAATATTAATTTAAGACTATTAAGTTAGTCTAAGGTGACAATTTAGAAAAAATAAAATACCTTACTCATGCTACCAGTGAATTGTTGTACAACAAGGAAAACAAGCTTGCGTTCTTCCTAACAGTATAAAATGGAAACAACCAGGTCTGGTGTGGAGACTCATGTTACTAATTTGATCATGATCCCTGGAAGACTCTCCATCATTGGCACATTACCTCCACACTCCACACTGGATCTGACCATTTATTCCCGGGTGTGTTGGGCAATCCGCATACGCCGAACTCCAGTGTGTACTAAGTTCCAAAACAGCACACTCCTAAATACACAGTGCCTTGGATGCTCCAGTCATGATTAAAATGAGAATGGACAAGAAGCTGAGCATTTTCTGTGAGGGCTCCTTGGGTAACAATTCATACAAATCTCCACTGGATTTGTAACCCCATTAACATTGTTATCCCAATAGTAAGCTAGGATTTATTTTTCTAGGGAGTGTTAAGAGATAGCAGGATATTAGTGAATGAAACAGAAGGTACTTGTTTCGTATGCTGTGCCTGATAGTTGCTATTTTTGTGGGTTGGGACAGCTTAATCTAGGATTTGCCTTAAAAGAAAGAGGGGGGAAAAAAAAGAAGATAATAAATAAAAGGAGGTATGTGACTGTGAGGGAGGAAGCCTTGGGGTCCAGCATTTGGAAGAATTGTGAATGGTCAGCAGATTGGGCTTTCAAGGAGAAGCAACACTTATCTTCCCTCCATACCAGCTTCTACACAATCCTCTTCTCATCACCAATGAATTCTTCACAGCAACAAAATGTCCTTGGCATGACCCATGTTTCCAGCTAGTAAAGTCCTCCTCTGTCTCCCCCATTCCCTCAGAAGGCATCAGTTTTCTATTTTAAAAATATCTGGTCACCCTATCTCAGCTGCATTATAAACAAAGACAAACAAAACAACCCAAAACAGTTTTTAGTGTGTGGAACAAGAACAAAACACTTCAAACCCAAAGAAGTTTCCAATAAGTCACTCATTGAAATTCAGGAAGGAAAAACCCCAAAGGGTAAAAATACCCCCACGTATCCAAGTTCTCTGAGGCCATTTCTTTCCCTCATCTGTGTTCCATCATCTTCTTCCTTATCCAAAAAAGTTGTGGTGTCCGTGGGAGTATGAAAAAACATTGGTGTGACCACCAAAAGGAACTCTCTGTCTGGCAGCATAAAGCCACGCGTTATCCAGTCTCCAGGAACTCAGTCTTGCTTCGACAGTCATAAATATTCTCTAATGACAAAGCAAAGGGTAGTCATTCATTCAGACTGAATAATACTTTAAAACCTTGAAAAGCACACTGGGATCTGTGCTCTGTCCCCAGGCAGAATCTAAGATCCATGGGAAATACCCTCTGATTGGCCTTGCATGTGGATTACAGACAGCAGGACACCCAGAACTACCTACCTCCAGCTATTAGGCAACGCAGGCAGGAAAGATTTTTTTGATTCTGTTTCAAAGATACCAACCCACCTGGTAATCATTAAATTTATCTGAGAATGTTATGAATCTTTCAAGTCCTCCAAATTCCTCCTTTGTTAGAATACTTTATCCTTCCTTGTTAGCCTCATCCTATCTTGAATATTTATAGGAAACAAATCATCACATTATGTAGATGCAGTTTCACAGGGTAACAAATAAAAATACTTCATCAGTGAGAGTGATCAATCAGCCTTGACTACATCACTAAATGACACACACACAGACTAAAGCTGAGGAACGCATCCAAGCACTAGCCATCTGACTAATGATAGCTAGTGTATACTATTAAAGGTTACCCAGAAAGTCAGGTCACTTTTTTAGATTCACAATTTCTTTGGAAATGTTCAAGACGTTATAAAACCTTTACGTAAGAGTTTTTAAAAGAAGAGAGAGGAAAAAAAGACTCATTACAATTTAACTGTACGCTGTACTGCATAAACAGAGATCTAATTTTCAAGAGAGGATTACATTTGACATTTTGTTGAATAAATATTCTGCTTGTGCAAACTGTAGTTTCATGAAATGATCAGTAATATAAGTCATAAAGAGTCTTGGCAAAACTATTGATGGGAAAAATATCTTTATGACCAGCTTTCATTTAGTCAGGAAAAAAGCAAGATCTAAAAGTAACACAGTCTCCACTTTTGGCCTTCCTTTCCATCCCCCATCACAGAAGTCAAAAATATGTTTACCAATTAGTAACTAACAACTTTACGCTTACCTGTATACCTTCTCCTTTTCTGGCAGTCTTTTAAATTTAACATTGCCAATCAAGGTACAAACATGTAATAAAACTGACCTGGTTATTAGTCAGTGTAGTTTTAGAATTATATTTACATTTCTTCCTTTGAGAATGTAACTGTTGACATAATGGAGGCCAAGCATGCATTTATGGTGCATGATATCATTGTGTGGCTAATAGAGGGAGTTTACTTATTCCACAGATGACTGCCATAAGAGAATGTAATTGCTCAATGATGTGTCGATGTGCCCACGGGAAGGATTTAAATCATTTGAGACCTGTATTGGTCACTTGCCAGAGACCCCAGCACTACACCTAATTTGCACGAAATGGAGGAACTGAAGCCATCTTCCTCAAAAAGGATAAATGGAGTGAGGGAGGAAGTCATGAAAAGCCCCAAAGGCACCCAAAATTCAAAAACTGCTTAGACTTTCAGATAATTTGAATAACTTGGAGGCTTAGTGATTAAAAAAAAAATTAAAAAAAAATTAAGCTTTTAATTTTCTGATTTAAGAGAAAGATTGAGAAAAAACATTAGGTAAAAACAAAAATGAGTTTCCATTTTTGTTTTTTCTTCTTAAAGGGGTCCACGATGTGGAAGGTTTTGCCAACCAGCCAAAACCTCTTAGAACATGTAAATGTCTGCTCATAAAAACTGACTATGACTTGCTACTCAAAAAAATGAAATAAAATATATTTACAAGAAAATTGAACATAACTAGAAGGGAAAACTGTTGGCCAGGCATGGGAAAATTAATGCTCTAAGAGTATGGAACTTTTAAGAGGACAAGTCAACATGAACACAGAAACCAAAACTCTAGTATGCAGGATGAATTGTATTAGGGAGAAATTATCTCACTAAGAATTAAAGGTTTGAAAAATAGATGCAACACCTGACTGAAAAACTATCTATGAACAATGAAATCTTTGTAACATCTGCATGATGGCTTTTTTTTTGCATGTATCGAGTTACAGCAGAACATCTGAATGATTAAATACTAGTGTGAGACAAAGACCAGCTGAAGCAGAGTTAAGAGCTCACTGAATATTGCAAACCAAATAGCACAATGTAGGATCAGCTCAAGCACAGTATTTTCCATACTTCTCAAAGATGCAAACAGTCACAGGGCTTGGTACACGCCTAGCTTTAAGTACCTAACTCCTTCCCGTCTTTTGTTGATTTTGAGAAGGTTACCCAAATGCTTGAACTTTGGGTACACGCATAAACAAAATCTAGGCGAATGAAAAGCTTGATTAGAAACTGATCTTTGGAGGTGCTGAGAAGCTATTCAAACCAATGGAAACCGCAACTCTCCCCAGTGATCAGACCCATAACAACATAGAGACCCTGAGTTTAAAAGAGAATGACCAGACAGTCCTGACTGGCTAGGGCAGTCCTGGAATTTAGAGCCTGTCCCAACATATGATAGGAGGATTTCTCCTGGATTTTCAAAATGGTTTATGGGATTTTTTCTATCTACTCTTGCTCAAGACACAGCTCAGAAGGACTTGCCATTCTTAGCATGAAAGGTTTCAACCCCAACCCCCACATTAAGTAAAATAACCTGATTCAATAAAGTGTATCCTATGAGGATACAATTCCTAGGCTCAGGGCTTGTGCCCCAATATAACCTAAGAAGTCAGCCTATACTAGTTCTGCTATTTTCAGTTTGGTTTTTCAAATGGATCCTTTCCCCAGTCCCTCCCTTGCCCACCCCCCCCAATCTAATTTTTCCCATTTTCAAGTAACATTTAGAAATCTGCCCAATGGCAGGTGGGTGGAGGCGCTCCAGATACTATGTTTGTTGGTAGCCTGGCAGTTATTTGTGGTTGACTTTTTGGTTGCCCACAGGAATTTCCAGGGTGGTGTAAACAGACAGATGTGGGCTCTTTCCTGCTATACAGATCACACCATAGAGAGATATCAAAGGAAAAAATAAATCTATGAATACTGCACTAGTGGCAGCATTTCAAGCTCAGAACTTTATAAAGACTGGCCTCTGAATTCATTATTTTAATTGTTGGGTATGGACATTTAAGCCACCAGATAGTTTCTCACTTAAGAGTTGATATCAAATCATCACATGCAAGTTTTTTGACTACTTAGAACTTCATGCAGACTAAATGAAAGTGGGCTTAAATACTAGCAACTCAAGGCTTCTCCCATCCTGACAGCATTTCACTCACCTTAAAAGATATAACTTCTCTTACCTTCTTTTCCTAGGTATCATATTGGTTTACTCTTACTTTAGTGAGGCATCACACCAACCCTTCCAGGATCCTTTGGCATTTTAACATTGTCAAATTCAAGGGGAGGGCTTCATGGGTGACAAGGCAGATCTTTTGCTGGTATATGTTAGCAAAGCTCTGTTGATCTCAGCAAAGCCAGACTAATTCATATCAACTGAGGAATTGCTCCTCCTTTTCTTTTTTTTGTTTTTTTTTCCCTACTGGCACTATTATCCAAAAAGTATTTTTGACATGTGATGTTTGTGTGCCCTGTGCTCATATGACAGATATGTAACAGCAATCCTTCTCTTGAAGCAAGCAGCACATGGATAAAATCATAATGTTAGCTTAACAGTGCAACTTGACAATCATTCTTACACTGGAATTGCCCGCTAAACTCTTTTTTCATCATTTGTTTTTTCAGAAGGATTTGTATACATTTCTGTCATTTTATTTTAGCACATGGCAGGTTACAGAAGAGCTCTGATTCATGGCTGGACATAGATTATTTTAAGTAGAAGGAAAAAGGATTCTTGGTTTAAGCTTATCATTGCACTGTTATTCTTGTGGTTGCAGTCTCAGTTCCTCTAACCCTTATTTGGTAATGCCTTGAAGAAGAATTTGACCTGAGCAGGAAGAAATGGTGATTGCCTCACTCCTGGGGCTTTGGTTTGTTCGGAGGCCTCCTTCCTGCCACTCTTGTGGCAACAAGACTGGGACTGACCTTGCCAACTGCTTCCACTTCAGTTCTTTCCATCTCCTTCCTTTATGACAGGAAAGCATGATTTGCTTCAATAAAATCATCAGTATTTAGAAGACTGTCTCCTCCAGACTTCCAATACTTCTACCATGAACAGTTATTTGAAGATACACTTTCAGTACAGTGCAGCGGACAGTACTCCTTCCCGCATGAGCGTTTAAGAGTGAATGCGCTAACACTGCCAGTTCCCAGCCCAGGTTAGCTATGCATCTGTTTCACAACAAAGGCAAATCACTTCAACCACCTTCTTGGTTTAATGCACTTCTCCCAACTTGTAAACAGCAACTACTGTTGTTTTTTTCTGACTGCCCAAGATATCAGCCAATGCAGGATACTGCTCACAGACCCTTCCACTCAGCTCAAAAGAAGTTTATTTCCAAAGCTTCTCAAAAACATAAGAGAAAGACCTGACCTAGGCTTCCTTTTGCTTCCATTTGCCCTGTTCCCAGCTAGAGAGTTCTACTCTCCCACCTGCTTCCTTGTTTCCCCCCTGCTGCTTAAAAAAACATATTCCAAAAGATACACAACATATATTCAGTCCCAGTGAAGTCTGACCTAATCATCTATCAGTGCATGAAGAGAAATAATGAAATGGCAGTCAACCTAACTAGTTACTTAAAAGCATGTAGCATGACAATATCTGTAATCTACACTACAGATTCCAAAAGCCTTGACCCTGTTCTCCTTCTTAAAAGGCAATATGTAAATCTCATATTGTACAGATTCTTCTTTACTCTCTTACCAATACTAGGAATCAAAATCTTAAAAATCTACATTACTTTTTTCTACTTATGTTCTCCACTTCAGTCATTTTTCCCAGGTTAGAAGAAAAGAAGAAGCAAAACTAATTAGGTTACTATCATTACATTCAGCTTCAGCCTTCATATTTGGGCTGCAAATACTTCCAAGGAAATGTTTATTATTGTAGAAACCACAATTAACATTAAAACTTGGGGGGGGGGGGGGAACAAAAACCAGACACACATTTCTACAGGGCTTAGTTTAGTGTTTGGGAGGAAACGCATTGTATTTTGGTTAGAATTGTGTTACTATTGTTCCCTTGCATGGAATTCTGAATATGCATACTGAATCACACATTTTCTGAAAGCAATTGCCTTCAGTTAAAAAACACGTTTATTTCAGCTTTTTTTTACATATAAAAGCTTTCATGATCTTGCAGATGGATTACTGCACACAGACCTACAGGTCAACCCAAAATCCTACTACCAGTAGAAGAATCCTCTGCAAGCCCTGGGATCCATTTACACATCTGTCAGAGTATAAATGTGAGTATAAATCCTCACACTTTCAAAACAGCTACATTTTGTTTTTCACTTCAGAAAAGAACAAAACCTCCTGCAGAGAAAAAAAATGTAAAAATGCTTCAGAAAGATCACTGCAGAAAGATGGGGATGGATAGACTGGAAACAGTTACCACTGGTGCACTGCTGTTATGAAACAAGCTTAAACGCCAACAATCCTGTTTGTGGTAGATGCAGCATGGGGGTTAGCGGAGTAACCTGTTTGCTAATGGGGGCACAGGGAAGTCTAACTGACAGGTATGGAGAAGCCACAGAACCCAGGAATCAACAAACTACAGAGGACAAAGCAAAACAGAAACAAGATGGGAGACAAGGCTGACAGACTGATATTGTGGGAGCGAGAAAGGTTTCAGCTTCCCGGGCTGGTGGTGGGGGCAGTGGTGGTGGTGGCAAATATACATGCATACACAATCCAGACAGTGTCAGAAACAAGTTTCTGCTGTAAGACTAAGAGCAGGGTGCCTTGGCCATTTTGGACAGAGAGACCACCTCTAACAGCAAAAAGACAGTTCAATGGGTAATTCAGTCGTTCGCCTCACTACTGACACTGCCAACAAGGCTGCTAATTAGTACTAACTGTGATGGTGGTTTCTGTGATGTGGACAGCTGTTTGCAAAAAGCTGGACTGAGACCACCAACTCACTTCAGACAGGCCACTAAACAGCCATCTGAGGGTAACCACTAGGTCGCTAGCAACTTGGGTTAGATTCAAACTAGCGACTTCGAGGTGAAAAGGCTCCATATTCAATTACCAGTCCCCTGAGTCATCCCATCTACTCTCTGTAGTTATTTCAAAGTGCTTTGGTAAGCAATATCTGAGGACATTACATGTGTTCGAAATGCTAAAAATACATGTCTAAGAGGGCAGGGAAAAGATCAAATCACCCAAAAGTAAATTTTATTTTCCTCCTTTCTGTTTAGAAAAAAAAAATCCTAATGCTAAGAAAGAGTTTGTTTCTTATGAGAAGCCTTTCTTTTTCCCCCCTTTGCTGTCCCCATTGATTTCTAGCAGATATCTTTAAAATACTAAGAACAAAGAAAAAGGACTTAAAAAAAAATACCCTTTTGTTTTCTAAACAGCCAAATTATTAGCAGAAAGAAGGAAAAAGTACTCGAAGGTGGGGATGAGAGCAGGGTAGGAGGAACAAAACAAAATGCTAAAAGATACCCTAAAACAAAGGCCGGCACTGAAAACGACACCTCCCAGGAGTCCCGCCCAGGACTTCTCAAACTCACACATTTTTTTAAGAGGTAACGCTGCCCTCTGGTACCCTGGAACACGGTATTTTCAATGCAGCTCCAGAGCTCCAGCAATCTATTTTTGTCACCTATCCTGGGATCTGACAACACTCACCAGGGGCTCAGTTAAACAAGCCTCCAGTTTTTAAACAAAGTGGATTTTAACTGAGAAGCACCTGTGGAGAGACAGTCTACTGGCATTATTAAAAAGGAAATTTATCCCAGTGAATCATAGAGGCAGGGGGTGGGGGAGCGAGCAGGGAGGGGGTTTGCAAGCATACGTCATACCTGCAGCACACTACTATTCCTTTCATAAAACTCCCTTGAAGAAATGTGTAGGATTTGACTGCACCCCATGAAGAGTGTTTTTCCCAACAAGCTGTTCCCAGGGCGTTGAAAAGCTATCATTCATAAAAAATTATTGAGGGGGAAGGAGGTAGCAAAGGGGAGTTCAGAAGGCCAGGGATGCCAGTGGAAAACACAGAATGAGACCCTGTGTAAAGCACGCACCTGTTTGTGGCCACCATAATAGCTTAACTAGAAAGCTTAAAGTCCCAAACTGGGGGGGTGGGAGAAGGGGAGAAAGAGGGAAAACATAATGAAAGCTTGTTCTAATATCAAAATACACTTTAACCCATGGAATGCAGGCTCACAATGCATGGCTGCAATTTAGAATGAAGTACTGACAATGCAAAATATACAGAATTAAGGGGGACCCTCTTTAAACACATCTTGGTATCATTAAATAGACATGGGCTTAGCATAAAGATTCAAAGAAGCATCACTTTATAAAGCATGTGGGTAAAAAAATTGCTTATTAACAAATATTTAGCGTTGGCCCAGAGAGCAGTTGCTATGAAGTAAGCACCAAGGCTTGTCTCAATGGAGTAACAACTCCTGCAACAAAGAGTTTACCAGGCGAGGAAAGGAGAGTGAAGTATGAGCCACCCTGCAAAGGTTTGGAAAAATATACCATTGTTTAGAATGAGAGTGAATGTGCTGTAATTTGTATGACACTATTAATGAAATCCCTTGGTGATTTTTAACAGTGTTATGCATACGCTTTGCCCTCAGTAAGTGGTAAAAATGATGTACTAAAACTTGCTGGTCCAGCTGAGAAGATCTGACAATTAAGAATAAGATCTCTCACATGTATTATTACAGACACTTTTGTCAGGAAGGAGCTAGGCATTTGTATTCATTATTCCTTTACTTAGCGTTTTTGTTGACATTTTTCTCCAAGACTTCTCAAAACTTTTTGAGAAAGCAAACCTCAAGGTGAACTGAGGGAAACATCAAGTGGGTGGGGAGGGGAACAGATGTATTTCACAGAGATGTTGGTTTTAAATCCTTCTTACTCCAAAACTTTAAATATTCTGAGCAAGTAGTCTTTGATGCAGAGAGCTCAGCTTTGCTGGTAAACTTGGGCTTCAGACAGAACCCATCATAACAGACTGATTATAAAACAAATGAACAGGAGGGCTGCCCCAGGTGTTTGAAGGGGAGCACTGGGCAACATAAGACAGTTGCATTTATGCACCCCCACCTTTAACATTTGCATTTTCGGCCCAGCTTCTTTATTCTGTTTATTAGGGCACACACAGCACTGAATCTTTTGCCATATTCACATGAACCAGCCTTCCGAACCCCACTTCTAAACAGAAGTGGGAGAAGTTTGCAATGTGCAAAACAAAGGAAATGTATAGTGCAAAATAAAGGGTGAAGGTAACTGAAGAGAGAATATTGCCCATTCCACATCCCACGGCTAGGAAAACACGATTTTTTAATTGGTTTATCAACAATCTCTTTTTTTTTTTTAAACCATCCCCTTCCAAATAAGCTACTCTTGCCCTGCAAGAAGGCTGTTTGCCTTTCTGCAGTCTTCAACCCCTGCAATTATCTACAACTTTTGCCTAATCTTTTTTATACAGACTACTTAGACTGTTTAGATCTGTTTTTCTAGATCCTAATCCCCTTTAGCCTGCCTCTCTCATGTATTTTTCCATATATATATATATATATATTATATATATATATTCTTCCCCCTCCCCCACTTTAATTCTTATATATAACACCAGTAGCTGGAAAGTTCTGTAATAAACCTAGGGAACTTCATCCACACTTAATAAATAGGGAAACTGAGGCAGCAAACGGATCCCCCCTCAACAACAAAAAAAGAAATCTAAAAACACATTGCAAGGTACAGCCCAAGGCTCTGATCTTCCAACATGAAACCACAACTCCAGGCTCTCCAGAGAGTGTATGATCAGTTTTGTTCACTCTTTCCACTGTTCCTCCTAAGCACTGCTTTACTCAAATTCAGTATTATTTCTGAACATTTATAAAAACAAAATATTTTCAGAAATCACTGGGAAGGAGTCATCCCTCCCTGTTTAGCTAGTCAAGCTCTGAATTATATCAATAATTAGTCACAAGAAAGTCCTTTGCTAAGAATGCTTACCTTCTCCCACTTTTCTCTAAATCTACATATGCTAGTTTCATAGCTTGTTCCTAGAAAAATGTAACAAACAAGACATTACATGCTAATATTCAGTTTTGAGTTCTCATTGAAGTTGTTAAATTTTTATTTAAACATCCAAGGTATAAGGAATTTATCATGAAACTCCAATAAAATGCTTACATGGGCATACAGTAAATGCTCACAAAGACTAGATTTAAAAAGGTAGGTAATAATAGAGGTGTTCAGCTTTACAATAAATAAAATTTCAAAACTCTGATAGCCCAAGCTAACAGTTGTAAATTCCCTCTATGCCCGGAGTTAGCACTTGATTTTTAAGATAAATTACATCATTCATATTTTCTTCCCCTTATTTCTCCTCAACTCTACCTGTACCTGTGTTGTAAATATGGCATGTTTTTTCTGATAAAGTGGTCAACAGTAAAATAGCTATCATCACCACCATTAGTCATCTGTATGCTTCAGAGGCAACACAACTATTAAAAGTTCCTGGTTCAATTTGTACACTTTGGAGGTATTTTGAGATTTGCTGTAAGCAACATAGCTTTTGTGCATACTTGGATCCTATTTTCACAACCCCAAGAGAAGAACCTCTTAAAAAGGAAAAAAAAAAAACAAAACAAAAAACCCACCCCCCAAAATTAGAGATTGGACTGTTCATCTTATAACAGATATTGACTAGGAACATATGTCAAAAAGCATTAAGATATTCAGCACTCTTTTCAATTATTAACAAAAAAACCCAACCAAAACCAAAGGCATTTCAGAATAACTCCACAAGTGCACAGATGGGCTGAAGTACTTCTTAAATGACATGAAGGAGACATGACCAAGTGTAAATTACAGCATGTCTTACAAATGGAGATTCAGTGACATCTCTGAGACATAGAGAGTACACGAACTAACTTCTGAACTAACTAGGGTGAGACAAGATACGCAGCAAAAGGCAGGTGGGGTTAATTTTAAATGCACTTGGCCTCCTCCTGTTTTTACCTCCAGCTGTTTCCTTTCCTACAAAATATTAAAAATAAGAATTCTGTGACTTCAATATGTTTGTGTTTTCTGAATTAAGCACTGCTTTTAGGATAAGCTGTAAGGCTACAGAAAATACTATGCCAGATAGGAGAGTACCCTTTGTTCTGACAATGCAGTCAAAAGTAGGATATAGCTAACCCTCTCCAAAATAAAGTTGGGGTGAAATTAGACACTGCTTTGATCTTAGTCTTGAGAAGGGAGGCTCTTCCTAAAGGATGCTTTTTGGAAGGCAAACTTCTGCAACTGTCTGAGAGTCTGTAAGGAATGATGCAAAACAATCATACTCCCTGGTTTGATTTACAAACAGACTGGAAATGTGTTGTCCTCCCCTGCCCCCCCACCCCATCTTCTAGCTCTCCTCTCTTGGTCATGAGCTACTCCCTCTGCTGCCTCCCACTTAGAGATCCATTTTTATTTGCTGCTGCTATCTCTGATCTGAGTAGTTCCTTACTCCAGGTTAGATTAAAACCAGCAGGGAGCTCACAGAAAGTGCAGACAATCTCTCAGCTTTTGATTTCTGTTGCCGGCACCACACTAGTCAGGAGCAATAGCTCTTGAAACTGTCCTGTACAGACCCTGGATTCATGACTGGAACAAAGACAATGCAAAAGGAAAATTCAGCAGATTTAGTAGCTCAGATCTCACAAGTTTCTACTGAGCATGCATGAACTACAGCTTTCCAGAGCTTACAATGTGGCCAAATCTGGACTGGATTATGACAGAAGCAGAAGGCATAGCCCTCATTTAAATCAGGAACGGTTAATCTTTTCAAAAACAGTTTTAGGAACACTACTAACATATACAAAAACAGTGACAGTTTCTCAGCCTCATGAATTACTGGATCTTATCAGAAATTTCTGAATCACTGTGAGAGAATTTTCCTATAAAGAAACCAATTATGCCTGAAGCAGACATGCAGCACGGAAAATTTCCACTTGAATGGTTACAATTTGGCCAAACTACAAACTGGAACTGGATCTTAACATGAAAAGCATTATTTAACCCTAAACAGGGACACTGCTAACAGGTCTGCCCATAAACAGCAACAAAGATGACCTAAATACCTTCCATATGTAATTCAGTAGGAAAACATTTGTGTTTGGGTATACTTAAAAAGCAGCATGTGTATTTTTACCTCAACATACTGCAAAGTAATTCTAAAAAATTAGAAAAATAGTGGCAATTAAACTATGTAATTGCTTTAGATTTTAAGCACACTAAAGATTTGTAAATCTCATCCTAAAAGCAATGGACAGTTTTATCAGAACCTTGGACAGCACTGAAGGGACTCAACAAATTTGGCATTTTACCTCAGCAGCTAGGGACACTCACACCCCCGTACTACAGGAACTCTGCACACCAAGTGCGGAGCAGACTTCCCCCTCCTGCCCCCCCGCTGTCGCTGCAACCTTCAAATACCAAAATGATGCATATCCCATAAAGAAATCTTAGGGATTTTAAGAAGGAAGTGAAGGTGGTAGTATAAAACCTTTACTTCAGGGTTATTCTGCATTACTTGGCATTTTAAGATTTTTTTTCCCCCCAACATTTAATATGAAGAAGTTAACTTAGAGTATTGTAAGAAGACAAAATTCTAAGTCCAAACAAAACTATGATAAAGTAAGGTATAAACAAAGGTTTAAAATAGATTTAGGTGGAGCAGAAACAACACATTTTTATTGCTTTTTCAGAAAAAAGGGGAATTTTGGGGAAGTCTGAATACTCACTCATACAATCCCCAAAATATGAAATCAAGTGCTAAATAAAGACCGGCTCTGGCATTAACTGCTTGGGATTTTATTTTTTTTTATTAGTTGCATTTAAAAAGTATATATTTTAAAAGTACTTTAGGCAAAACATAAACCCAAGTTATTAGGAGAAGCAGGAAAAATTCAGAACTTTGAAAACATTTAAACTTATTCTTCACAATTTGCAACGAAGCTTTTAAAAAATCTATCCACTTGATGAAAATACAACTCCCTATTTGCTTTAATAAAAAAAAAAACAGACCTTAAAAAAAGATCTGATAACTATTGTTTGCAAGCACTTGAAAGCAATAAGATGGTCACAAGACTTGATTTGACTGTTCTGCCTCTTTACAAACTCAATAAAGCTTGCTTTTTATGACTGATTGCTGTGCTGTATTAATCCCCTGGCATATAAAACAAGCCTATTGGAGACTGGGACTCCACTGGGGGAGGACAGGGAAGCTGTTGTGTTCTGAGAATTAATCCATCTAGGAAAATCAAAAGCCAGCTACTCACAATACAGTAATCAGCATGTTCTCCACTGTGAAAGCCCTACATTTCCCATTTAGAAAACACAACTATTTATCTATTATGTACTGACACCCCCCCCTTTTTATTTATCTGTGTTTGTTTTTATTTCACTTATTATTTATGGGTTTGTGTGTATTCCATGGGTGGGTACACAACCTTCAAGTTAAAAAACCTGTGTATTCCAAACTGGTTAAAAGGAAAAAGGAACTCCCACTGCTTTTTCCACAACCAAAGTTCTTTCTGGATTTGCTTTGTGAACAGAATTTTAACTCTTTATTACCCTAAATAAAATGAAAATTTTTGCATTCTTTCCTTAGACAGAAACTTTGTTAAATCATCTAACATGAGTTTCCTAAACAGCATTGCTAAAATAAAAAATGTTTGAAGTTTTAGAATTACTCAATAGAAAACTCCTTCACTGTATTTCTAGTTTCTATATCTAGGCTTTGATCATCTTTTGTTAATAAAAGCTTAGGGGTTTTTTTAGGTTGAATGATGTAGCCTTCCAAATAGAAAGAGGGATAAAGAGGGATATCTTTTTTTTTTTTTTGACTAAAATTCTTTTTCTTGTCTTTTAGTAGCTAGAAATACGAATTTTCAGCTCAGTGTTGTGAAGGTAAAGATTAAGAACCAAAGAAAATCAGCTCTAAATCTTATGTGACACAGTAATTCAACTGCTAAATGAATTCTGGCCTACATACAAGAATTAAGGCTTATGGAAATCATTGAGAAACCACAGTCTGAAAGAGCATATGCTCAAGGAGAACCAAAAAACATGTATATCCTTTTCCATTCAGCTAGCAGAAGGTGCTTACCTGTATAACAAAAGATTTTCATGAACTGGCAGTTAAACACAATTTTTAATATCCTCTAAAAAGTTCCTGTCAAATCGTTAAAAAACAAAGAAAACATTTTGCATGTATTCATACTTATTCTTCTTTAAAACAAAGAATTTTTTTCTCCCCTATCTCTTTTAAAACTAAGAAATCACTAAAAGCAACAAAAGGAATAGTTTTTGCCCACACTGTCATAATCCCTTTATATCAATACTTGCTCTAGTTAATAAAAGGCTAAGGACTTACCAGTTTTATATCATTGTCTTTAAAAGCCAAAGGTGAATAAAATCCCAGTACGTCAACTCAATAGTCCCATCTGGTCATCATGATAGACACAGAAGCCTTACGGTTAAGCTGAAAGATCTTAATTGTCTGGCTACGGCCCAAAACAGTTTTAAGCATTACTATACATTTCTCGTAGTTTTTCCATTTTTAAGTGAAGAAAGTAGTTTGAGAAGCACAAGCTTTGGCACACGGCTGAGTGGGTGTTACAAGTAGTTTTATGACATAAGCTTGTATTTCCAATTAAAATGGAATGAAATGACAACACCATGAATAATTTTACTGGGATCCTTCCGTCAGACAAAACTAAAGAGAACTGAATGAAAGCAATGATATACAAGAACTAATAATATTAACATTGAGCTGTAATTTTTGTTCCGTTTCAGGCAAGGAGGATTACATTTCTTGACTACTAAGGCAACAGTATGGCACACAGAGAGTTAATGGCAAACTCTTTCCCCCCCTTCTCCCACCCGTCTCATTCATGCCACATTCCACAGTGGCAGGGTCCAACAACAATATAGGAGGGTCCCCAAAATGAAGAGGCAGGGCCTGCCATTCTTCTGCCTCTCTTGAATTAATTAACTGGAAATGAGTTTTGTCAATGTTTTGGAAAGGCAGAGGGGTGAAAAGAAACTGCTAGAATTAATCACAGTGAGAAACTACCTCTTCAGCAGTCTGCCAGAGTTCAGAAAACCCATGAGAAGTGCAAAATAAAAGGAAAGTGGGCTGACTTACCATCCAAAGGAACAAATAAAATTCAAACAAACACCCAAGTCTCCAAAACAGAGACATGCCCCAGTGCAAAGGAATGTAGCATCTGTTGCCACAACAGCTTCAACTTTGCTTTTAATATACTTGTCATGAAGACTGAAAGGTAACAAGGTAGAAAAGACAATTTACTAATAATTTAAACACACAGAAGCCATGTTGTGTGTTTAATTCAGTAAATACTTATGTACATCCAATGTTTCGCTGTTCTTTATATAAGTACAGATACTTAAGCACAATGATTGAAAACTAACAACTTCCATTGTTTAGCCCTGACACAACACAGATCTTTTAAATGAAGAAGGCAGACTGCAAAGCAGTTATGTCCCTTTGTTGTGTTTTTAATGATAATTATCTTCAGGTTCAGCAATGGAAATTGGTAACAACTCAATACTATGCTAGATGCATGATATTTTTCTACTAATGAAACAAGAAAACAATGAAGTTTCACCCACCTGAAAATGCTTTTTTTTTTCATTAGTTAATTTACCCAGGTAGTTAGAAAATTTACAGGTTCCCCCCCCTTTTTTTTTAAAACAGCGAGGGAGACCTATTATTTAGCAGTTTTTCTGAGAAAAACATAGTATTTCCAGCAGGCTGGGACTAAAATTGAAGAAAACTTGATTGCCTTACAAAAGAAAACTTGTTAAAAGAGAAATGCTCCTTTAACGATTCGACTGTTCCTATTTGGTTGTTCATGAAGGATTTTTTCTAACAGATCTCAGAATTAACTTGTCATCTTGTTTCTCTATCCTTAAACCCATGCTCTCAAGGACAGAATTGTCTGCCAGCCCTCGCTCTTCCACCTGTGCAATAAGCTCTTGGTTTCTCTCATTTTGTTCAGTGAGATTTCGGATAGCATATACTGCCCACTGGTTCACAACTGTTGCACAAAGTTAAGGATTTTTTTGGAAGATGTAACAATGCCCAGTTTAAAGTGTTAACAAGCCTTGCTCCCCCCGCCCCCAATCCCCTTCAGCCCCCCCCCCCCCAAAACCCCAGAAACAAAAAACCTCAAACCCTGAAAAACAGTCAAAGTCAAGGGTTTAGAAAAGACAGACATTTACAGGTTATGACTCCAAACCTGCAAATACTTGCATATGAGGTAATTTAAGTTTAATTGAGGTATGTCGATTAACTTCAGGTGAGCTTACTAGGTTTTATCTGGAATAAAAAACTCAAGTGAACTGCAGGAATTAATAGGACATATTGTTTTAAATCAAAATTACAGGTAATTGAAATGTTCCAATGATCTTCCTAGTAAGGTTAAAAAGAAAAAAGAAAGAAAAAAGTCAATCATAGTGTTTGCAATCCTAACATTTCAACACTGCACACTCAAGAACAAGCAAACAAAATAAGCTGTAAATCAGGTACAAGCAAAGATGACGACTGATTATTTTCACTGTAAAAGTTGAAGAAACATGCAGAAAAAGAGAAACATATTCTACCCATGCTAACAATGGTGAATAGCATAAATAATGCGGGAAACACTTAAAAATATCTAGCTTTTAATGTTACCTAAATTCAGTTCCATGTGCCTGGGTGCTTTTACTAACTCATCAACAGAACAGACACCAAGATCACCAGCTAGTAGCTCCTGCTCATGTTCACATGGGCACAAGCTGCAACTTATTCACCTTCTAAGGTGGTCCCTTGAGGCCAGGATTGAGGCACATGTCAGGGCCACAGACAAAGGATTTAAATTCTCAGGATTATCAGTCAGGCATCTTCCAAGTGAACTACAGTGCTCATTTTATGAAGTGTCAGAGATATTAGCCCCAATTCAGCAGCTGAAAAGCTATGTTATGATATAATCTTTCCCAAGTTACCCATATGGGAGGCAAGCCATTCTGAATTATACAAAAGTGGTTTGCCTGCAGGGCACCAATTATTTACTACATGTAGCTTCACATCCAGTAGAAGAATATGCATAATTTACTCATCTCCTTGACGTCTTTTGGGTTGGACAGTGTCTAAGAATAGAGATAAGGTAGTGTTCTTATGGGCATTTGCTGGGGGGATTGGAGGGGAAAACTCAACTGAGGAAGGTGGGAACTTCAGCCAAAAGAATACAATAAAGGAACTGGACTTTCAATGGTCTTACAAAATCTATCATGACTGCATTTGGAAAATTCAGAACTACTGCACCAGGCACTGCGCACACATTCTTATAGTGATCTTTACTATTTTCTCTTACTAGTCTCTCTTACTATTTTCTCTGTGCATCTTGCACTGACTGTTGTGCCTACCTTGCTCCTTTCCCCACTATTGCCTCCCCTTGCCCCCCATAGGCTTATACTCTTTTCAGCACAGGCAGTCTCTCCCTACAGGGTGACCGATACAACAGGTGGACAAACAGCCTGTAGCAAGAGTAGCAATCTTAATTTTAAGAGAGGGGAAATGACAAACAGAGAATACAAAAGGCAGAAAAATAACAGTTTATGAGCAATATCTAACCACAGAACTACTCAGATGCCAAAAGAGGACAGAGAGGGATTGAAACAAAAAGCACACAAGGAATCCTCAACACAGAGGACAAGATTCAAATGAAAGAGTAGCTTGGACAAACATCACAGGAAACATGGATGCTAGGGAACAGTCCTGCACTGACATGCAGCAGTGAAACAGCCCCCTGTCTTTTAGTAGTAGTTTCTACTTATTTTCAGATTCAAGCAGCCCAGAACTAGAAACCAAAAATGGCAAAGCAATACCAACTACAGAGCTTTTTTTTCTGACAGAGTTCTTTGGACTTCATGAGGAAACATGCTGCACACCTCCTTCAATTTAAAATTTCTGGCAAAAGGCTGGATTCAGGTGGGGTGATGACACAGGAGAGAAATTAAGAAAAAAATAAAAAACCATGCATCACATCAAAGCCTTAATAGGGGAACATGATAGAAAATACCAATCTATTCTCTTTGGTCAGTGCACCACTACTAGGGTTAAATGATTAGACAAGTGCCAAAGATATATGAGCGGAATATTTCCACTGGGGATTACATATCTGAGCATATGAAAAAACACTAAAATATCAAAGAAATCAAAGCATATATAAGCAGAATCTCACTCATCAGCTCCAATGGTGAGATCAAACACCAGAATGGTAAAGTGTGCAAGCGACACCTAGCAGATCTTTCCTAGGTCTCTTTTAGGACATTTTGCAAATGACAGAAAGTAACGTAAGTTCCCCCAGTGAATTGTGAGAAACATAGTATCACCTTCCTTGGCTCTGCTTTTTGGAGAAGGAGCAGACTTCACTGGCTGAGTTCCTAAAATACAGCTCTGAATTTCACTTGCATAGAAGAATACCCACTAAAAAAAGATGTAATTTTCAACAAGTAACAGTTCTCTCACACAAAGTGCCACACACAGGAAAGAATACTCAGTAAAAATTTTTTGCATTAGTCTTGGGAATAGTGCTGTTACCACCATCTTTATGTCCTTCAGCACAAAAACACTGCTAAAACCTGCAGCAAATGATGGTTTCCTATTATCATATCCATTCATGCTTACATAATATCTAAGACATCTCCATTATCTTATGAACTCTATCATCATTATGGCATTTATCATTATTGACTACTGTAGCTGAAGCTGCAAAATGGTTTCAATAACGTTTTCATTCATTCAAAAACTCTTTTCTGTATGTAGGTTTTTCATTGTAAATTCAGTCATGAATATGTATGATTTTCCTTATTCACATGCTGTGTGAGGCTAAGACCTTTGGATGGCTGTGTGCAGACCTAGACAGACTTAAGTGTCAGCAGAGATTAAAGCTAGTCCCCAGCTAATATTCACATTACCCTCTTGCTCCTCTCCAAAGATAGAGACACAGAGAGAAAATTAAACATATTCTAGAGTCTCTAATCCTACCAACACTTTAAGCACTTTATTGTATACTCAGCTTTAGAAAGACAGCTTCTAAAGTTTCCATAGTTACTACAAATAAGAGCATGAGCCTGTTTGTTGTGAAGCTACATAAAAGAAAAGAAATGCAGCAAGCCTGGTAGATTTGACTGGGTAAACTTGTCTAGATTTTTCTAAGATGACATACTGCAGTGTCAAATTAATTAATATTATATACAAGGAAGTGAAAATTAAAATATCTCTTTCATGGTAGAGAGGACATAAAAAAGAAAAGAAACTGAAATTTTAATTTCATTTTGCAGGAGCTTCATTAATGGGCTACATGTGTTTAAGTAATGAAAGCAAACATTTGTACATGTTTATAGTATCTTTTCCAAAATCATTCAGTACACAGAACACTACTGTATGTTATCTTGACTTATACAAACAATAACAAAACTGAACCAATTTGTTCTATGTTCCATGCTTCTGTAAGAAATCTTCATACAGCAGTTTACAATGTAACAACTAACCTCCTCTGGGTCAAAATTTCAATTGGCAGGGAGGGGGAAGAGAGAGAGAAAGGAAGAGAGAAGGAGAAAATTAGCTGGCAGTCTGCCTTAAAGGATGAAATATTTTACTCTCTGGAATCAGCACAACAAACTATTAAATTCTATGCCCCTTGAGTCCTGAGGTAGTTTATCCACTAATTGCAAAGGGAACATTTCACGTTTCTGTTGTTTTATTTCTCATGAATTCTGCCAGAACATGTTGTTAGAATCAAGGCTAGCAATAGCATTTTGTGTGGCTGATTTAGAAGCTGAATGACTGATTTAGAAGTTTAGTACGGTATAAAAATACAAACGCATGCTGTCAGGAGTCACTAAACGATATCCTACTGTGATGCATGACTGGAGAGTAGGACCTATAAACCGTTTCCCAAGGAAAGTATTCCATCCTTTTATTCTCATATTAGGAGGTCCAGTTTGGGCCAAAACTTATTGGAAAGTCCACTTTGGGCATCAGAACCTCTATGAATTGTTCTATAAAACAATTTGAAATCTATGGAGGAAAAATAGTAGGCATAATAGTTACAGTCATTACTGAGATTTGACTCTGACTAGGCAGATATACAACAATGCATAAGTAATGTTGAAAGTAAATTGGCTTGAAAAAGGCAAGTAGTAAGTTTTAAAAAGTTCTGTATTAACATTAACTGCTGTAGGATACTGAAGAAGAATGACAAGACGACTGAAATGTGTACATAGTTTTTCTTAAGTCCTTTTTGTATTTATTAATCCTGAGGGATTTCTAAATATAATATCCTTGGTGGAGAACTCGTCTCATTACAAGCCTTACACACCACTTTTTTTAGTTAGACAGCCTGCACTGCAGTTGATTTTCTATAATTAAATGATTACTTATGAAACTCTCTTCCTTCAGTGCCATTTTGCCTAATGAGTAAGAGAGGATATCACTTGTCTAATTCCATTACCTCATTCAAAGCAGATTTTTGACTATTTAAATATTAACTTAATTTTAACCAATTATAGGAAGAGATACAAACATCTTATCAAGAAAGACAATGAAAACACTTTGGAATCCTAACCAAATGGGCTGTTTATGTAACAGCTAGAGCAGTTCAACTTCTATAAGAGCTTGTCTGGAACATGTCTATAGGGCTAGAAACCAAAGATAATTAAAATACAGTTCTTGCTAATTATATTTCTTTCCAGTCTTCAACACATAATCCAATTCTCACTAAATGTTCTACTGGCAAGAATGAAATACTAAAGCATCACATTAAAAGAATCACTTCCACTTACAGACCTGACTGGACCACACTGAAAAGAAATAAATGCTTTTCCCTTCAAGTCTTTCAGTCCTTTTAAGTACTTGTGTATCACAGCAACTTGAAGATAATTCTTCTCACCATTAAAAGAGGTCTCTAGACAGCTACTGGCACTCTTAGTCACAGTTTGGATCAATGGGCCGTGATTGACCACACGTAGTAGACATTCAGCATTTTGGTCCCTCACTGCCAGCCAAATTGCTTACAAAGAGCTGCAAGTTACCCATTTCTTCCTATCGGGGATTAGTAGTTTTATGAAGTCCTAGAAGCTGTGTAAGATTATGGCAATTCCTTCCAACTCCTCCTTTACCTTTGTACTTAATTTTCATGTCTGTTTAAGACCTTACCAAGAAAGTAAGCCCAGAGAACACAAAGAACTAAGGATATCATCTTAATTTTTATTTACTTATTTTAAAGAAGCTCATTCATATTTTTAGGATAAATGATATGGATTTGTTTATTCCTGACATTAAATTGTCAGCATCAGAAAACTTGAGGAATTCAACCTATTCAAACTTAAAATATTATGTCTAGAATTTGCAATAAAAAGGCCTAAAATATTTTGGTTGCTTGTATTTTTATTTAGCACATTGCACAGCAGATATCATCATCAATGACTGCAATCACCACCTTCTGGGTTTAAAAGCTTGAAACAGACAGCGCCCTATCAGCTGGGAATGGTCCTTCTGTCCCCTGCTTGACCTGACTGCTGCAGAGCCAACTTAGCACAACTCACCTAATCTAGAGACCTCCAAGCTGGAGAAGCTCCACTGGAGGCTGGAGGTGCAATCTATTCCTGATCACAGCCTCTATGGAGGGCATTTGTAATGCTGTGGAACAGAAAGGAGAGGTTCATTTCTACCACAGGTAACTCTCACCTGCTCTAAGAGATCAGCAGGATGTTTGGGCCATCCACCTCCAAACAAGCTTCAAGCTCCACCGCTATGTGGCAGCAAAACTTCATTAGAAATGCACGATTAGGCACCTGCAGCAAGCAGGCAGCCCTTTCGGACTCTAGGACAGAAAGATTAGGGTGGGCTGCTGGTGCTTATTGCAAGCATTCCACATACCAATCTGCCTCCACAAAATATTTCAGTAAGGACAAAAATGCCTATCCCCAAAAACCTGAACTGGGGTTTACAGGTAAGATTATGCTCAGCAGAATAGGCCTGTTTTGCCGGAGCAAGGTTTCAAGTGATATTATTTCAGAATAGGCAAATGGAGAAAACTATTCTGTTTGAAGTAATCAGAAATCAATCCTATACTAAGCAACATTCTCAGTAATTCACAGCCTACAGAAATAAAAAAGCATCTGTAGCAGAAAACAACTGTACACTGAATATTCTTCCAGTTCCCCAAGGCTTCACTAACCTCCCACACTTATCTCTCTACCAGCTAAACACATTCTTTCTAGCTACCTATACTTATGCCAGCTTCCTAACTTCCCATCTATTCAGTTAGCTTTAATGATGGATCCATTTCTTAAAAATGGCCTTGCGGTACACAGGTTCCCCTAAAATTGGCCTAATATTCTATATAATAGAATAGATAAGTATGTTATATCTCATGTATAATTTTCAATGAATTTTCTTCCACTTAACCATCTGTCACCAACAAATATACTTTAAAACCAGAATGGACAATGGCACTTCTTTTGTCCAACAGTTCTGCACATCATACAGACCACTTAAGTTCAACAGTGACTCTTGAATCAAGTCTGTCAATTCTGTTTCATGCACAGGATATTTTTCTGTCTTTTTCTGAAAGGCATCCAGTCTTGACTGGAAGATGTCACTGTCCCTGGGTAAACTGTTCCAGTTCATTACAGCCTGTGACTTGCTTCTACTTTAAATTTGTTTAGCATTTGTTTCCAACCACTGATTTTTATTATAGATAGATTAAGAAAAGAAATTTCACAGACCAAGATCAAGGCACCTAGTAAGAGTCTTTTACGTGAACAAAACAGCGAAATTGAGGCAGGTACACCAAACTTTGCATAATTCTTGTACCTCTTCCCTCCATTTGAACTTTTAAGGATGCCCTTTGAAGCACAGATACAAGAATTTCATACCACAGTCCACCAAAATTTGCTATTATTGCTGACTACAGATGCAATACCCAGTTGCCTGCTCCTTCTGGCTCTTCCCCAGTAGTCTAGAAGAAAACAAAACCAAAACCTCACAACATTCAGTTGCCCTCTCATTCCTAGCTACACTCCTGCAACTAGAGTCCAGGCTCTTCAGATCATTCAAAAGTACTTTTTCAGCATTGCTCAGTTCTGACATGCAGACCCAAATCATAAGGTCCATTTTAGTTCCAAGGCTTGACTGTATTTTAACTACATACAGCTCACTTCAGTGATCTCCAGCTACATGATACCCAATGTTCATTAAAGTGCTATTTATTACTCCACCAATTTTGGTTACCGAGACATTTTTACCTAGAGCAATTTTGGGATTTTTTCCCCAAATCACTAGTTTTTCTGGGTTAACAGATCACACAAGGCATCACTGAACATAATTATATATCCAGGCTGCTATTAGTTTTTAATGTCTGCCAGCTAAACAACGTTTAATCCATATTCTATGTGCCTCCTTTCGTGCTCTGTGGGATTCAAAAGCAGTCAATACCAACATACCTTTCCATACTGAAAAATTAAACACAATATTTCTGTCCAGTCCAGTACTCTAGAGCTACTCAAGCCACAGTACTGGTTTAGCTTTGTCAGGCTATTTTTATAATAATGCCCGTTATGCCAAAGCTTACAAAACTTAAAAAAAATTAAGCCATAACCTCTAGTTTACTTTTTCCTATACTCAAACTTGTAATACTAGCTTAAAACCATGAATATGACACATTCATTTTTGCTGCTTAGGCTGCCAATTTTTTTTAAATTATGACTTATGACTATGCAGGCATTTTATTGATTCAGGGTCTCTGAAAAACGTATGTGGTGTAATCCCTGCTTCTGCTGCTTTGAGTACTTTCCAGTATCATTTTATGACAAATAATCAAAACAATGAAGGTAAATGGAACTCCCATTCTAGTCTCATTGACACCAGATAACGTCTCTCAGTGTGTGTCCAACAATAACAACAGTTAAACAAATGGGTGTTTTGAAATGTGCAACTAAAAATATAACCAACTACATTTTTTTCCCTGTGTTTTGCAAAATAACCATTAGTTACAGTTATATCTGCTAGAATTTCAGTGAATGTTTGCATCTCCTTGAGGAGATCTGAGATCGTTAAGAAACAAGAACAAATTAATTTGGCCAGTGGAATGGACAGCAAATATACCCTTAGTGAGGTAGGAAGGCAAGGTCAGGTTTTGGAAAACATTAAGGAAATAGAAAGAATAAAATCTAGACAAAGATCTGAGGGAGAGAGAGAAAAAGATCTAATGATCAGGAAGGAGCTACATAGGACAATACGCTCACTAGCTGAAGTTACAGACTGTTTTAGTAATAATAGTGACCAAAAATGGGACAACAGGAAAATTTTTGAATAAAGATATGATGCAGAGCACTGGCCATATTCTTGGGAGGCATGCAAGAAACCATGTCAAGAAGACAGACTGAAATATGATAAGGTGGTTGTAGAAGGCATTCTATTCTCAACAATATTTTTGAACCACTCCTAGCTTTATTTAAAAAAACCTAAAACCTTTAGGTTTCAAATTTCTAGTGCTTTGTCTCAGCCCAGAGGGGAATTTTTTAAAAGAAAGTCTACAGAAAAATCAAGCAAGCTGTTATAAAAGCAGTGAAATACTATATTTTCTCTGTTTCTTTTTTCAGTGTGCCTGGTAACTGAAGATCCACTTTCTTTCAAAAATTCAAGCCTGTCATGGATGTAAGTCCACCAACAGGATTAGGGCAGAGGACAAATATAACAATATTTGGTTTAGAAACAGTTATTAACGTTAATTCTTTACTTTTACATGCACGAGTTAGTGTCTACAGACATTAATCTTCTCAAGGGATTAAAATATTATAATGTAACATTTGTAAGAGCCTTCTTGTAGTTTGTATACCTTTGTTACGTTCTCCAGCTCTGTCCAGGTGAGACCCTGTACATCACATGCCTTCATTAATGATGACAGTTGTCACTTGCAGGAACTGGGTAGGAGTGGTACTGAAGAACAGACTTCCAATTTACGTCTAAATCTGTTTTAGTATTTTATATATTCTCAACAAAATTAATACTTTTTGTCCAGTGAGCTTTCACTTTAAGTATTTTTCTCATCCTGCAGGTGCACTGAATAAAGTACATCCTGAAATTAAGGAATCAGTAACCTGAAATATGCCACTAGGGATTATAGCTTTGTTAAATATCCAAACACGAAATTAATGTGTGGTCAATTATGGCATAAAAATCTCTAAAAAAATAATTCTAAGGATTTAGACATTTCCTCCAGAGTGGAGCCAAGGACCTACTGTGTTTGGGAATTATGAGCTAATTAAAATTCATAGCAGAGCATCAATTTGATTTACTGAAAAAGTATGCTAAAGTACGCAGTGCTCTAAAGAACCTGATTAAGTCATACTATGTATAAATTGCAGCTGGAAATTAAATGCCAGAACTCTAACTCTCAATTTTCCTCCCCAATCAACAAGCGGGGGGGGGAGAGAGAGAGTGTGAGAGAGAAAACTTTCATTTCCCACAGAATCTGTTTCAGTGCTGCAAACCGCTCCTGTGGTCTTAGTCTTTTTCATAAGAAAGAGGACCATTTTTGACATCGAGATTGTCAGGTAACAGCATGGGTTACTGATATCACTAGTAGATGGAGAACATCTAATATGAAAACCTTAAGTTTTTGTTCTCATTCTAAAGTAGGTATTTTCCCATAACAAAATAAACATTTCGTAACTGCAATCTTAGAGTTAGAATTTAAATCTACCAAATACCATGCTTAACGCTGATGTGGTAGTTTTATTCTTGGTTCTTCTGTCACCTTGTTAGGTGAGTCCTACTCCAAAGAGTTTCAACATAGAGAGAAGACAAACAATGGGTTAAGTCATGGAAGTTGCATTATTCCAGCTATTCAGATCAGAAGACAGAGTCCAGAATGATTTAAAATGGGATTAGGTCACATGAATACCTCCTATTCCCTTCAGCAGGGACCATGCACCTAGATCCTCACTCTTCAGAGCTTTACAATAATGCCACTCTGGGTACCTTATTTAATACCCTATAGACAAATCCTGCTTAGACTGGAAAGTCCTCTTTAGTCCACTAATATTTCAGTAAGATCAAGACCAGCTACTTGCAATACTTCCTTCATGAGTGTAAAGACTCCCTCACATACAGTGAGAATAGACATGGGGAGGCCGAAGACCTTCCCAACTAAAAATAAAAATAAAAGCAGTATTTGGGAATAGCTGTGTTTTTCCCCTTTCGCTCTCAGAAATAACAAGAGGGTTGAAACCTCTTGGGAACCATTTAGGAAACTGGCCCACTACTGCAGCTAAAGAAATCCTTATCATACAACACTGAGGGACTCCCTTGTGAGCCACACAGATACTATAGGCTCCAATACTATCTAACAAATTATACCTACATAGAACTCACAGAAAACTTGCAGCAGCAAGATAGGATTTGGTCTGCTGAACAAGGTGAAAGAAATAAGCCCCTGTCAGAGGCTCAAAGAATACTGCTCAAAGGATAAGCATGTTTGTGCCTCTTCTAGCACTTAGCTTGACCAGTTCATCTGACTATAATTGTAAGATGCACAAATTTTAGCATAGCTCCTTCTCTGTGTAAATACCATAAACCAGAAAGCTTCCAGACTTTATAGGCTCTTAAAGAAAAATGCTCAGCATGTAAGAATTGATTCGGACTACTATGAACACACAGTGATATCTTCTTACTTGACCATTTTTATTTTTCATAAAAAACTCAGCTGCTATTTTGTGTTGTCATCTTTGGTGCTATGAGCCTAAAGGCACAGGCAAATAAATTCTTGGTCCTCACGTGTGCTGGCAAGTCCCATTCTTTCACTGCCAGCCTGTAGGTCCCCAAACACTTCTGTATCACTAAAAACTTAGTATCTACCTTTTTGTTAAAGCCATAGGGCCAATCAGCACTGGTTTAGAGAAAATAAGGTTCTAATAGCGCTCTGTGTCTGAGAATAAGGGTAAAAGCAACAAAACCTCTGATAATGCAAAACTGTAGCACTCTACCAATTAATACACTTCTATTTAGCCCAGGCAGACTTCAAGACTTGCTCACAGAGCAAGGCAAACCTCGATGGGATGAGGAAAAGGCCAATTTCTTCCAAGTGGGCATCTTGACTGTGCATGGAGAGGTCACTACTGTTTTCATCAATCTAAGTCCTTTGCACTGATCATATCCATTGAAACAATATTATTTCATGCATGCTTATGAAACTACAAAAATCAAATGATTCACCTAAAACTGCTAAATGCACTGGTAGTGCCTAAAGCGAGCTTTCCAAAGAAAGGCATTCATTACTGATATAACATTATTCTGTCTTTCCTTGCTAACATACAAAAGAGCTAGTGCCACATTTAACGTGAAATAGCTCAACTCAATAGCTCAGTGTGATGGTTTACTCTAAAAGGTGAAATCATACTCCTATTTTTGCTTTCTACTGGCTTCTATTCAGCTGTGAGGCTTTTTCACAGTATGTGGCCTCTTTTAGGTTGCACTCTGTAACTTAGAAATAAAATGTCTGTCAGTTACCCCAAAAGTCTTTCCTGGCATCTCACAAAAACAAGCTGCCATTGTTGTTGACCATAGCAACTTGATTTCTTCTAGCTTTAGCCAGGAGTTTCATGAACCACAATTATACTTGCTGCTGCCATGAAGTCAAAAGTATTTTCAATCTACCTCTTAGATGACTTTCAGACTGAATATAATGGAAGAAGTCTAGGGAAGGAGTATCTGAAAATTAACTTATATTTTCTATGCTTTTATCCATTATTCTCACTAAAGATTCTATGTGCACAGATCCACAACAACTATAGGCTTCCCTTTTGCTAATGCTGCCAACATTAGCAGAGGAGGGAGGAGGGAGGAGGGAGGAGGGAGGAGGGAGGAGGGAGGAGGGAGGAGGGAGGAGGGAGGAGGGAGGAGGGAGGAGGGAGGAGGGAGGAGGGAGGAGGGAGGAGGGAGGAGGGAGGAGGGAGGAGGGAGGAGGGAGGAGGGAGGAGGGAGGAGGGAGGAGGGAGGAGGGAGGAGGGAGGAGGAAAAGAAAAAAAAGGAGCAGATCTTTGTGGGCTGCTCATTAGCCTAAAGGTTAGGAAAGAGCAAAAAAACACAACAACCCCCCCCCCCCCCCCAAAAACTCAGCAACTTACAAAGAATGCCAAAATTAGTTAAGGCAAATTGAAAACTCTTCAATAATAAACATGCCTGTTTACATACAGTCTTGCATAAGCACCTTTTTTGTACGATTAGGGTCAGCAGTTTTTTGATCAGAGTGGCCTTATGGGCTGGCCTCCCTCCTTACATTCGCCTTAAGCAAGTGGTAACTGAAAAGTCAGAAATGATGCTGGAAGGAGTGGTAAGAGCTTAGGAAGAGGTAAAAGACATGTATGAAAAGAAAGGCTCTTGTCAGATACTATAGCCTGTCAGAAATGAGGAAGATGGTGTCTCAGGGAGCAGAATAAAAGACATTTTCTTGTAGGACCCCCTTCCTAACCAAATATCCTGAAAAGTAGAATCTGAAGTAAATTTCTACTGGTATTTCCCACACGGGTATCTCCAACCCACTCTGCTGTTCAGTGTCAGGTTTTATTTATTTAGTTTTTAAACACAGGTAACATGAATAAAGCACAATGCTCCTGACTCTTCACAAGTAGAATAACAGACTGAGTTTTCAAAAACAAAAAGCTACTTCATGAAAGAATGGAAAAGTAGGCTTTCATACTACCTCTCCTTAATCTAAAGGTAAACAAGTTCACTTGCATTTTGAAACATCTTTTTCTTTTCTTCTTCTTTTGGATTCCCAGCCACAGTTATGATTAGGATGCAGTGAATCCAAGATGGAACATTTACAGGGTATCGAAAAAATTAAAGTGGCATTCAACCCTTCTTTGAAGTTTAACTCTTCAGACCACAAGACCTATAATGAACCATATCTCCCCAGTCCCTCTCCATTTACCTTTTCCCCTGTGTTAAAAGCCTGACAGGTAACAGTTGAAAATGTTATCTATCAGCATTACTGCATTAAATTTACTTGGAACCATGCAAACTTTTATTAGTTGAAAATTTAATATATAGATTCAAAGAATCTTTGCAAGAGGTACGGAAAGTTTGTATTATAACTATCCACAGTCAACTTCATGACTGCTACTAATGAGGTTTTTCATTTGTTTTTTTTAACCTGTGAACATTCCTGATGGAAAAACTACTATCAGTTAGTATAACTTTTAAAGATACAAGTCTGTTCAAGATGTAATTACACAACACAACAGTTCTCCCAAACTGGACACCAAAAGATGAATTCAAACTCAAGAAGCTAAAGTAATGCAAACATTTCAGTTGAATTTCAGCTCGCAAGCTTATAAGAGATGAACCTCCTGATATCTCTATGCACATTACAAAACTGTTCAAGCTCTCAAAGGATGCAATTTTAAGGTAATGACAAGTTTACAAAGAGGAATTTATTTAGAAAATCTAAGAGCAGACCTGTCTCCTCTTTCAATATGTTTCCATATGTTATCCATAAAATTTATCAAAAGACCTCTCCTCTCTAGAAGGTAATAAAGAATTTTTAATATCTAACATGACAGTCCGGCTTCTAATGAATTGCATACTTCAGGGAAAAATAATTTTTAATTTTATTCCCCCCAGAAAAAGTTATATCACTTACCACAACAATTATATTTTCCTTTGGAAAATTTTGTATGTGGAAGTTGGAGGCAGAACTCAGCTACTGAAATTTGGAAAATAGCTATATTAACTCTCTTTTAAGCAGAAAGCACAATGAAATCCTAACTATAGGGCTCTTACGGATGTCTCCAAAATAGATAAACCCCAAATGAAAATGTGCATCTACCAAGTGTCTAGTAGGAAATCTAAGAAGTTCTTATATAAAAGGAATATGGTTGGAACTCTTCCAGTCAGCTTTCTCCAACGAGAAATCTGAGAAACACAGCCCTAATCTGCAAAAACAGGCACTAGAAATCAGAACGAAAAGAGAAATTTCTGGACATGACTTCCTGAAGGAATCCTTGGTGAAGGGTTACACCAAGCTTTCCCTTGCAGCATTCTACATCATCCTGGCAAACCTCAGTACCACTGCATGATCCTAGTTGAATTTCAGCAACTACCTCTCAACATCTATCTCAAGAGCTGCCTACACACTTCCTATTAATTAATCCTTCTTGAAAAGAGAAAGCAGACAAAATGTGTTCACTATGAATCACAAAGTTACAATGTGGGCAATTTTAGGATGTTTTAATTCTAAGTAAGTAGCCTTTCTAGTCTCAGTAAGAGTTTTGTTCTGTTTTAAAAGCATCACAAAACAGACTTGTTCCACACTGAAACTGGGTGCACAGAAGGAGGAAGGAAACAATCAAATCTCTTCACAGAAATCTTACGCAATGGAGTTGGGCACCTACATGCTACTGAGGAGTTAAGTTGTGGTGCCTGGAAGCAGCAGAATGTGCTACCAAACAGATAAAACTAGAGACTGATACAAACTTCAACTCCTCTTCTTGCTTCCCAGGGTGAGACATGCTGAGAACGCAACAGATGAGGAATGTTAGAGGCAGGAGGGAAACAGAGGAGTATTCATTTCATGCAGCAGGATAGTGCTAGGAATAGCTCTAGGCCAAAATGATAAATACAGTAGCCAGAAAATGTGCTCCAAAAGCTGACACAGCGCAGCTTGTCACAGCAGGCTAGTCCACACACTTCCCAAATGCTACAGTATCAGCTATCTGAAAAAGTAAGCTATGTATTAGTGATGAAAGCTCATATTAAGAAGTCTCATTATATTTAGTAAGTCTTTAAAACCAAGTAAGTGATGTTTTATCTTCTGGTAAGAAGTTTATAATTCAGCCATAAAATGTCAGCTTGTATCAAAAAGTGTAAGAAGTTTCACAATTGCCTAAAGAGCAGTAAAGCCTCCCATGGTATTTTATTTTCATTTCTTTCAGCATTGTAAATTACCCTTTGAAGGCCTCAAACTTCATCCCCTTTTATTAACTGCTAAAATGAAGGATTATTCCTTAAAAAAGATTCTAAAAGTTGTTGCACAGCTGCACTTTACAGCAAAGGAACAGTAACTCAGGGCAAAACTCCATTCTAGGTTTTCTCAGGGCCCCTCTTCCACTTGGGGAAAGATAAACTTCCCCTGCCCTTTCCACCGCATCTGGCAGTGCCCCTTACCAGAAACAGGTCATGCTACTTGGTGCACTGCTACTTGGTGCACTGTCAAGAAACATGCCATTAGGATTCAAACTATATGTACAGTGAAGAAAGAAGAAACCTTACGTGTAAAGTAACAAAGTGAGGAACTCAGAGAACACTTAACACTCCTGATACTCCTTCATCCAGCTTTTTAAGATCTTGTTACCACTTGTCCCTAAATTAATCCATTCTTTAATGTTACACATATGTAGATGATGTACTACAGCATGCAAATGTGAGAACATGCAACATTTTCACAACTGTCTTATTTTTATGATACTTGTTAAAAAGTGAGCTTTTATTTTCAATTTAATAAAAAAAAAATATCAGTTTTGTGTGTTCAGTATAAGCAAGCTGACATTACTCTAGATGGGAATGGCATTTGATTTCCAGATGTACTTCTAAGAACCTTAAAAGGAGTTAAAGATCAGCTGACAGTAAGTAATAATTCACCCAATGCAGTTCAGGAAGAGATAAGATTTTAAAAAAAAGACTATTTAACTATTTATCTGCAATTTAAAATTATTTTCTTTTAACAACAATCTTTCTTAAGAAAGCCACTGCTCTTAAACTCCAGGAAAAAGTATAAAATATGAAACATTATTTATTTTAAAATCTCTCCAATATTTCAACAACCTGCATCAATTCACTCACTCATACACATTTTCATTATAGGTTGCCAGCCATGTCTCTATGTTTAGGATAAGTTTTCCACAGTCTGATTTAGTAAGTGTATAGAATTGATGGGCTACTTATTTCAGTCTGCTGAATAAATACCAGTTGAAGTGAAAGCTCTACGATCTAATACAATGACCAAACATAGTCTTAATTCAGATTTCAATCACAGTTAGCTCTCTGAATTGAGATTTGTAAAACAGTAGTTTGTATTATCTTAGGAAACAGAATACAACTACAGTTCAACTCATTTAGCATCCAGTTCATGAAAGCATCTTCACTAACTTCTGAACAAAGAAGTAACTTCTGACTCACTCACTTCTGAACAAAGTATTTAAAAACAAGCTAGAAATTCCTGAGGCCAGTTGGACTTAGGTACCAAGTGAAAGCAATGCTGACATACATATATTCAACTCCCCCACCTTTTCTAATGAGTCATATTCAATATTCAATAGATTAGGACTCTTTTGTAAAGGATACAAGGATTGTTGTCATCAATGCTGCAGTTGTCCAGGATCAAGGGAATGCCATCTAACTGACAAACCTAAATAAAAAGAAAAGCTTAATTTAATAGAAATCTCAACAATACTGATGTTTCGTGCAAGAAATACTAAAAAAATTTAACAGAGATGTTTGTTTTGTTAAAGTATTAAAGATCTGTTAAAATGAATTGCAGAGTAAAGCTGGTATTTTCAGCAGTAAGAATCGCAAAATATTAATACAAGCAGACATTAATTTCACATTCCTCCTTCTAGTATGTGTGAATTAGGTATTTTCTATTAAAGTTCTGTCATGTGCTTCTCACAACGAGCCAGAAAAGCTATACTTACTGATAGATAATGTCTTTTTTCTGGAAGAACCACAATCAACTACTGAGTGAAAAAAATACCAGTAAAAGGTTGTAAAATATACACACATACACACACAGCTGCTAGTTGGTGTTTGAGGGTGCCTGTGTCTTCTGTATCTTGTTCTGCAGGCAACCTTCAACAGTGATGTGTTACCTATATGTACCTAGATACAAATCCTTAACTATACCACACAGCAATCACTGATTTTTTCCTTTGATAAGGTCTTCAGTATGTTATTGGAAAACGAGCAAAGGTGAAGTCTGTCATTTTTAATTTTATATATGCACATACCCATATGAACTCACAAATGATAATCTTAATACATACACGTGTGTATGAGATAACAGCATATAATGCTAACGGACTTGTACATACATATACACACACACTCCTAACACCCCAGAACAAGCTGAAGTTAACAATAAATATGTAGCATAGTTATCTTAATAAATGTATATTCCATAAGAAATCAATCTATTTGCTTAAGACACACTGTAGTACGTTACATCACAATGCATATTTATATCTTTAGAAAGTGTGGTACATATTTAAATAAAAACCTGTTCCATATTATCTGTGATTTTTCAACCTTTGTAATATCTTCTTAAAACATAAAGGCATTGGATGCCTTTTGATAATGAAAGTAATGTTATTTTAAAGACCTGAGAGCATTAGCATTAACTGATTATATTCTTAAAGCCATCAAACTATACTTGTTCAAAATCTTGAATTCTTTATTCCTTTAAAATTTAATTTCAAAACACAAGTTGGTAAGAAAGATAGTTTAGACAGAATGCCACTTTAGCATGTAGCTTGATGATGGGATTATCTCTTCCATCTTTTTTGTCCAAGAAAAGATGTATTTTATGTATCATGTAAAACAACGAATCAAAGTTTACACTGCAGGATGGATCAACTTTCTGAAATGCAAGTGCCATGATAAAAGAAGAAAGGTGGGTATGAGGAGATTTAGATCTGAAAACCAAAACATATTACCAAACAATAAAAAAATGAATTCAGAGACAAATCTGAGTACATCCCTCTTATGAATTCCTTCTTCTTATTGCAGAGTCACAAACTGTAACATGAGAAAGTAACAGTAGCAGAGATGGACATACAGACAAGCAAGGCTTACATTAAAAAAAAACAAAAAACCAATGCTCTTAAGTGCTAATTAGCACATCTGTGCTAACATGCATAACAATACATATACCAAATAGAGTTAATAAAACAAGTTTTAAAATCTACATTCTTTCTACAACATTTTTGTGTGTTTTCCAAAGGTTATGCATCATGTATGATGTCATACTTCAAAGCTTGAACAAACCTTTCAATAATCCAGTTGTTCTGCATGCTTGGAAGACACTGGTTCTTTGATTTTTACTCTGTGGCCAAACTCTGATCCACCTAGAATGTTACCTTTATTTTCCATCAGTGAAACATTGAACAGTACAAATTTATCTAGATTAAGCACTGTCAACTGAAATAAACCATGTGATCTGTTCTGGTTCGATTCAAATGAAACATTCAGTTAGCAGAGTAAGTATGTGGGGCAAGTAAAATTTTAATTAAAACTCACACATGCTTCAAAAAGTTACTGTGGGAATATAATGAGATTCCTTCAAAGTAAGTGGGAACAGAAGCAGCAATCCACAACCTTAATGATAATTTAATGTAATAAACAAGTTGCTAACTACTGCTGTCTTACACACCCACTGGGACTCTCTTCAACAGCATATAATTAAACTGTACATTAATTCGACCAAGTTAGGTCAAGCTTTTGTTACCAGTACCTCAGCTTTAGTACATTACCTGTGACTTATTGCACAGTAAAATACAGTGTCTTGCTGTGTATGCAGGACAACTCTATATACTCCTCAGAGATACCCATGAAGTGAACTCTGAGACCTCAGATTCATGAGCAACCGTTGCTAGAGTAGTTCCAGTATTCAAGTGATTTACTCTGCCCCTGATTTGGAGGTTCTCAGCTCAACAAAGGACCAGCCCAACTGTTCAAGAACTGCCTGCTGATCCACCAAAACTGCATTTCACGATAACCTAAAATTCAGGTCAGTGTATTGCAATACTCCGGGCTGCAGTGAGCCAATTCAGTAATTCCTCTGCACGTAGCTGAAACACTTCTGCTGCTGGAGTTCCTTCGGCAGTGAAAGGAAGGAACCACTATAGCTGTCCCACTTACATGTCAAGAGTCTCTCAAGCCTTCTCACTGCCATTAACCTGAAGAAAGCACAGTTATTCTAAACTCTCACATAAGCAGATTTTGTAAATATCAAGGAACCATGGTCCTAGGCCTCACCCCCTTATACAGGTTTATTGGAGGTTTTGTGAATTTTTCCAAGTATTGGCCTTAAAGTTCCTCCTTTGAAGAGAAATGTCCGAGAAACACACAGCACAGAGTAAGGCTGTGCATCCTCTGCAGGAATGTTCTGCAGTGCTTGGGAGAGGAGTCAATATTATGCAGAGCCTCAAATCTCACCTTTAAATGGAAAAATATCCTGGAAAGAAAACATGTAGTGACTGATATGAGACTGGCTGTAATCTGTCTAGATTTTGAAAGAAAATATAGGCAGAAACTGAGGAAGAGGAGAGATGTGGTCTCTTTCTTGTAAACGTAATTACTTCTATTGGCCTGCATTCAAAAAGACTACTGAACCTATTCTCCATTTACATTATTGACAACATAGCTGACCAATAACAAGGAATTGCACTGGACTGTAAAAACACTAGCTTATTTTATTATGAAAAACTACAATGCTTTATTCTGAACTACACTGAAACATCAAACGATTGCAGCCTACATGTAGATTGCAGGCTAAAATCTTGACCACATGTAAGTTAATTAAAATAAGTTACTTTAAAAAAATAAACTTAAAAACATACAGCTCTGTGCTAGTAATCTCTAGTGCATCTGTCAAGTCAGTACCTAAAATCTTGCCTACTGCTACTGTATCAGAATTTCTGAAATTGTTTTTGAAAAGCAGAAAAAAAACAGCATTCAAAGGCAAGTGTCTCTGTCAATTAAGAAAGATATTTTTTAAAACACAGCTTTATACTACTGTTCCATTTGTTTTTCATACTTTCCTATGAAATATAATGAAGAGCTGTATCACGACAGTAAGAAGTTTAAACATACTACACTTAAAGCAAATGCCTTCCCCACTGAAAAAGGGACTGGTATGTTTCCCCCCGCCCTCCCCCAATACAATTTCTCTTTCTCCATACCTGGAATTTAATAATATATTTCAACTTAAAAGAGACACTAAATGGAACGATTTCAGACCCTGTCCAAGGATGCTACACAAAATTAAACACAAGCTTATGAAACTGACCAAACCGGACCATATCCACCCACTGCTCTCACTGCCCAAGAAAGGGTGTGTTGTGTTTTATTTGGATGATTTAGGACATGTCAGTTCTGAAGAGGAAGCTATGCTTTTTCTCTTGGTAACCAATGAAAAAAACAGACCAATTCTAAAGACTTTGTTACCCTCCAACAATCAAATTTATTGGCCAATATACAGATAAGGTCACTAGCATAGCTATGGATATCTGCCTGAACAAAATCACCTCTGGTTATCCCAGCATTTTCTTATGAAGTTCACAGCAGAGCCCAGAGAAAGTATAAATTAAGCACAGACTATTTCTTAAATCTTTCTATCTAAGAGTAATGGAGCCAAACTCAGGAGTAAGAATGCAAATTCTCTAAGCATGACAGTGCTTGTTGCAGAACAAGAAGTCTTCTGTGTGCATCTAATAAAACACAACTAGCATCTCAGGTCAGGAGACTACACAACAAAAAAAGCCTTGAACAAAGATACTCTCCTCAAAGAATAACTAACATTTGAGTCCTCAGAAGGCATTATCTAGTCAACTTAAAAGAGTAGCGCTATGCTAAAGAACATTTATGTCTTCAGATAATGACAGATTCAACATAATTTGTTCTTCCACCAGAATGCAACTAATTCTCAGTGCCCAATCAATTCAGGAGGCAGAATGAGAAATGCAATCATTTTAGCCATGGAAATATTCCTATTTCAAAGCAGTTTCATTTGCTGTAACTATAGATCAACAAAAGGAAATGTTTTCTCACAGACAGAAGTGGACTACTGATAGTTTGCCTAATCCAAGCTAACACCGTCACTCTTCTTTTCACAGGTTACTGACAAGCAGGTTGACAAACAGCAAGACAAATTTCTGCTTTAAAAATAAATAAATAATAATAATAAAAAATCAGAAACAAGTCAAAAAGCAGGAACAAACAAGAACCATTTATATGGAAAAACTCCAGTTACTACATTCTTTACAAATCACCAGTTTCCTACCAGAGAAAAGTTGTCTCTCAAACAGCAATTAGCTCCAGAGTATTAAATTTCAATTCGCATTACAGAACTTAGAAGAAGAAACGTTTCAGTAAGCAACAGGACTAACAACTTCCAATTTTTATGGACTTGGCTCCTTCACCTCATTCTCTGAAATGCTCCTAGCTCTCTCACTGAGCTAAATGGGTAGAAACACGGAAGCAGCAGCAGCAGCACAGTTCAGAGCTACAGGTGTGCAGATCAGTCGCCAAATGTCAGCCTTGACTTGCAGCAGACCAGGGATTAAGCTGCTACTACCCAACTTCCCTTCCTAGGAGCACCACTTTGGGTTTCTTATTTATCTAGTCACTGATTCTCATAATGCAAAAGTATAAATATAATAATATTTCTGAAATCTCTGTTTCTCTGTCAGATTGGATTGAAACTGGCTAATGGATATAAAAGTTGGGGAGGGAAAGGAAGGGAAAAGGGAAAGAATAACAGACAGCTGGGATGGCATGACCACAAAAAACCTAAAGGGCATATTAAGGTCACAGAAAACAAACCTCTTGACCATATTTTCCTTTTTTGCTTACTGCCCTCAATTCCTAAAATTGTCTCTAAACATACTTCTCAAGAGTTGAATCTTCAAGATATTAACATCCATCCTACATTAAACAATTTAAGCTTTCATTAAGCTTCAGTTAAGCTTTGCACATATTTTCTAAGGAGACTCAACATTTTCTGCCCCCTATAGTGTGGCCTGATGCATAGCCTAACAGACTTCACAGGGGAAATGTATGAAACTTCTGTTTTGAGACAGCAAAGAATTCATTCAGGTATTTTCTGTCCAAACTGATGATTTTGCTAAGTTTCAGAACATCCAAAGAGAATTAGGGGATCAAGACCATCAGGCAAAGGGTTGTGGCTCTGTACTCTACCTGAAGAGTTGGTTACAAGCAGAGTTTCTCAAGGGAACTAACCTAGATCCTATCCTGCTTACTATCTTTATCAGTGACCCGTTATTCAGAGGGACCTAGACAGTCTAGAAGAATGGGCCAACAGGAACCTCATGAAATTCAGTGATGACAAAGACCTGTGTCTGGGATGAACTAACCCCTTACAAAAGATACCAGCTGTGGACTAAGTGGCTGTATAGGAGCTCTGCTGAAGAGGACCCAAGGATCCTGGTGGATAATAAGCAAAAGATAAGCCAGCATGCCCCAGCAGTGATGAAGCCTTACAGCATTCTGAGCTATGTAAACAGCAGCACAGACAGTAGAACGAGGGCATTTCCACCTTGGAGGCTTTCAAGACTTGGTTGGATAAAGTCCTGAGCAACCTGGTCTGAATTCAGCTTTGAGCAGAAGGTTGGACCAGAGAACTCCTGAGACACCTTCCAACCTGAATGACTGTGTGAGCCTAAGACATCTCCATCTCACACTGAAGAAAACGGAAGGGCTAAGACCACGAAAAGAAGCATAAGCCCATTCTGTTCCTCACACTAGTTCAAAACAGGATTCTTTCTACCTTATTATGAATTTTACTTGGTTATAAGGCCGGAAAAAGTTATCAGAAACAATTTTATCAGAATATATAATAAACAAAATCGGTTCTAGAAAAAATATTATTCTTGCCCATTGGTGGCACAACCCTGTGTATTCACTGACCTTTCCTGGCAGAGAGATCTTGACACAATTTGTATTTCAGATGCCAGACTAGTCATAAAAAATATCTTGCACTAAAAAGTGAAGTCTCCCAGGAACACAAAACGAGAGTGAGCTCATAAAGTTAAATATTGAACTATAACAGATAACTGTTGCACAAAAACCTATTTGCCAGGCAACCAACACATGAGAGTAAATAAAAAGGATTTCTCACCTGTCCAAAACAAGAAGACCCACAGCTTTCCTTGAGTAAAAGGCAAGAACTTTGCACAACCCAATATATTGAAGAAATATGTGGGCTGGCTGGGAAGAAAACAAAGGAAAAATGATAAAAGGTCTAAAAAATCATGATACCTGAAAAAAAGAGTGAGAGCACGAGCAACATGTCTAGCCTAAGGTAGCAAGCTTCCTGGCAAACACTGTAATCTTTAAAAAAAAAATCTTCACAAAAAAAGGAATATTCTATTATCTACATCCAGGTGCATAGGGAAGTAATGGGCTTAAAGGACAGAATATTCATATTACACGTTCAGAAAATATCTTTAACAGTAATGGTAGTCAAGTACTGAAACATGAGTCTCAAAGACTCCTGGAGCAGTCTCCAATACTGGAAGTCTCCACAAATGAATGAGGCATATCTCATCCACAAATACTCTAACCAGTTCTGCTATGGACAAGCAAATGGTTCTTATGACCCTTTGAGTCTCTGCATGATTTTCCCAGACAGTGAATCATACTACACTGAGTCACACCAAAGAAAAGTAATCCACTGAAATGCACCTTTGAGATCCATTATCAGACTTTGGTCCCCATTAAATATATTTCAAGTCTTATTGCTTCTGAATATACCACATGAGGACTACATAAGGAGAAATATAACCTTCAGGCACTGCCACCAAACAGGCTGACCAACAGGAGTCAGTTTTCCTCTAAGTCCTGCTCAACAAAATACACGGACAGAAATTTGAAATCTGGAAGACTCCAGCATTCAGACTAGAGTAACAGAAAGGCTCCATAAGAGGAGCAACAGATCAACTAATTCGGCTCATAAATTAGCTTCTCTGGAGCTATGATGGTACTGAAAAGAATTATTTTGTCTCTTTTTTTTTTCCCAGCAGAAGTGACAGAAGATACACAGAGGATTCTACTTCAAAGGAAAAGAGAATGCTTTTATCCCTTAGTGCAAGGGGACTCCTAGGTCCACTGCAGAATACAGGTACTTTGGCTTAAAACAGAGGCAGCTGTGGCTTGTGGCAATCAAGTCTATTATTGGAATTCACCACATCCTGCAGATCTACAGAAATACTTGTGGACAAAGGCTCCTTTCTGCAGGACATCACAGCAGACTTGCTTAGCTGGTCCTAAGAGCTCCTTGCACCAGTGCGAATGGCTTTGAGAGCTAGGCGATACCTTTATGCCTATTTCAGTAAAGAGAGTGTCCCCAGAATACTCTTCCCCTACTTCATTTAGGTAAGCCTGTATTACAGAATCAGCCAACTGTTTTAACATTCTAAATTCAGAAATCATGGCAACAAAACTTGTTCCTGTTACACCACTTTCAATGTATTCTCCATCTTTCAGCATTATTGCCGGGACAGACATAAAGGTCGTTTCTACTCTTCCAAAAGAGGTGACCCTTGTCTCTTTCCATGAATAATCTAAAAATCTAAAAGTGGGATTCCATCACAATGTCCTAAAACTCTCTGAAAAGGACTGTTTTAGAAGGTAAAGGTTTTGGCATTACTGAAAGGGGAGAGAAGAGAATGAGAAGGTACTTAATACACAACCAGGACTATGCCAAAGCAAGCAGAAGCTAAGGAGTGTCCAGCTACTGGAAGAGGATAGCAAGCCATCTCAATAGCTAAGTAATTTTTCTCCGGTAGTCTTTCCAACACAAAACACAGGAGAGTTTCCAGCTGTGAGATGATATTGTAAACACTCAAGAATTCAGAATAGGTTCCTTGCAAAAGAGGGTAAAACAGTTGGATGGTTTGTTTTTAAATAACTGAGCTTTCATGATTCACCTATCTAAAAGATGAAGAAAAAGAAAACAATTTTCAGTAATAAAGAGATGCTGCTACCAGGAGGGCAACTTTTTTGGAACAGAGTTGCCACTTAACATGGATAAAGTAAGATTCAACACAGACAGACTTTGCCCAAAATACCAAATATATCCTAGTCTGGCCCCTCCCTATCCTGGCAGCAGGAGTAACAGAAAATAATGGCACTAAACACCATCCAGTATTAAACCCCTGCGATTTACATCAGTTGAATTTGTACAAATTTGCATCAACAACAGAGTATATGTTTTTCTACTTCTAGACAACTCAGTATCTTTTTCTCAGTCCACTGAAGCCAGTAAACAGACAGTCTTTGTTGGTTTTCATTTCACTGTTATAAAAGAGGTTCTCTTAAGTTCTCCTTTCACTAAAAAATTAAAAGGTAATTATATGCAAGAACTAGCTATGTGATTAAAGCTGGGCTGAGGACATAACTCCTAAGAGATTATCAAAATTTCAAAATTCTATTTTGTTTCAAAGCAGAGTGAAAACCGAAGACCTCAAATTACTTCAAAGTTCTGTAAAAATGCAGAGATAAAGGTTGAACAAGTCATATGTTTCATTTCAGTCTAAAGTATTTGATAAACATTATAATCATTGTTGCAATAGGAAGTTCCACATCATTCTGGGCAAGTTGCCACTGTTTTGGTGACTACAGTATCTTGTCTTCCATGTCAAACTTAATAAAGCATCTTATCTATCTCAAAAAAGAACCCCAAAAAACTCATTTTAATTAAGTTTTACATTTTATATTATGTTGAAATGGATTTTCTTCTGGAAGAAGATTCCATAGAAATTATCCCCATTTTGATAATTGTTCTGACATTGATAAAAGACCATACTATCACAAAGAGTGTTTCTGCTGAGGACTTCCTTGTTAGCTTTCTATACATAATCACAAACACCATTCCATCCACAAATCAGTACAGCAGTCATGTGACCCTTGATAACACTCTTCATTCTATTACTGATGCCAACTTTGGTACTTATTTCTTTTCCCCCACAACAGCCTGCACACCTGCTTTTATGCTACCTTCTCTCAGTATTCCAATTGCTCATTCAAACCCAGTTCAGCTGAAAAATCCCCTGAAAACAGACAAAATTGCCCACTCCTTACAATTTAGAGTGAGCAGGAGAGGAAAAGGAAGAAAAGCAATTCAAAATCGTAACATCTGCACTCTCTTTTGATGAACACACACCCTCACTGATGCCACATATGTCACCACTCTCTTACATTACTACTGTATTCTGAAATTACTTCCACTCCCCAAATCAGGGATTGCACCTCTTCCTTGGATGCTTCTGAGTTCATTAAGCAAAAATAAATGCCAACCAGATGTTCTGTGGTCTAATAATGCCTTCTGTTGTATCCAGTGTTACTTAGCATTTTCCTTTTCCTTCAGTTTGAACCATAACTTAGTAAGGGTTTAAAAAAATCAAAACTCAAACGTGCAAGTCAATCTGTGGCAAAAGTACAGACACACACTAACTCAAATGATAAAAATGAATGGGAAAGATCTAGGATGATTTCAGAGCACATAATGATTTGTGCTGGTGATTGCTGCATTTTGTGGTAACTTCTGCAGCTAGACACAACAGCAGGCCATATTGAGACTGCAATGCTTGGGGTGTACTGACAGACTTAAGACTGAAAGCAAAGTACCAAAACCACCCAAGCAGTAGCAGTTTCCCAGAATGACACACCCCTGAAATTTCCTATTGCAATTATGAATTGACTTTAGCAGTGTTAAAATGTATTAAGGAACTGTAGAGAGTAAGCTATTGAGTATATTTATATCCCAAACTCCACAGCCAAAAGGGGGGGGGGAGGGGGAGAAAGCTTCTAGTAGGCTTGAAAATTGAAAACAGCACACAGTCATTATTAATGACTTTTGCTATTCTCTGTTTCCACAGTCCATTGTACACAGGGCTCCCAAGATTTTAGTGATGGGTCAAAAGACAAACCATTAATTTTCTACTGTGTGTGTGAAAGATGCACACTGTGTGACATAATAAATATAAAACTATCCTTGATGATAATTAAATGTTTCTCGAGGTTAGAACATAGTAAAACAAAGCAAGTGTTTCAGGGAAGGACTGTAAAATGCCTTTTTAGGATTTCTATAGAAATGGTAAATGGCAGACCGCAGGACCTGACAGACTACTAAAGCCTGGAGACAGTATAAAGGTGTTTGCTGTTTGTGTTTTAAATCAGAGCAGTCAGGGAAGCCTTCAGAAGCCTGTAGTGAGCCACAGAATTCCCTCTCTTAATACTGCAAGAAATAATATTTCTCACTGAGCAATGCCAATTTTATTCTCCATTTTATATGAAACGTTACATTTTCCAAGAAACAAATAAAACAACAGAATTATGGACCTTTAGAAAGAAAAGAATGAAAACTTAAAATTACAATAAATGCTTTGTTTCAGGACTAACAGATGCAGTCTCAAATTACTGCAGGGCAATAAGTACAGCCTACTGGGACAGTTTCAGAAGAGGTTAATGCAGGTGCAATCAAGTCTTAAGATGGGAGGAAACAACCTTTAGACATTGAATGTGTGTCTCAGCAAAACAGTCATACTTTCTTCCCAGTCACTGCAGCTTTTTCTACCTCCAAGTTGCAGAGTAGTCTTCATCCAAAACACAAGAGCTGGCTTGCCATTTCAACCACAAAGCAAAGCAGAGCAAGTGCACTTTCCTTCACTTTTCAAAATAATTTCATTGACTTCCTTTTTATTTTATAATTCAGTACAAAATATCAATCCTGGTTTAAGTACTTCCCTGTAAAGACCTTTCATTTCTTCATTTACTTTTATTTTCATTTATTCAGTTTTAAGTCACAGATAAATCTCAGCAACTTTCATTGGAACACTCAGAAAAGGTAATGGTTGAAATGTTCAGCTTTACTGGGGACTTCATACTGAGGACCAGGTCTTGTTTTAAGGATGATCAAACACCAAGCTTCCTTCTATCCTCTCTCACAAGCTCTGTATACTCAGCTATCAGTGTCTTCCTGTGTTGCGTAGGAAGAGCAGAAAACCTATCACATTTGCTTCATATGTGGCAATCACAGACCAGCTGACAGTTGCTGGTCTTCACATAATTTTTATGCTTCTTTCTGCATTGTGCTTTTGTAGAAAACATCTTTTGAAAAGTAAAATAAACTGTGTGTAAGTGGTGTCAAAAATAAGAAATGTTACATTATCATAAATTGAGTATAAAATGAGCAGAGTAACTTTCGGTTCACCACTTTACGAGCCAGGCTGAATTTATTTCTTCATGACTGAAATAATGCCACAAACTAATCCAGCAACATTTTTACTGAGACAACTACAGTCAAACATTTTATGGTTAAAAACCCCTGTGGTTAAGAACACTGCCTGAAGAAGATATTACCTTGAAAACAGAATATCCCAGACATCCTAAGTGATTTCTCACACATTGAAACTGAACATTAAAAGAAAACAGAAAACTTTCACTCAAGTATTTGAAAGATTTCATGGTTTTAGTACAAGAGAAGCTGTTCCATAAAAAAAGCAATCCCCCCCACACACTTTTCTATGGAAAAAGTGTTAAAATACATTAAGAGAGGCTTTATTCAAGTTAATAATCAGTAATACAGCGTCCCCTTTTCTCACATTATGGCACTCTGTGAAAACAATTTCAGCAAATGATATTTTGTCATTTGGATTTTTAACATTTACTTCCTTTTAGCCATGCCTTGGACAAGTCAGTCATTCAATGAGAAGGATGGACATACTAACGAAGGTGTTTTGAACTGTCAACCTATTATGCAGTATGCAAAGAGGAAATCATGGAAAATACCAATGTATGAGAAGAAGATGACAAACCAACCTTCACTGTTGTTTTAAGAGAAAAATAGTATCGTAACGTTTGTAAATAGGTATAGTTGCATTAAGATGTTATTTACCAGCATAATGAAATAAGTGGGGGAAACTCCTGTGTGCACACACTATCCAGGCATTTACCATTTCCCATGTTTCGTTCCAAAAAGGTTTTTACATTGGTTTTGGTGTCCTCTCCCCCCCTCCCCCCAACAAATTCAAATCCTTAACAATTCCAGAATTTTGCTAGTAATGGTGTTTCATTTTTAACTGAAAAATAAAACTCAGTGTTGATTCTTTAACAGCTGTTTACCATTCTTGATACTTGCAACCTCTTCCTGCTAATATAACTGCAGTTAAAAATAACTGCTAGAGAGTTTTCCCACCAATCATTATAAAGTGTGATTCTGGTGGCATAAAGTTTTTATAACTTTTCCATTATAGTTTTGGAAAGTCCCAAATTGCCACTGGGAAACCACAAAAGGATTTAGAAAATAAGCCAAATAACACTCTAGGCTACACACTAGTGTAACAGTTCAGTACTTGGCCCCTTCCAGCAGTTCTGTTATCTGCAACCCTTCTACAAACTTACCGGTATAAAAGAACAGAGCAAATCCTTGTATTTTATGCTGCGTCCCCCTGACAGTTGAGGAAGTCTGTAACCAAATGACATGGTCCACCTGCTTTATCACCCAGCTCAGCTGCACACTAAAATGCTACCGTCAACTCTGAATGGCTGCCCCTTAACAAACCTCCCTCAGGTTAAGAACTGTTTGTGTTTTGAAAACTATTTTAAAGGAAAACAAACTACTGAAGAGATTAGGAACTATAGAATGCAAGGAGATTAATAAGGAACAGGGTGTAGCAGCTTCAAAACCATGTTCTGTGATTCAAGAGATCTGTGAATGAATAAGCAATGGGGTGGCAAAGGCTTACCTACACAGAACTTCTTGAAGTGGGATCTCTACTTTTTATGGCCCAAGCCAAAGGGATCCTAAGGTCTAATTTCTCTTACTGTGATCAAAACAACTACAAGAATTATTACAGAGATGCAGAATAGGGTGGAAGGAAGAAAAAGACGCATCAACCTCATCTTAGGTGATCAATACTACAGTGAAGTCTGAAATGTGCAACAAACTGGCTCACTTCAGCACGGCTTCCAGTCACGTTACTAAAAGATGCAGAACCAGGGTGCCGTGGCTTGTGATCACCCACTCTGTCATACAGTTAGGATGATCCCTGACCGAGCGCTGGCTCACAGAAACTAGCTCATGAAAACTCTGGACAACGCTCCAGAACTGCTGGGTACAGAGCATGGGCCAGGGACCCTTCCCAAGGAGCAGTATGGAAAAAGCAATCTTGTGGTTTGATGTTGGCTGGGGAAGAGGGAGATGAAAGAAAGGATGCCCAAAAAAGGAGCATTCTGCCACGTGGGTGCAAGGTACACCACACTCTGCACCTTGCCCTCCCGGCCAGCAACGGCCCCTAACACATTCCATTTACTCATATAGCTGTAGCCACTATGGTCTGGCCCAGCCCTCACATGACATTGACCGTGTTTCTTTACTGACGACCCAGACTTATAGAAAGTTGAGTAATTATTCACTACGTTTACCTGAAATTCTAAGCACAGGCATTTTCTTTTAATGATTCAGCAAGCATAACCTTTGCACAGGATCAGGTTCTCTTCTTAAGGTAAATTTAGCCACTGTGTTGAGATTAGGATCAACTTTTCTTTATTTTAGAAAATACAAGAATTCTGATGTTGTGATTTATATGTCTATAAAAGCCATATATTTAGTATGTATGATATACAATAACTCAGGAATGCATGCTCTAGCACTAAATTTCATGCTGAAGGCTTGCTAATGCCTCAGGCTCTTGAACGAGATGATACTTGAAGCTGTACATAAGGAGACTGCATACTAGTTTCTTAATTTACCTTTAAATTACAACTACTAGAGTTTTCTTGAGTATTTGTGTCTCTAAATGCCTTTCAGTCTGGTAATAACATAACTTTAGGTACTATAAAAGTAAAACTCCCAGCTTCTAGCTCATTGCATATTATCAATGAAGAACAGAATTTTGAGTTTTTACATATAAATTTGAAAAGGTATTGTTCAAACTGTTTTAACAATTCCATAATAAATGCATCTTTTCAAGTGGTCAATTTACATTAAAAAAAATTATTGTGTAAAACAAGGTATATGTGGCATCATGCACTAAGCCAATTGTTTAAAATTTTTTTTATATATTGTTTTTAAATGTTCTGCTTAGTTTTGTTTATATTCTTATTTCCTTTCTCCTCTTGCAACAAATCATTAATTTGATTACAGGTCCATAAAGTCAAGACTGCAGGTTCCAACTGAAATCTAGAAAGAGTTCTTATTTCAGTTTCATTATTGTACATGAAGTATTTCTCTCAAGAATATACTGTTATTAAAACTTCATGAAATAAAAGCTACACATGCACAGTAACTCTTCCTAATAAGTCCCTTAAAGAGATCTCACATGAACAGAACTGGAGGGTGTATTTCAGTAGCTGAAATTTGTACAAAAACGACAAATAGAAAAATTAGAAATAATTCTTTTTTCTTCTTCCTTTTTAAGATCTACAAGTCACTATTGATTCTTCATTATTTTTTGAGGGTTTTTGTTTCTTTTTTGTTCTTAAAACAAAGAAAACTTCTGTAGGAATTTATTAATGTTTTCTCTAAAGTTGATTTTCAAAGGGATAGATTGACCCTTTTATAAACAAGCCTGCAGGATTAGGCAGACAGTAATAGTGGGTCAGAAGTTGAGAAGAGTGTTGAATCAGAACGTCATTGCTCTGTCATGAGGGCATTAAAAATGACATTTTCAACTTTAATTTTAAGGAAGCATTTTTTAAGCTTTTCCCAGCAGCTACAAATTCTCAAAACACTTTAAAAATGCATTAGATGGTGAGGCGCTCATGAGATCATATGACTCAAGAGCTGGGATTAAAAAGGAACTCCCAACCACCAAATATTCCAATTGTATTGCAAGTTCCAGGAGAACTGGCAATAGTGAGTGTCCTCTCAAATTGAATCAGCTTCTCATGACTGGAGCTGTGGAGAATAAGCATAACTGAGGCAACTAATTAGACCTGGTTGGAAAATACCAATGCAGTGATGTCTGACTATCTCAAAGGAACTTACCGGTTCTATTACTAATTTTCACTGAAATTTATCCATTTTTCATGCAGGCAAAACACTGCTTTTTTTTTTTTTTTTTTAAGTTATCATGATACTGAACAATGGCCTGAAATATAGCACTTCACTATTTCCAAAGCAAAATACACGACCTTAACTTTGCTTGACTACAGGGTGAAAGGATTTTTAGAAAAGCTGGAAATTCTTCTATGGAAAATTCCAAATCCTGAACAGCTCCACTGGTAGCACCCTCTTTTTCAACAACAATAGCCACGAAAAAACCCAAACCAACCCAGGAAGAAACCCATTTGGAAGTAAATGTTGCAGTTTGCCCTTGCTAAAAGCTAACAGAAATGTTGTTGCTAACTTCAGTATGAATTCACTGGGCTCCATAATTGTGCTTTAGAACAGTAATTTTAGACAAAAATCCAAATCCTGCCTATTTTGCCACATTTGAGATTCACCATGTAAACCAAAGCAGACTGTAATCCTGAAGCGCATGAAAATTAGTAACCAACTACTTACTTTTGTTTATGAAAATAGAAAAATATTGATTCTCTTAAGATGAGGATCAACTTCATCCTAAATACAGTTTCAATAGTTGTACTTGAAATATCAGTCAGGTTGTGATAACTTAAAATAGTAACACAAGCTGAAACATTGCACATACCACCTCAAAAACTATTGAAACGTACACAGTGAACATTTTTACTTCAGAGGTAGCTAATCTGAAAGGTTCTGTTATATTTAAACAGCAAAATTACTTTTCCAAAATTATACAAGCAACATGAATCTTGTACACTCTGAAATTAAAACCCTGCAACAGCCTTGGCTATATCCATTCATATTTCATATAGACCCCTTACACTGGGTGTTCTGTCCCTCAGGAAAATGTCATCAGGGGAATATCATTTGCATGGTTTGTACCATATCCAAATCACACAGTGAAATACATGTGTTGTTCAAGGTTTGCACAGTTTTTGCAGTTTGCAAAGTGCAGCTGGCTTACAAGGTAAGATTTTAAGCCTCTGTAAATTAATATGATTTTTCATGTTGATAAAAAGTTTTTCATACTGTTTTTCATGCATCGGGATTTTTTTTTTTTCTTTTCGGACCACTGGGACGTATTTAACAAAGGTCATTGGGCAATGCCAAAAGAAAACACCTTGCCACCAATGAAAAAAGATCTAACATGGTACACAGAATTTATTCTAGATTTTCCTCTGAATTTCATAAAGCAATATTTTCCCAGAAATGGAACAAAAGTTATGATTCTTAAGAGATTAATTAGTTTCACATTTTAAAATCTCTTTCACAGTGTATATAAATAATACAATCCAAAAACTGCTTGTGGGAAGATTAGTAAATGAAGATGTACAATACAATTAGTTTCAATCAAAAACACCCCCCCCATTCCTTATTTTTTTTCCTAAGAAGCCCACACACAGACAGTGTATTTTGAGACAGCAGAAAAGCAGAACCCACTGTAATCAGATGAACTTTAAGTAGTGATAAACAAGTGCCTCCTCTAGGAATCCGAGATATAAATGAATGATACAGATTACAGATAATAAACCATAAAATGACTCATTTCTATTGATTATCATATCCCTAGAGTTATGAAAAAGCCCATTTCATAAATGAGGACAAAGTACAATAAGATAGTAATACCATCTTGATAGGCCATATTTGCAATTTCAGAAGCAAAATTTTTTAGTTCTGTGGCTTAGTGCTCAAAGTATATGCAAAAGATAAGTAGGGCTCTCTTTTACACCTCTTCAGATCACTACACTTTAACACTTAAAGACAGACATTTATGCTAATACACAAGAATGATTAGCTATTTGCTGTTATATTGAACTTTAATCTTGCTATATGTTGTAAACAATGATTTCAGATCAAACCATCTGTTACTTATATATCACAACTGCTAACAATTTCTCTACATATTTTACCAATTCAGAACATGTATACAGATACTTGTTTTCTCTCAATCCCTAATCAGTGGCAAAAAGTGCATTTTAGAATTTCTGACTGTGGGGATGTATCTGAAAATTTAGCAAGTCACTCTCAGAGATGGGGATTGTTTGGGCATACCGTGTATATATTTTCAGTCTTCTTTTCCAAGCAGAAACATTCCTGCTAGAGTCCACACCTGCTTCAGTGTCTGCAAGGTGGGTAAACAGATGTGTGATGCTGCTGTGTCCAGCAGCACTCCAGCTCACTCAGCCCACAGGGGTTCTCCACCTAATACACACTGATTATCAGCAATCACTTAACCTTTCCCTACTCGGTGATGAATTTACAAGCAAGAAGAAAATCCCTTTGGAGGCACAGTTTTTTTTCCTTCCTTAGAAGAGAGGCTCTGACTGTATTTTGCAAATTTAGCTCTTTCTGGAGTTCACAAATAGCAGAGGATTAATTCAACATTTACTTGGTGCTCTGACTTTTAAGATAGACACAGTTCTTTCATGGTTCTCCCACTCCTGCACTACCTACATAGAGGCAGTGCTGCATTCAAGGCACTTGAAATAAAAACCAGTTGGTTTTCTGGTGTCCCTTTCTTTTCTAGGTCTTCAGTTTTGCTTACTGCAGCCAAATGGACTTCAGCCTCCCATCGTTGCCTTCATCCTCAGCACAAGAGAGCTGCCAAGGGGACCACTTTATCTCAATCCGAATTAATACACTGGCTACCTTATAGCTTCACATCCAGGATCTGGGCAATGCACACATACGATTTTCCATGTACAGTTATCAGAGACTAGGTAATCTACAGTTAATTAAAAGATGCTGAAGTGATTATTGTTATTTTGATATTATTGCAGTCTCAGTCTGTTCAAACAGCCTTATATTTTGATCAGAAAAGGTAACTGAATGGAATCCTGCAAATAAGACCTATCAAGCAGAGCCCATCAGGCAGAACACAGTCCTCTCCAAATGCTTCTCTGTCACACACACACACACACACACACACACACACGTTCACCTAGTGAACAGACTGGTTAACACCTAATCTGTGACAGTGTACCATGGAAATCTCTCTCAAATGCCTAGTTTAAGAATAAAAGAGCAAAATGTGAACATAGTAAATAGTGAAGGCTAACTAGAACGCTTAGAAATATTTCAAAACAATATTTTATTAAATCTCTACCAATGGACAAGGAAAGACTTTAGTTTTGATAATCTTGTCTTCTAATCCTGCCTCCCTAAAATCATCTATTCTTATTTATTATTCACTCGTAATAAATCTCTGGATTTATTTAATCAGAGTTGACAAAAACATTTCCTGAATCCCCATCTATGCATAGTTCTAGGACACAATTCTCTTAAACTTTAGAGGACAGACTTCACAGGTTGCCTACATCTCAAATACTAGAACTTATCTCCGCATTTAACATAACACTCAAATGTTTAATCTTTTCTACATCTAGTTAATTTCTGTTGTTCTGCTGAATGTACATTAAGGTGGTAGAGAGTGTGAGCAGCCTGTGCTCCAAGACAGGCGAGACACTCCTGTCCCCAGAGCAATGCCTCTAAGAGCAGCGCTGGCTCAGCGGTGCAGGTGTAGCTCTGAGTACTCCCTGCTTCAGATCAAGCCACCTCCACCAGTTGTACTGGCCATGGAGAAATCATGGCCCCACTAACCAGTTCAAGCATATGAGGGAGGAACAGCAAGCACGCATAACCCGCATAGTCCCTAGGTCCATCTACCTTTCCCTACTCACTTTCCCAAAGAAAAAGGATGCCTATTAGACAAGAGTTCATTTTTCTTCTGCTTACATAAGCATGCTCTGCAGAGTGTGAATTTACAGCTGTTAATCACAGTGCAACCCCTCCTGCTGCGCAAATGACAAAAACAAATCAGAATTAGGCTTTTTTTCTGCTTGTGTACTAAAGAAATGATATACCATAACACTAATGTCACATCAGTATACCATTTCCTTTCAACAAGTATCAAAACAGAACACCTTCTTCCATTCTTTAATACATCACAAGCATAAACCATGACCCACAGATTCAAATATTAAGTTCTGCAATACATATAAAATGGATTTGAAATACTGAAACTTCTCAAGTGCCTGAAGTGAAGGATTTTTTGCTATTTTGGACTTATAGATCAGATCAGAAATTAAATTTCTTCAGAATATGACAAATACAACACAGACTGCTGGTGTAACTACTCATTTTGGGGGGAAAAACAGCCTTTTGGACTCTTAATTTTGTGTCGTTGCTGTCACCAGCAAAACACAAAGTACGTAGAAATTCAAGTCAGTGTAGAGTCATTTAATTGCCCCCATTTTCTTATGCACTGTTGTTGAACTATTTCTGAGGTCTGAAATACACATTTTTCCTTTTACAAATCTGAATGATGTAGGAGCTCTATACAAAACCTTGAAACTTCCAAAATAACAAGAAAAAACAAGCTCCAGTACGTGGACATTTTAATATTATCACACTCTCTGGTGAGTGAGGTACCCATTTGGGGGGACAGAGTTAGAAGCCTGGTAATGAATCAGTGAAAAGAAAACAATCCTGGGAGAAGCTTGTTTATGCTGGAAAGGCTGCGCAGTTTCACCAGAACCATTTCCCCTATGACCTAACACGATCCTGCAGGAGAAAGTAGGCTTAGCACTCAAACAGGTAGACCCTCATTCTTCAGTTTAATAGAGCCCAACAAAAAAGGCTAAGGAACTTTTTACATTTCTGCTTCTGCAGCTTTTAAAATGGAAATACTTAAGTGCTTTGGTTCCCTTTGGCACCAGCATCACCAAGCTTCAGAGGAGTATTGCCACAGGGAACACCAAGGAGCAGAAGGCTGCAGGTCCAGAATTCAGAACAAACAGCATCACCTAATGGCAGAAATTCAGTGTTGCAGACTACAGTTCTGCAGTTTCCTTTCTCTCCCTAAAGACAAAGAAAAATAGGAGAAAGGAAGAAGAAAGAAAGAAGGGAAGAAAGAAAAAAAATGCTCTCCTGAAGACTAGAGTGTTGTGATATGTCCTCATGTGCTTCAACAGCAGTTTTAGCAAATAATTTTCGGGCTGGTAGAAGGTACACTGGTTGAATGCAAACAGGAAAAGAGAACTGAAGGCTCATAAATGCTTTTTTGATAAGGTTATGTCAGGCTGAAGCCTGTAAGACATTACAGCTCTGCAGAACCCAGTGAAGGAGTGCCACAGGAGCAGAGGGAGTTAACTAAGTGAACCACACTGAAATGAAACTGAAACGACACCAGACTTCTCTAAGCACAGTTTTCAACTTCTGTCCACCTCAATGCTTCTCAGGTTCTGGTGGAAAATGGCACTGTTAAAGTTAATACCAGAATTCAGCTGTACGCATTCAGTGATTTAAATCCTGCTTGCTGATCAGGGGTAAGGGATCTTCCCTCCCCCCAGCATAAAGTGTCATACAAGTCTCCTTCATTTCCTCCTCACCCTGAATGCAGAACATAAGAGCACCACTAAAACCAACAGCTATGCAGTAAATCCATCACAAAAAGTAATCTATCACATATGCCATGCTCCATTACTTCCTCAATGAAATTGTTTTACTGGCACTTCCAAAATACGAACTACCATATTATAGTAGTGATGGCCAAACCTCAAGATCAGAAAAAACTTGGGTTTTTTTGCTTGCACCTATGTTTACAAACTTTAGGATTCTCATAAAAATACAAGCTGAGACACTTCAGTATTTCACAGTAACCAAAACTATAGTAACTACTTGGGAAATAGATGAAAAGATGACCAATTCTTGTGGCCCACAGATAATTAAAATAGCAAACACAATGTCCTGTAAACGGAGAGGAAGAGAACGTTGTATGTATCCAAAAGGGATCATGTCCAACACTCACAGCATTATAACATCAGTCCATTGTGAAGTCTGGTGCAGCTTTAAAAAAAATAGTATGGGGGATGGTGGTTAAGGAAAGAAAGGGGAAAACTCAAAGTTCACGCTGAGGTTAGAACAATGGAAAACAACATAGAGAACGGTAACAAAATTCCCTGTTATAGTAATGGAAAACATATCTCACTGGTATCTTTCACCAGCAAAATCAGAAAGAATTTGGAATAACAGTTCAGACCTGAGCTGGAGAAAAAAATATTCAGAAAGGCAGACATTCCTCCACATATCATGGTCTTGCCCCCAGCAATCAATAATACTGGCAAAGAGCAAGCACCATGGAACCATGGAAATACAGGCTGCTACAAGTCTTCGATCTTTCATATTAGGCACATCAGAAGGTGGCTACTTTAGTAACAGTTTTCCTAACGCTGAGCACCCCAACCAAATTCAGTTCTTCTTCACCTACTAAAGCGCCAAGAAACATACGTGGTTGATACAGTGCTCTTCACCTAACTAAGAATCATATATAAAAAGAAATTCTCTCAAAACGTCAAAACACTTCTCAAGTCACCAGAATTGTAACATCCCATGTCCTACTAAAACACCTGAATCCAACTTGGAGAAAGGAAAAAAAAGTCAAGTTGTCATGACTCCCAGACTCCTTTATAGGAATCTTTATAGGCCTCAAAATATCAACCAGAAAAAAGAAATGATGGGGCTGATCAAGACTGCTGAAGAAAACAGACATCTGATTTTAGTGGACTTTAAACTAGGCCATTTGCCCAACAGATGCCGAGATTCTTGAAAAGAGAACAGGCCTGCAAAGCTCAAGAGAACAATTCTCTGTGTCAAAAAGGTAAAACACTAAGAACTGCCTGCAATATCTGGAGGACAGCTGTATCCCACCCATTATATAGGTATGTTGGTTCATGTTTGTATTTACAGAAATTACTCCAAGTATCCAAGACTAGCATGCAGCACACCTTTCAGAAAAGCACTATATCAATACTATTTAGGCCATCACATGAGCAAAGTTGTCACAGGAACATAGGAGAATTCTTTCATATAAATGTCTTTTTTTTTTCTTTTCTTTTTTTTAAAGTTTGCATCGAAAGGAGTACTTTTTCAATAGCTGCTCATTTTAAACAGGCATATAAAATATCTCTTCTGTGTACACTTTTAGCACTTATCCTAAGTGCTTATAAAAAGGTCTGGTCTATTAAAAGAGGATGTTTCACAATGACTTGCTGAGCTTTCCTTTAAAAAAAAAGGCTACAGTCTTGTGCTATACCACAAGGATAATGTTAAACCAAGTAGGGTTAAAACAAACAAACAAACAAACAAAAACAAAATCTTTCAGAGCAAATAACAGCCCAACAGACCTAAAAGCTGGTACTATCTGACTGTTTGGAAACGTATGCAGAGCCAGCCTGTTTTAATTCTGAATCTTAGAAGACATCTAATCATTTCACTCCTTTCTATATTCCCTCTTCACTATAAAATCAAAGAAATTAATTTAATTTCTGCAGTTATTTAACAACTTAATATAAAACAATAAACTTCACAAGAACAATTGTCTCCCCACAATCTTTTACTCCAAATGCCCAAGTCCTGTTCTTCCTTTTGGCAAACATATGTTGTAAAAAATCATCATTCAACAGCTCTCTTCACATTAGTAGAAGCCAGTGTAGACCACATTTGTATATATATGACCATGGTTTGGTCAGAGTCTCAGCCTATGATTCATAAGAACATAATAATATAAAAACTGACCTTTATATCCTGTTATCCATAAAAGATGATGATCACAGTAATCCTCCATATAAAGTAGACCAATAAAAATAAGTACTAGAAAGGAAGTATGGTACCCTGCATATGCCAACCTAGAGACTTCAGCTAATCATTGAGTATATCCAGACAACCAATATATGAAGATGTCTTCATGTAGTATGCAAATCAAATACCACCTGGAAAGTCATTAAGAATATAAACAAAAACAAAACAAAACAAAAAAAAGAAAAAGATTAAGTAGTATTAAAATTACCTTCATTAAACTTTGTGACTGTACTAAGTTCTTCCCAAGTGAAAAATTCCAATGATTAAGGTCTCAAGGGAAATTGAGCTGGCAAGTCACAAGGATGACAAACTAGATAAGTCACATGCAGTGACTGGATCAACCACATCATTGGTGAAAGATTTGGGGGGTGGGTGGGAGAGAGGAGGAGGGGAAGAGGAGAAACAGGACAAGGAGAGAACATTAAATTGCTGCCTAGAAAGGGGCAGCATAACTAAATAAAGCCTTGAATTACTCTTCTAGCAACAAATGAATCATATTGGGATATATATAATTCAGCACTTTACAAACTGTATTACATTATGAATGCATCTCTGGTTTCAGGGGAAGAAAAATAACCTCTTTATTACTCATACTGCCTCAACACTTACAGAGCTCATGATTTTTTTGTTTAACCATCTCAAGCATTTTGATGAAAATCTTTCATGAATTTAGCATTTATTTTAATCTTTATGATTGGGATGCAGCTGGCATAAAATGTGCAGGAAAACTGGGCAGAAGATTTTGAAGACCAACATACAAGCCATGAGACAAGGACTTAAAACAGTTACCTTAACGTGTCACAGCAGACGTTTTTGAAGACACTCTGGAATTTGAGACACTTTTCTATTTGTGCTAGCTCAATACTAGTTAGGTGACAGATTTAATTTCCATGGCAAAACCTAAGGCTTTAAAGCACTTCTGTGTGACAGTCCACTTTAAATTTTACTGCTGACTTTTACAATGCTATACCCAGATAACATTTATAAATTAAAGTGCTTAGTTCTGCAACAGTCCGAAAATGCTCTTGTCCTTATCTAGCACAGCATTAAAACATCAGAATTACCCTAGCCCTAGCCAAACATTTTAGCTGGTGGAAACACGCAGAACTAAAAGATCAAGTTAAACATGCAAGAGCTCACCACTTCATGGAATCAAGATCCTAAAGGCGCCTCCTTTTTTTTGCTCAACTCTAAGCTAAGAATCTCTTCCATTTTAGACTGATGTTTAACATTAGGAAAAAATAATAATCACTTTTATGTAGTTTTCTAAAGGAAGAAATCAAGATTTATTTCTCCCCTCTCTCTCTCAACATCTTATATAGTTAAATGTGGGACGTTCTTTGTTGTAGGCAACTCCAGGCCATGCCATGCCAAGAATAATATATTTAGCTCAACTATTTAATTTAAACCTGAAGAAATATAACATAGGGTCTTTCTGACAAACTTATACGAGAGAGGCAGCTAACTTGGGTAAGGCTTGTTATCTGGATTGCTGCGAGTATTTTAAAATAAAAATTATTATCTGCTGTTAAATAAAACAAGGTATTTGTCTGTGGGTTGAAATTTTGTATTTTATATCACTACAGCAAGAGGATTAAGTTAAGGAGCCAAATTGTGACAACTTGATCTATGAACGTTGGCACATTTTCTAAACAGATTCTAACTGGATTCATTGCACACCCTGCCCCAGTGAAGAAAAGAAAGGGAAATTGAATTCCAAACAAGTCAAATCTTGTTCATATTTTCAGGCAGAAGAGTTTTCAAATTAGCAAGCTAGTCTTACATAAAACACTTTGACTTAAGCGTATATGAAAAAAATCCAAGTTACACTAAACAACAGCCAAACTTTTTACTTGCTCTTTTTGTCACAATTATTTTTAATTCCAAAAGCATTTTTTTTGTTCTCCCAAAAGACTTCCTTCTTCTGGTCTGCATTGACAAAAAACAAGGCAATTACATTAGAAAAAGCATCACTGTAACCTGAAATGAAGAATAAGCATGTCAAAAAATTCCCCTCACAAATCATTTGCCTCAGAGTGACCCCATTCAGGCATGAAGCTGCAAGGCACAGGTACCAAAGACAACTCTGGTACTTAATTCCTCCCCTCCCCCCCACAACATAACCTTGCCAACGAAACACACATATTCCGAGATTAATATCATCTCATTAGATCCATCAGCGTTGTCAGTATCTAAAATGTCCTTGGCATAAAGGTATGGATTTCATTCTTTACCTCTGAGGGGATCAGTTTTGCTTATATGAGGCTGACAAAGAAAGAAAGAGACACCTCAGAAACGTACTTGAGTGTATTCACCATTCTGCAGGTACATATCCAGCTGACCCAGAGTACTAACTTTACTGCTAGACAAAATAAACAGGTAGCAATGAACTGTTTACCCTACCAGTGACAAGAGTCTGTTAAAGACTGCAAAGTGAATGCAACCAGATAATAGCACCAACCCAAGTGAGTGCTTTGTTCTTACAAACTTAGAATTAACCTTGCATTCAGAAATGTCACAGTTTTTCACTTCAGGAACCCTCTCAACAGGCAACAGTACAGAATGATCTCAGCACGCTGATATTGTGCCAGCTGGCTGCTCCCTCGTTGCAAGGAACGCAGCGCATGTCTAGCGTATAGCTTATCCCAGACAGCTCTGCATCCTGCAAGAACTGCTTTCACAGGACAGAAGCCCTCAGCAGTGGGGTTCCCCAGCTTAATCTTAGAAGTAATATGAACTCCAAGGGAATAAAAACCGTAATCAAACTTTGTCATGCTTTCTACTCCCTTTCAATTCCCTGTTTACTGACTCCAGCAAGATTATGCAATTGAAGTCCACACAATTTCTCTCTCTTCACAGGAGAGGAAGGGAAACAGTGCAGAATAATGTCAACATTATTCCTTTGCTTTTCAAGTACTGATGATACATATGATTAAATGAACTTAAGTATTTTAAACAAGTCAAAATGTATAAATGCCTCACAAAAGAAATAGTTTTAGGGAAAAGAAATAAGGCTATGCAGAAAACTACAATCTGTCACAGTAAGACAGAGAATTAGTCACCTCACTTTCCAGTAGATATTCCTGCAAACAAAGAAATATAAGTGCAAATTAATTGCCACTGCCGGTTCTGTATTTGTTACATTTCTATAACAGAGGACCATATCTTCTATACTTCATTTTCATTAAGCTTCTTTCAGAAGTTTCATTCCATAATAAAAACAGTTCTAATATATTAAACCACCACAAAGACCTGGGCTTTAAAATGAGAGTGGAAAAAATGTTCTTAAAGTCTCCCCCCAAGAACACAGTATGTATTCTTCCCAGATGGTAAAACTGAGGTGTTTAGAAGGCAAAACAGACAAGGAGAGGGGAGTAGGGAGGAAATTTCACTTTTTCCTTTTGATAACCTCATTCATCTCCAACTACAAGTCAAATCCTCCACTCCTTGCTCAGCCTGAGAACCCACCTCCTTCTGTCCAGCACATTTAATAGAACCATACAAAGCATCTTTGTGAAGGGGGCACAAAAATCAAAATACAAACCACAGCACTGCCCAACATCCGTGAGAGTAGCTCTTGATGGGTTTTTCTCCTACAGTGAGAGCATGCACAGGAGAACTGCATATTCACTCACAGGTTCAACATGCAACTAGCTCAACACTCCGTGTCCTACGTATAGCAGTTATATGTGTTCTGCTCTCCTTTCCATGTTTGCAATTCAGGGCTGTTCAGCAAAAAAAGAAACATCCATACCTTAGAGGAGTTATTGGTGATTGTTACTGGTTGCTGATGCATAAGTATGACAGCGCTCAGTAAAAAACATGCAATGGCAATCCATGTTTATATAAGGCACATCACAGAAGCCAGCACATACTGTTGATGTTACATTGCCCAATGTTAAATGGCCCAAAATTAACGTTTTAATCAAACACTTCTCTTACCAACACCAACTCATCCAGCCTCACAAAACATGCAAACGGGCAGTAAGCCTAGCAACAACCATTTTAATAATTGCATCTCAGTTTACAGCTTAAATGTCTTCTCCCTCCCTTGTACCTTAAGAGATTATCACAATAGTGTAAATAAAACTATGAGGAAGAAAGATGTAAAGAATGCATTCCTAATGCTAACAGAGCACAAGCCAAAGAACACTTTTTTAAAAACAAAGAATGATTTTTAAACACAAAATGCAGAAGCAATGAAGCTCCAACAACAGATTTTTCTGTTCTGAAGCATTACAAAAAGATTTAGCACCACTGCCAAAAAAACAGTGCACTAATCCCCTGCAATTATTGTTTTTACAGCAGGTGGAGACCATAAACATAGAAAAAGAAGCAGCCTTTGCAGAGTAATTACCCTCCCACAAGAGGCATTCCCTGTTGCTTTAACTCTGCCGCTTGTGCTCCGCACAGTAGGGCTACTGAAGCCATCATGCTTCAGGACACATGTCCTGCTTGAGGCGTGGGGCTGGCCCAAGATCCGTCTCCCAGAGAACAAGGAGGCTGTGACTCAGTTCTCCAGCAAGCTCCTGAGACAGTGCAGCAACTCAAAGGGCTTAGTTCAAGCCACCATTTAAGACCTTTGGGGACTACTTCAGAAGAACAGCAGACAAAGCAAAGTTCACTAAGGTTATATGAAAATAATAAAGACTGTTTTTTTCATCAGTGCTCGATTATTAATAGTGTTATTAATGCCTTTATTAGTGCTTTATCACTGTTACTGGGAGAAGGGCTCTACTGGGATCAGAAGTTATAGGAAAATATTAAAGGAAAAAAAGAAAGAAAAAAAGAGTGAAAGTCCCAGATCATTAAAAAGAACCAGAACATTAACAGTGCTGTTGAAAAGCCTTGATGAGCAATGTGTAACCTTTTAATGCCAGCCAAACAACAAAAGCGACCGAAGAGAAAGTCACTTCTCCAGCTTGTGTCTACAATTCACACAGTAAGTCACACAAAAGCAACAGCAAACAGTAAAGCCCAAGACCTCTCAGAGGTGTTGGTCAGGCACTGGGTTTGCTATGTAAGACACAATCTAGCTTGTATTACGTTACTTTTGATTGAATGCAGTAAGTAAATGCTGTGTAAACCCAACACTATACTTAGAAGTTTTGCATTTGTGAGATAATACTCTGAAGAGATATGGAAATCAGGAACTAACTTCATTTTCATTCAGTTCTAGGTCTCACCCAAGCACCACTTTGAAAAATTCATTCATCTCTCCACACTTCTGTTTTCTGATTTGTGCAATGGTATGCTATGTGCTCTCTTTCCACAAACACACATTCACGTATGCAAACCACCTTAAAAATGAAAAGTCCTTTCATTGGAACCAATTTAAAATGCATGAAGTATACTGAAGGTGCATACACGACATCATGCTATTGGCATTTCTGAAGTTTCAATGGCACTCAAGTAATGGCCCATGATATCACACAGAAGAATCTAAGTAATTTTCAAAACAGAGTAAAGCAATAGTATTTTGCAGGCAGTTTAAGGCAAGTTAATACCCAGCTTCCATTGAAAACAGTAAGCCTGCATGCCTAATTGCTCCAGGGCCTTTGAAAATCCCAGCCAAAATGCACAACAAGCAGTAAATCAACCCTTTAAAAATGAAAACAACCACCGCCACCCCCCATTGTAAGGTATTCTGGCCCACTGAAACGCAGTTCACCTACATAAGCACCTACTGCATCATAAAGGGTCAGAGGCAGAACTATACAAAGCCAAAATGATTAATAGGATTAATAATATTATTCAGAAATATTAAAATCCTTTATTATATACAGTAATAGGAACTTTCCATCTGTGTGCCTACATTAGTAGCAACTGTCAGTCCAAGAGAGCAGCACTGCTCAGGTTTTCCATCTCTCTGCCCTCCAGAAAAAAGGAGAGGGGTGAAATCCCCCCTCCCCCACAGCCTGAAAACACCTTACTGCCACTGTAAAAGTCTAACTTGGTAGACACTGCAGCAGTTCAAGCCAGATTTGAATGCATCAGTACAAAAGAAAAGATTATCTTTGTAAAATAAGGTCACAAGGTGTGTAAAATAATAATCACAAGGAAAATATTTAGGAAACAGAAGCTGCTAACTGAGATTGATCTTTCAATACCCAATGTCTCAAGACTTTCTTGGCAGCACACTATTAGACTCAGATTATCTTGTCATATGTAACTTCCTGCACAGTAAAGCAGTATTAATTGCTGTATATTTGGTACTTGCTGACATGGGCCTCATTTGTGTACCTTAAGAAAGAAGTAAAAATACTCTGCATCTCCTTTACTCCTTCTCTGATACAACCTTTCTTTTATGATTTTCATTTTCTAGCCTAGAAATTGGTTTCTTGAAAGCAGATGAAAACTTTGATTTAAATTCAGAAAACAATGAAATACAGGAAAACAATCCCAAATATCCCAATACAAAGTAATTAATATCTACAACAAAGGCTACTTGAGGAAAGTTCCTACCAGAATGAGGCTGCCATAAAGAAACCCATTTCTAGGAGAAAAGGAACATATCTTCACGGGAATCAACAGAGGGTTTCTCTGAAACAAGAAACCCACAATGAAGAACTAGAGAAACAAAGTTTTCACAAGACTGAAGCCACTGTAATAAGCAACATAATGTTGCTTAGGATGAATAAAAAGAGTAACCTACTCGATCTTCTGCAATGCTCAGATGCATCATAAAACATTTTTTCATGACAGCTTTTCTTGTTGAAATTAGGTTAGTCTAAGAAGTCTAGAGGAAAGCCGCATGTTGTATTACATTCAGAAAAAGGATTTCATAGTCAGAAACATGCTGCTGTTCCCTCTTTTTCCCCACTGAGGAAACAAGACTAACTTTCCAAAAAGGAATTCGAAAGACAGAAGATTCAAAGTGATTTGATGGAAGCAGACCTACATCTTGAAAGTGGCAGACAAAAAAATTAAGGAACAGAAGAGGAAAGAAAAAAAGAGGAATAAAAAAAGCAAATTCAAAGATTAAAAATGAAATTCAAGCAGCAATTTCCATCCATTTTCCTTCAAAGTCTGGTTGAGGTTTAGTCTCAGAGACGTTTTCATCTTAAACAAACTGCAAACACGTGAAAATAAAGGAAATAGACCTGTCCTATAGCTTTGCAGGCTATAGGACAGAAACAAGATGTAGACTGATCTACATTACATTGTTATTAAAAAGTTAATATACCTATTATAGTAACTATACATGAACTTGATTTTTTTGAAATACTAAGGCGGTCAAAAAAAGTTGCTTGCTTTTGGAACACTAATTTTAACCTATCTGTAGATCAAAGGTATATTTTAATCAGTGATAAAAGTCATGATCAGATGTATGCATCTGTTTACATACCAGAGTTTTGGGAGAAAAAAAAAAAAAAAAAAAAAAAAGGATAATCTTACCTTGTCTTGGTTTTCCTTATTTTTGTAGCACAAATTTCCAATCAAACGAATGAGATGAGATTTAAAACCCACAGCTGGGTGTGAAATTTCTTCCTGCCCTGTCATAGCATGTGTGGCAGTGAAAATATTTACAGCCTGTTTCCCAGCAAGATGAGTTAATCTCAGGGTATCTGAAGAAAACAAAACATTTTAATAAATTATCACATGAAAATTAGTCTCTGCACAGCACTTTACTGCCATTTAAAAATTGTTAGCTCCAAAGTTAATCAACAAAATTTCAGATATTGAGCAATATGTCAAAAGAAGTTTGAAAATTTTATTTTCTTAATTTTTTTTTTTAGTTTGTGTTAGTATAACCATATGAAGGTGTCCCAAAGTCAGAAGATATTTTTGCATCCTTTTTACATGCTGACTTAGTTCAGACACCGAGTATGAATGCTGATTCCATTCATCTCTACTTGAAGTGTCAGAACTTAGGAATTGTTAATGATTCCAGCATTCTAAATACAACCTGGTGTTTGGTTTAAATTGTTTGAAAAACAGAAGCTATCTAAAAAACTTACTTTAGTTCAAACTCCTCACAGCAACACATACTAATTATGGAATTACTTTTTCCTGTTCTCCAGTCTGTTTTGAGCTCAGTAGGGTGAGAAAAGATTTCCAGTTCATCTAGCACTTTGCCACACCATTACAAATACTTGACTGATTACCATAATCCTGTCAACTGGGAAATACTAATGCTCCTGTAGGTTAAATGCTAGTTTACAGCAACTAGGATTTTTCTCTTTTTCCGTCCATTTAGAAGACCTAAACAAACACTTAGGACAGTCAGTTGAGAGAAACTAGAAAGAAGGGAAACTCTAAAATGTGTGAAAACAACATTTCATAAAAAGACCACACTCAGAAAAAAGTTGAAGTCACATGAGCATCTGATAGTCCATACAGTTGAGAAGCCAATTTACTAGAAGCTGTGCCTATATTAAAAAACAAACAAACATTAAAAATACGAATATTTTTTCCCCTAAGAGCCCTGCAATACTAATAATTGGCCCAGCATAACATCTTCCCAAAGATGCTACATGCAACTTACACAGGAACAATAAAGATGTAGCAAAACTAGGTTATAGCACAGGGTAAAACAGTAATGAAGGCTATGCTCCTTCTGCTCCAGATGTGACAACATCTGAAGTGGAATGGACACTAGACTTCCTGGATTTACATTAGAAGAAACTTCACAGGTCGTCATATTACCATTTCAATCCCAGATGGCTGAAGAAAAATCTCAATGCCTTCATGGTGATATAAACAGATAACTAAATTTTTGGTAGTTTTAAAAAAGCTGAACTAAAAAAAAAAAAAAAAAAATTAAATGCCATGCTTTAATAGGGCCTAGTGGCCTTCTGTATGAGAGCTACCACTTCTCTTCATTCATGTTTTTAGAACTGGACAGAACAAAACTATCTCCTCATCCTTGGAAAGATGGAAAACAATCTAAAGCTAGTAGCCCCTAAATAATGTCATCAGAAAACAGCATTTAACTCAATCTTCTCTCATAGGAATTTGTTTGCTCATGCAAATTCATGAAAATAGACATCCTTCTTATGACATTCACTTTGCGCTTCTTTTCCTTGTGGTCTTAGTATCTTCCTTACACATGAACATAAAAGAGGAAATTCAGTGGTCTTCCCAAACCTGCTTCTTCCTGCCCATAAAAGGGACTCCTAAATGGAAAGATTAAAAAAAAACCCTTCCAACTTCACTACAGTGCAGACAAAACGAAATGAGGAACAAACCTATATATCTGACCTGGAGAGAGAGGTGCAGCAAAAGAAGAACAGCAGTCATCTTCCACGCATGATGCCAATCTCGAGAGAGCAGCACTCCTCTCAACTGGGGCACATCCAACGAAACACAGCAACTGCCCCCTAGGAGGTCACCCACTCTCTCAACTGAACACTTCAGTCTGCCATTCTTCCTTATGATCCCAAAGAGTAACCCTTCCGATGAACTCCTCAGTCCAAAGACCACCCCCCTGCTGATAATCTCCAAACACTGTGCAGTCAGATTATTGATAATGCTAAAGACATTAAAACTGCAGTATCGCTGTCTAACTTAGTACTGCTCTTCTACTGAAAATAGAACACTCCTTAGTTGATACATAATACATCATTCAGATATTTTTCTAAAACTTTCAGACTTTCTAGTAACCACAGATTAACCTAGACCCAGTCATTTTCAATAGGAGATTGGTTGCTCATGAGATTATCTGAAGACAACTGCTTCATCAAAAGATCTCTCCATTAAAAGAAAATCTTTTATAACATCTTCAGTTCAGTAGTGATATATAACAGAGTTCTCCATCCATTTTGCTAATCTAACGACTACAGGATTAAAGGAGCTTTGTAGCCAGCAGATAGGTTTAAAGAGAGCCTATCTGAACTGATAAATTCCTGTTGGCTGAGGGTGCCTGGGAACTACGGAGGATGCACAGGCCAGTAATGTTACAGTTTGCACCCATGTTTAACTAGCTTGGAGACAGCTGGGGAGAAAAGTCAGTCTATGCACAGCCAGAGACAGCAGGACTGGCCTACAGACTGCTAACCTTACCAGACTGATCTGCAGCTCAAAGATCTCTTTTGTGTTGAAGGACTTATACAACCATTCAGAAGACATGAGTAGTCATTTTGTGGTTCCTCAAAACACACACACACACACACATGAAATAATATATTGTTGTAAGTTGTCTTAATGTAAGCTATAAAGCTTTGCACCCGAGTATCATCAAAAATAATGTTCTTTTTAAAAAGAGGACCCTCAGAACATCTCAATATAGAGAGTTACGGTAAACAGCTGTTTCAGCCATTTGTTTTAGCCAAAACATTACATAATTCATTTTCTAACATCCAACAAATGTTTACAAGTTACTCAGAAAGCTGTGCACTTAAGAAGGCACAGGTCACATGTACACTTCTTCCTCCTTTCTCCCTGAGTATTTAGGGTCTCTCTGAACCATCCTGGCTTCATTTTATTTGTAAAACTGTTATTTTATTGTTTCTTAGCAGAAGAAAACTTCTTTCAAACTAAGCTTTAAAAGTCACTGAATTTGATTAAGAACTTTCAATCCATATTTAGTTTCAGTTTTCAAGAATTTGGGGAATAGAAGGGAACAGACATTGAAAAGTCCTATTTCTACTTCTTGAGGAAGTTCTTCAACACATATTCAGTCAGTGGAAGAACACAGGAAGCGGTTGTCCTTTGCACAACTCTTACCATGTAAATAGCGCATTGCTGAGAGTTGAATAAAGGCTCTGTTGGGTTATAGGAGCCAACAGAGCACGTAGAGCAGCAGAAAAATTCCAGGAACAAATCAAATATTTGAAAATGTAGATTAATTCAATCTCCTATTTATTTTATTAAAAGGTCAGAATCATAATTACCACCAGTTGTGAAAAACATGTTTTCATTCACAGAGCAACATGATTTGAAGCCAGCCAGCAGTTCATAAACTCTGTGGCTTTTCACTCACCTACAGCTGTTTCAAGCAACCCAGGCAAAGCTTGTAGATGTTCTAGCTGTCCGTTGTTTGAGGTCATTTCACAAAGAACGTCAAGAAGTCGAATTGTAACCAGTGCTTCCTGTAAATGAAAATACATTTCTGAAAATGTTTTATGAAGGGTAACATATAAACATAAAATCTGACAAGCTACTGAAGGACAAGAACTCTCCGCAATTCAGTTTCTTTGCAGGTCTTTTGAACTGCAAAGAGTGAATTTATGTAAAATAGGAACACCTTTCTAGAAAAACGATAATGTATTGCATTGCAATAATTTCTTTTCTACTGTCAAACATAGTGTGTGCCCTGAAAGATCATGGGGAAAACAAAACAGAGCCATAAGGGATAAAATTTTAACAAAAACACAGTAGCTTCCAAAAGCAGAAATACAGAAAATTACTAGCTGAGAAAATTATTTCTGTATAAATGTTTTCTTTGAGTTTATTCAGTAGGAGTGTCCCACTTTAAAGACACAAACACTGCCTGCAAGACACCAATTTTTTATCCGCAGGAATTCTGTAAAGTTCTGTGGTCAAATGAACTTTGGCTGCGAGAATTTACATTATTCTTGGGTAAATAGGATAGGAATCACAGATGCAGCATTTTGGTTAGGTATGAGAGACACAATTTTATTTGCATATTATTTATTCAGCCAGAGAACTATTTTTTCCTCATGGGTTGTGTTGATGTGTGCTTAGAATGACAGTCCAGCACTTACAGAATCATTTGGAATGCCACATATTGCTCAAGAACAAGATTGCGACTGCACCCTGGTTCCTTACAAGGTGTGCTATGTAAATTGCAAGTAACCTTGAAAAGGTTCATACATACATCAGAGCAACTATTTCCACCTTGTTTTCTTCTTGTTCGGGATGGACAGACATTTACTTCTGGCTGCACCAACAGTATAACATTTTTTAATTTATATAATCAATATAACACAATTGAACCCATCAACAATTATGTTCACTAAGTATTAGGATTATATCCATTCTTTGCTCCTTGCTACGCTGAGGACAGTAAATGGGTAGAGGATCCAGGTGCCAAAAGCTGTATTTCCATTTGCTTCCTCACACAGGTATACAAGCCAAGACACAGTCTTGCCCTAAGTTACTTAATAAATTGCTTTCAACAGTACAAAATCAGCCTCTAAATAAATTGGTCACTGTAGCAGTATAAACAAAGAATAGCTCAACTGTATTTCAAGGAAAGCAGTAAGCAGATATTTGCAATTTTTATCTCATTTTGCATTGTCACAAGACTGTAGCTTAACCAAAAACCTCTTCAGCTCATGCACTTAACACTTGCCTTTTCACAAAAAAAGGTTATATGCTTTACAACTCTAAACAAGTATCAACAGATGTGATAAATCAAAGACCATTGCTGCCTGTGCATATCCCACTACCCATTCACACATACAACCTCTGTAGCAGCAGATACTATGAGCAGGGTGTGGCTTTTTCTTTTTTTCTTACTCTTTTACAACTTTTTTAATGCTCTTAATTTTTTATGCCTTTGTTCGCTGTCTTCTACATATAAAACTTGATACTTTCAAAAAAAAGTAGGATACCTCCTTTTTAACCTCAACAAGAAGATGCTGTTCACACCCCAATTTATTTTGAAAACTGACAGCCATGTTGATTTGGATATAATCTGAGAAGTAAATAAGGAAGTGATAGAAAAATTTTTAAATTAACATATTTCAAGAGAGAACCAGAAAAGCCATTCCTTGCCATGAGGTTAAACAGGAACTCAAAATCCCAGGAGTGTTTTTATTTTGCAAGTATGGTTGAAAGTTAGTGAAAGCAGACTGGTGCTAAAACCAGGCTTATAATGGAGCAGTATTTTAAGAATACATTTAAGCACTACAGAAGCAAAGTAGGCACTGGCGTGAGATGGGAGCTACAAGATCCAAGATTCCCTAGGGAACCCACATATGCCTAATAAATTAAACAGTGAATGGGACCCAGACAATGTTTTGGGAGATAGGCCAGCTCAAGGGTATTCTCAAAAGACACTTTCAGCATGGCCTCCCAATTTTGGAGGCTAAGACAGCTTACTACTACAGACATAGCCTGACCAGGCCACCTAGCTTCAGGGACACAGAAAAAGCCCAGGGATAGTTTAGTTTATTAGCACAGATGTTGCCTAAAGCATTTTTAATGACAGACTCTACATATACAATTGTATTTTTTCAGTTAAATACAACTCTTAGGCAAAAACTAAAATACTTTTATTTTTTTGATCATTTTTTGATCATTTCTAGTAAGAAAAGTAACAGTTTCTATGAATTTGTTCAGTTGGAATTCTTCTTCTCCCATGGCAAGCATGTTATGTATAAATATATACACACACACGCACATAAATATATGTATATACACACACACTTTTCTAAAGCTGTTTTTGCCACTTCTTTTGATTTATTCAGCTATTTGTGACTTATGTTACAGTCACTAAATGAGCCATATTTCCCACCAAACAGGGCTATTTAACTTATCATGTCTCATACTTATGAGAGAGAAGGATAAAAAGTCATTACCTAACAGGGCAACTGATACAGCAGTATTCTCAATACTGCTGTCCCAGCACCTTCAAGTTGGACAGAGACCTTCTGCTAGGTGCAAACAAATGTTTTTTTTTCCAAGAACTGAAACCACAGAATACTTGGAAAGTAACCACACAAGATTAGAAATAAAAGAAAAAAAGAAGAAGAGGGAATTGTCTCAGTATATTTCCTCTTACTGCCAAGCTGATACCTTCTCTGGAAGTAGTTAATTAAATTTTCTAAGATATCTCAGACTAAGAGGTTAGTGGAGTTCTGGGGAGAAGGGGACAAAGGAGTGGGGAAAAAGGAAGCTATCTTTCTTGGACAGATAAGAATAGACTAATACTGATGATCTGCTTCCCATTTTAATTTCTCTTATACACCCAACTGTCACTTCCTCATGAAGTGATTTTTGGTAACTTTCCACAGGACCTTTCTGTGCATATTTGTACATATAAACTTCTTGCACGCATTTCAGCCAAAACAAACAAACAAACAAACAAGACCCAGCAAGTTATAACACTGTTCATATGCTTTTATATGATAATGTTAAAGATCAGGTTTTTTTCATTTTAATTGCAAATTACTGTTATGAGAGATGTTCTTAGGAGTTTCTCTGCCTGAAACTATCACAGGTTAATTTTGTTTTAAGAATAAAATATTTCCCACTACATGCATATTGGGTAATACAATTTCAGCGGACCATAGTGGTCCCCTGACAGGATGGAAGCCAGATGTAACATTTCTGAAAATGTATCTTTTAATGCTACAGTCATTTTAAACACTTTTAACTATTAAGCAAATATGTTAACTACATATCTGAAACTAAGCATGACTAATCAGTGAGAACTCAAGGAATTAAAAGAAATTAAAACAATGTTTTACTAAGTCTAATGTGTACAAGTATCTGAAGGGAGGGTGTCGAGAGGATGGGACCAGACTCTTTTCAGTGGTGCCCAGCGACAGGACGCAAGGCAATGGGCACAAACTGAAACACAGACAATTCCATCTGAACATGAGGAAATACGTTTTCACTGTGAGGGTGACAGAGCACTGGAACAGGTTGCCCTGAGAGGTTGTGGAGTCTCCTTCTCTGGAGATATTCAAAACCCGCCTGGATGCAATCCTGTGCAATATGCTCTAGGTGACCCTGCTTGAGCAGAGGGGTTGGACTAGATGATCTCCAGAGGTCCCTTCCAACCTCAGCGATTCTGTGATTCTGTGTGACCAACACATATTAGGGTTTCTCAGACTTTAAGTCTTCTGGCTAGTTTTTTTTTTTTTTTAAGGAGAAAACGAAAACTCACACCAGCTAAAACCATCAAAACTCTAACTTGTTGTATACAAAGGGATCCAGAACTGATAGCAATACAACCGGCACCCCTGTTCAGAATACAGTGACCTAATGCAGCACCAATAAGTATACTGCAATTTAGGGTGTCAATTGCTCTCTGTACTCCCAAAGGCATTGTTAGGTACTTTCTTTAAGCAGTTTGTTGAAAATAAGTAGAAGAAGTAAAAGAATAGATTATTTTAAAAGATCTCTATCCTTAGATGGTCTAAACCTCCTTATTGTACTATATGGTATGGCAAGTAGCCAGCAGCTCTTGGATACTTCATAAGAAGGAAATAAAATAAGGCCATCCAGAACTCAACTCTGCATCAGAGGTTCCCAAAGTGCAGCTCACAAGCCATTCGTGACCCATAAAAGCCTTCCTATTTAGCTTGCAAAGGGACTTCATTGTGGCCATCCTCAATAGAACCGGCTCATTAAGCCTGAGGCAATAACAGATCCCATTCAAGTGGACTGGAGTTGAGTTGAGCGCCTGGGTGCTGGAGACAGGAGCTGTCTGCCACCAACAGCCCAGAAAGCTCTGCGACTTGAGGCTGTGGACCTAAATGGCCCGAGGAGTGCCACCTTGTCAGCACCACGCAAGGCCCACCATGCAGCCCCAAATTGTTGGGGAATGGGGAAAAGAGTCGGGGACTAAAGCCCTCACTAGTAGGGAGCATCACCACATTTTTCAGGCAGCTGCCCCTGTACTGAGCTGATCACACACATTACATAGCCTTCTGTGATCAGAACTTGGTGTTCTGGGTCCCGAACAGATTGGGAACACCTGCCATGCAAATAGCCAACTGCAAGTTCAAAGAACTAGTATTTGGGAACTTTATAATCAAATCAAACTATATAATCAAAAACTATATAATCAAAAAAACATCAAATGCTGTTATTTAAGTAAAGGAATAAAAAAAGAAAAAACCCTAAGATTTATTTAGTTTAGCACTGTTAAGGAAAAAAAAAGCATTTACTATATTTACATTTATTTCAAACTAATTTAAAGAAAAATGCAGAGATGCTGTTCTCCTCCCATATATACAAAAAATATCCGAAGTTTGGATTCATATTTGAATAAAATGTAATTCACAAAGTAAAATAATTACAGAAGTGATGTCTAGCAAGAGCATAATAAAATCCCCAAATATCTGACAAATTAAGATATTGATATCTTAAGATATCAAATTAAGATATTTTAAGATAAATTTGAGATATTTTACATGGCAGATGTATTTTTATCTCGAAGTAGTGGATCCTTTGTCATCCTCAAATTCTCAAAAACTCATCTCCAAATCCTTGCCTGCTGTCTTACAAATTTACCAGTGAACACTGCCACTGCTTTACCAATATAAAGGAAACCTTGAAACATATAGAAATGGTAACTGTGATTTTATGTACTAGTGGCAATGCAGAGTCATGACTTCAGATTTTAACACTGTAATGTTTTATCAGTTGTACCTCATCTTGGGCATCTGTTGCAGAAGTCAACTTTAGCACAGCTTGACATTTCTCCTGGAAACAGCCTGCAAGGAAGTCAGCATGTCTCAAGAACACAATCATTTCTTCATTGGTAAGAGGGTTCTTCTCACTTATTTTCGCCATTATCAGTTCTAACAAAGTAACTCTAGAATTAGAAAACAACTTGTTAACCGAATTCACTAAGCCTTATAGAGTTAACAGTAGAATATGCAGATATGGTTGTTAAAAATGATATCCGAAAAAAAAAAATCAGCATTTTTAAACAAATTTGATATTAAAAAATTTTCTTAAAAACACTGACGATCAGTTCCTGTTCACCATATATCCTGGTTTATTTCTGCACAGCATTAAATTCAATTCATCATTCAATTAATACAATCTAGCCAGTGAAATCCATATTTTCCTCAAGTCTATTTCCATTTTTAAATTTTTATGTCCTAAAGTAAAATTATGGTGACTGCATATGCTTGTCTAAAATTTCCACTGAAGCAGCTTTTAAAAGCTGCTGTTAAGTTCAACAAAATAAACAGACTATTTGACAGCTTCCGTTTGAAAATATCAGCTTTTCACAGCCCTTGCCTTGCATGCAGTCCTTCACTAACTGTCCTTTCCAACCCAAAACAATTCTGAGCAGAAACAGGAGAAAAAAAATTGATATGTACACTCAGTTCTATGCAGCTGTTTCATAATTGCCACTAGATGGACTATAATAAATCCAAGTTAATTATCCATATACCCACTGAGAGTTATTCAGTGCATTAAACCAGCCAGTAAGTGGATACATAAAGAAGTTGCTCTATAAAATGTCCCTGACTCATTTATTTTAACAGTTTTAATGTTGTTTTATTTCTGATATCCCTTCATGTTTTTATGGTAAACTCTCAACAGAGTATATTGAGGAAACAGAACTTTAATATGGCAGTGGCCCTACTACAGCTTCCCTGTTAAATTTCAGCAAAGAAGAGAACATGGAATAGTAAGGTTACATTGCAATTCTCTCAACCTGAAAGAGCTCTATTTATTGAATGAATCCAAGAGCAGGCTCAGAGGTTTTTTTGACTTAAATATTTGCAATTCCATTGCCAAGTATTTGCAATGGAAGGACTGACATTTAAACATATGAAGTAGTTCAAATGTTTTTTTGCTTGTTTGTTTGTTTTTAATTTACCAAGCCAGCTGTCACAAGGGGAAGAAAAATGTCTTTTTCTGTGGAAAAAGCATGGTCACTGCTTTACTAACCTCAAAAAACCCACCTCTATTAATCAAGTAACAGCTACTCAGTTCTTGCTAAACTCAACCTTATGTGTCACTAATAAAGCTGGATTAAACAGTTATCTGAATGAGCACAAAAAGTCTTTTCAACACGATAGCACAGAAATGTGCTCAACATATTTGGGAAAGGGACTCATGACAGAACATTGTCAAACACTGCTAACCTCTCTTACAGGCTTTACTTACGTAGGTGATGAAGCACCAAAACAGAACAGTTATGTCTGTTCTACAGGTTAACATCGGGTACCATACACTTGCTCATCTACAAACTACTAGAGGTAGGTTATCCAGCATCCCAGACTGTATGAAGGTTTTCAGATTTGGCATACTATACTAAAATCAGGTGGAGTGCACAGATGTCTTTTATCCCCAAGATGGAAGTTCTTACTGAGTTTAAAGCTTTTCAGGTATATTCTCAGCTAAGAAAAGAGGCTGCTCACAGATTTTATGACTGGAACTATTCCAAAACAGTATCGTCTCCTGCATAACAGAAATACCATCAGCTGTTCCTGAACTAATAATCCAAATACGCCTTTTAAAAAGACAAACATTCATTCTGTAGAGAAGTTGGAGGGTGACCACATACTCTGATAGGCTCTTTTAGAGAAAATTATTGGCAATAAGGAAATAGCTTCCTAACCCCCTTTTTGCATTACTCTTCCTCCAGCAACATAATCATGTGCCTTCTTAGATAATCATAATCCTTCTGAAGAAATAGGAGTGACCTGAAAACACCTGTATGTAATTTCTTTCAAAGGTTCCTGTTCTCTTTAAACATTCACATGCCAAGACTGTTTTTGAGTTTTCTTCCAGGCACAGCCATTCAGGATATGCCCACCCTTCCTCTGAATTTCAAGCAAGCCTTGCCACTCGGCCAAGAATTTCCTGAGAGCAATGCTTTTTGTTCCAGTGCAAGTTCCCTTACACTCCTTTCTTCTATTGTTTCTCTCAGTCTTCTTCCAAGACTCCCTACAATCTTTCCAAGTTAGTTTGCTCAAACAATTTCTCATTTGCAGATTTCTTTTATATTATCTCACAACAATTCTTCAGCCAGTCAAACATGACAACTGTTTGTGCCAGTTTCTGCATGTCTCGTCAAGAATCTTCATAACACTCAGTTCAATATCTGATAATTCCGTATAATATGTTTGAGGATTGGTTTTTTTCCTAGCCTTTTATCTTCTTCACAGTAAAGGTAATTTTATGAGGTTTAGACAAAGTTCGTCTGTTGGTCATTTACCATTCCCCAGAGTCAGTAAGTATCTACACTAAGGCTGCTACAGCTTTAGAGCTCTTAGAAAAAATGTCTCACATCTAGGTAGAGCCAAAAAACAGCTGGTGCCTTGGAACAATATTGTTTACCAGGATCCACTGTGTGAAGGCTCATTCAAGAAGAAAGCCCTGCTATTTTTGGTAGTATATTAAAGGTGCTTTTTCTACCTACTTTCTGACTCTCCTATTTGCATATATATCTGCTGACATGTGGCAGGCCAGTAAAATTATTCTCTTTGCCTAAATCAGGTATGTCCTACATTCACTGCTTCCTCCCTCCCAATAAACCCCTGGTTACAACGGCTGTCTTCCTATTTTCTCACTTTGAATACTCCCCCTGCCCTGATCTAGGGTAGATGTGATGCCCACCACAGGAAATCCCACCATTTTTCATTACTTTGGCATGTAATATTTGAAAGGAGGGTTCATTGATACAAGAGACATGCCCCAAGTTTAGTTTCATACTCCACTGGTCTTTCACCTTTAAATCCTCTTTCCCACAGGCTTGTGTTCTAATCTCTCCCAGCTGGGTGCCTCCTATCTTTGCTGCATTTTAGTTATCTGATCTTCTCAGATTCACGCAAAGGATTCTGGTTGTATTCAATTGTGAAAGGTTTTCTGCCAGCTTGCTCTGTGACCCTGTCACCACTTCTCAGAATAAGTGTTCAAATCCTTTAGTCTGTTAAATTTTTACAACTGTCTGCAGGTACCAACCGGCTGGTTTCTTACTCAGGTACTCTGAATTGTTTCTTGAAGCCAATGTTTCATAAAGATCCACCCACCATGGTCAAGGAGCTCTCAGTATGGAACACCACTTCCAGGACTCCACCACACAGCTAGGCAGAAGCCAGCTGGATACTTTGCTTTCCACAAATAACGTTCCTTTCAGTGCCCAGAATCAAAGTTCAGCAACATTTGATTTCTGACGAAGATGTTAACAAACCTTTTGCTCTACTTGAAAATGATCACACCAGAAAGCGACATCCTTCCTTTTTTTTAAGGCCCAATTTAGGAAGATTTTTAATCAAACTCTTGCATTTTTTCTATATCCAAATTTAATCCAGTTCCTCCTGAACCTGACCAAATTGTCAATAACTTTGAACTACTGCTAAGTATTTGCAATTGGTGAAACACACTGCTGCCTCCCAGAGTTTGCAAATAAAGCTCACCATTAAAGCACAATTTAAATCTCGAAGCTCGTTATTTCAAATTAAAATGAAATTCTACTAAGCTTGTCCAAAAACAGTATTATAAAATCTATCAATATACTGTCTCTAAACAATTTTTGCATCAAATATGTTTGGTTTACACACTCTTAAGAAATGCCAGACATTTTGAACATTCTTCTCTGACACATTGGACAGGTTTTTTTTTTCCTGAAAAACTTCACTAAAAATAATGTTTTTATGAGACAAATTAGGTCCTTTCTCAATTTTCCAATTCTCTTGTCTTCAAACCATGCTTGAAAGCATCCCATTAAAATGTAACTGACTCAAAATTGTTAAATTCATGGAGGAATATATAATCCAGTTCTCCTTCAGCTATTTCGTCGGTGCCAGTTACCCTGTTTGAGCGCCCATTGCACTGCTGGTGATGCTCTCAATGGCTACATCACTGAGAACACTTTACATGAAATAATCAAATCTGTAAGTTTTAAAGATGCAAATAGTTAAGCAACCTAAAAAAAATCTCAAGCCTTTTGGTTCTGTATTTTGTTGCTATTAATGAAAGCAAGAGTATTCCTCTTCAGAAGGGACAACACAGATGTACACATTTTGAAGATTTTACAATGTAATTAGACTATCAAGGCATTAACTTATGTTGTCCATGCTCAAGGCTAGCATAGATTAAAACAAAATAGGCTTTTTCTAAATACTTTTGCCAAATACTTGTGCACATGTGCACATCTCAAATCTGGTAAAGAATTCAAACATCTTTACAGCCTTTTGGCTCAATACCGTAGCCATATGTTTCTGCACTAATCACCTGCAGAGAAATAGCAAGCATTGTCACACCATCATATACTTTTCAGAGCCAGAATACCATTAAAAAAGCTGATCATATTTTCACAGTACTTATTTCAGGCCATCTGCAAACTCAGACATGCAACAGCAAATCACTTAAATTTGGTTTGGAAATGAAAGAAAAAATTGTCCAGAAGTCAGAGTTTGTCTTTTAATTGAAAGTTTATGTCCCAGATTCACTTCTGCAACAAGAAGAGCTACTTCTTGGCACATGCCATGGCCACAATATCACAAATACACTAGATTTCAATTACAGGAAATACTTTAAATAGTGCAAATACTGGAAATAGTGCAAATACTGCGGTTATGCAACTGCATATACTTTGGTTATCTAAGGCAACTGCCAGCTTTTAAAAAAAAAGTCACCACTAATGTACGTTATTAGCAAACTTTCTCAGCATAGTTCACTACTTTTCAGTAAACAGATTTAAATGTATTCAACATCCATGATACAGAATACTGTAACAGTTACCATTTATTCATGGCTCAAGCTGCCTTGCCCAGACACCTCAATACCACATCTGTCATATGAATGAAGAAAGGACGCGGTCAGCCTTCATGGATGCCCAACACGGCACTCTTGCGGTGAAGGCTCCTCTTCTCATTTTGAAACAATGAATTCCCTATGCTTTGGTTTACACGGTCACTTTTTTTCCCCACCACTTAATGATAGTCAAAATGTTTTTATCTAAATTTGATTTGTCTTCTCATATATCTCAAAGGAATGCATTCTTAAATATGTTAAAAAGTTATATACAGAGATGCTACTGCTGGGTGTTCTTCTATAGGTCAGATGCAAAAGGACTATTTCTACAACACATACTTCAGTATGTTTGATAGTCAATTAAGTAGCAGCAAATTCATAATAAACTGTACTGTGACTATCTTTTTGGAAAACATAGTTAACTTTACTTGAGTTGTAGAACTCTTGCAACTGATAATAAATTTGGTGAATATCCTGTGACTAGCCATCCAGTGTGAACATCCATACGCCTACACAAAACGCCTTTCAGCCAAAGTAGCATAATACCCTAAGTAGCATGGTACATGCAAGTGAATCCATCTGAGACCTTTCTAGAAACTGTTTAGACGTACAAAGCTATCCATTGTTCTAAGAACAAATTAGCAACCTTACACAGTCCCGGCCGTCCTCAAGGGGAATTAAGGGAGGGGGGAGGGGGGAAATCATGACATCCCCCAAAAGAAATAAACCTAGTTCATTGCCTTAATATAGTCTTTCCAATTAACTATCTGGTTAAGGAAGCCCTACTTCTACGAACAGTAAGCACACAGCTCATACTCCCTCCTGTTTGGTCAGCATGAACAAAGGAGAAAATTTTTTTTCCCTCCTTGCCACTCCTATTCCTTGCCTTACACCCCATACTTACATGTTAACTGTATTTTATCTACTGTTTTCAACCTAACATATTCCTTCTTTAACTGTCATTCCTTTTGTTTCTTTATAATCTCTGATCAGTATCTGAGCCACCTTTTCTAATAACACTGCGGCTTTAGTCACAGCAAAAAATGCATGAACAAAAACATGACAAGAGAGAGCTTTGTTTACTGCATTGTTTTTACCTGCAAAAACTGTAGACAGGAACTTGCAGCTTCCCTGCAGGAATGGGGGATAAAGTAGCCATTTTGAAAGAGAGAAATATATGATCACGGGATGTTTAAGCTGTTAAAGAACTTGTGGAATTATAGTACAAGATTTCCAAGTGTTTGTTATTCTAACTTAACATAAAATTTATCTTCCTCCATTCTTTATTAAAGCAACTGTAAATGAGTATTTTTCCTATTATAGAAATGGCCATTTTCCATCAATTCAGCACGCATTTATTCAAATGCTTGAAGGAAAGCTAGTTACTCTCTTTCCAGGCTGAAGGTTTGTTATAACATTTAGGTTTTTTTTAATAATGGAGATACTAAAAGATTAAGTAATCATAGTCATCTTCACATCTATGTTTTTTAGTTTCTGCTAACCAATATTAGGTAGACATCCAGCTTTAGTAAAGCTAGGGTATCAGGCTTCCTTATAATTTTTTGTAATTACAACAGGGGTATGAACAGCTGAGTACATTTCAAGTACAGCTGTAAAACACTGCAGGGTGTGGTGCTCTTATGAAATCAAGGCACAGGCATGAAATCTTGCCCTTTTTTTTTTTTTTGAAGTATTTCTTTACTGAGCAATGGCGCCAACCTGGATTCTGCAAACCTACATAAATCACTGCCAGTTGTGGCTAAGCTGTAATGTTAACCAACCAATTTAAAACCATTACTGACATAGAAACATGTATTTAGAGATTTTGTGCCAACTATGAAACCACACAGTTTTTCAATCATGTGAACAGGATACTCTATATGGAATGCTAAATACTAAAAGCCACATTGGTTTTTGGGGTTACCTTTCTTGATTGCTCAGTTTGGCATAGAGGGCTTTTACCAGCTCTGGACATTTCAGCAAATGATCTGTAACAATCAAGAACCTAAAGAAAAAAAAGAGTAAGAGAAAAATGAATTACTGGTTCTATAAAGAAAACATAATTTACATTTACTCTACCAGGTGCTGGTTATTTTTATTTGTAGATGGCCATGTAATATGTTTCTGCCCTATTTGCTAAGAGATACAAATCATAACAAACTAATTGCGCATTGTTCTCCTGGTATTTTCCCTATTACAGCAATGGGCATTTCCCATCAAGTCAGCAGTCTTTTACTCAAATGAATGAAGGAAAGCTAGTCAAAGTTTTTTGCTCGTTACAGAAAAGGCACACTGCCATTCAAATAATAAATGGTCAGTCCAAGTTTTCACAGATCTCAGCAAAAAGCCAAAATGCAAGCTTGAAAAATATGCTATTCATCAGAAGACTGTTTTTTAAGCCCACCAAATAATCAAAGGAAGTGCCCAAATAATTTTTCCTTTCAAAAAAGTTTCTAACAAAGCATCAGAGCTTTGTCAGATGCAAGGCAGCAAAATACTCCTAAGTTACCAAAAATACCTTTCTTGTGTAACAAGGATCTCAGCCAATGTCACAATCTAACTTCCGAATACCTTCAAGGCAGCACCTCATAGTATGAGCTACCCTTGTGCCAACACCCAACATTTACATTAATCATCTTCATGAGCGTCCTTCATAGCAGTCAATAGGAAACACTAGCCATCTAATTTCAATCCAGCAGTGTAGTCTCAGCATTACAAAAAAACAAACAAAAAACCCCCCACTAAATGGAGCAAATATTTTTTTCTTCAAATTACACTTCTAGAAGTACTGACAGTGTTATATATACTACATAGCTAAACACATACTAAACCATGCATTTTTAATCAATATCTATATCCAGTAAATGTAAAATCACTAAGGCTCAAAGCTCAGAACATCCTCTGAGCTGATGAAGCTATTGACCAAGAGCAGATAAAGTAACATGAAAACTGAGGATTTTTAATATTCCCTCCACCACCTCCCTGTTTTTTGCTTTGCTTATAGACTTTTTATTTTGCGTATCCATAGTCTACTATATAGCTAGCAGGAAGATCACACAGAAGTCCTCCAGCTGTAACAAAGTATTTTTTGGACAAATAGTCAATAACAATTGAGGAAACAGAAGAACAAGAGGTCCAACAGATTAATAGCTATTATGTTTCTAATGCTAACTGTGGACTTAGTGAGCATCTGGTTCACTTACTGTAAACTAGACTTTTTTGAGGAGGAAAAAAAAAATAGTGCTGTACTTTTTTGTTCTTTTTAACTGTACCATAACGTACATTCAAGGAAAAAAAAATAGTACAGTCATAGGCAATCATCAACTTAAAAGTGGTATTCTGATCAGTGTAGAGTTGATTCACAAGTTTCTCAACAGTAAATTTAACCTACAGACTTCCCCAAAGTCAACCCCACAACTATATTCCAACGCTGAGCCATACAGACTGACACAACAGAATTTCATCAAGCCACCAACATGGCAGTCAATAGGAATACTTCCACAATTCCTAAGCCAACAATTCATGGCATAAGAGCTCTCGACAGTTAAATCATCAGAATGATGACAACTGATTTTATTTTTTAAGGATTTGAGCAGAAGCAAAAGGTACCTGGAGCTGCAAAAGAAGAAAGCACAATAATCACAACTATGCAAAACACAGTAGTATTTAGCCTTGCAACATACAAATTTCTGCTGCCAACGAAGTATGGTAAAATTGCATTTAAAGAAAAAAAATCTATAGTCAGATTTGTCAATTTTGCAGTTGGAACTATAAATTTTAATATTAATTTTCACAATTAATATTACTGTGGGGATATTTTCTTGACTATTTGCCTTACAGTTAAGAAATAAACCAATAATTATCACAAAAGATATAATGCTGCTAATTGCATACAAGAGATTACTATTGTAAACCAGAAGAACTGTATTTAGTCAACACTTGGGTCTATGCTCTTGTGTTTGTTCAGACACATCCTTACAGACTAGAACTGTACTGCCTGAGGAGTCTGGAGTATTTCAGACTAGCGTTTCTGCTCATAAAGAAGCATCTACTTCCATTTATCATTTTAATCACAAGATATGATGCAACCCATCAGAAACTCCTACTTCCGCATTTAAGCTTCACTTTTTCCTTATCTTCTTCCTACACTGTTGCACCATAACGAATAGAACACTAACACATTTTAAAAAAGCATCACCAAGAGACGTCAACAGAAGAGACATGTAGTGGACTACAGCACTTTTAACTCCAGCTACCATGTCCAGAAATTTTGGTGGTAGTTAAGCAAAGGTGAGGCAAATTAAAAATTAGTATCTTCAGTCCTCAGCTCTCCTGTTTTTCATTTGGGGTGGGGGAGAATAAGAGGAAAAGTAAGACCATCCACAAGTTTGAAATAAAAAAAGACATTTGGTTTTGGATTACTGACTGAATATGGCATTTCAGATACACACAAAAGACTCTGGTAAGAGATTTAAACTGTGTTTGGAGGCCAAGAGCAGAACCACTGGGATAAACGGAGGACCACTGTAATTTAGTGAAGAAAATGGTGAAAATTAAAGTTGTTATGTAAGCATAATACAGTAACAAATGAATAGTGTTAAATATGCCAATTTTCTTGATTTTTAAAAAATTGTTTGGCTAAAATCCTAAAAAAATCAAGTGCTTACATAGTAGATAAATACAGGAGGAGATGTTCAGTTCAAAGACTTTACAATAGCACAAGGGCTACATTGTACCAAATGGAACTTGAGAAGCAGCCAAGATGAAACGGTATAAGCTACAGTTACGCTCAGTATATTCCAAAATGACCACTAAGCTTGTTCTAATCAAAGCTGGGTGTAAGCAATCAACTTTATCGCAAAATGTCATGCTCTATATTAACTTGATTTGATTCCATTAGCAACTTTAGAGAACAGTGTCCTTGGTCTCTGAAAATGAGGAAAAAATAAAATATTTCAGTAGAGAATAGAAAATGAAATGGTGATTCTGTGTTTAATCAGTGAACTTCTCTTCTGATGTCAAAACAGAAAATATATTCCATCATACACCACACAATAGTGCAGGTCAAGCCAGAATATTTGTAAGAATGAAATAGCAATTTTTACTGCAGTTTAACAAACTGTTTTTGAAATTCAACATTCACTCTAGCATGACAAATCATCCAAATTTTGAAGAAGAAAGAAGAAAATTCAGGTAGCAAACCTTTCAAAGCTATATCCACCAGTCTTTTCAGATGCTACAAAAGCAACGTGCCTCATGAGAAACTGTTTTGGAGCAGAACGTGTTTTAGGAGCAAAATAATTTGTTGTCCTTGCACAAAAATACAAGCATCTTATCAAAACCATTTAAAAATCCACTTACAGGAATGAAGCCATTTAATAACAAATGAAATATATGTACACTCTCAGAAAGACCTCTAGAAACTAGATAATCCACCCTGCCCACAAACATCAGCACTAAAACACTTTTTGCTCAAAAGAAATATAAGGTCCGTATTTAAGGTTCAACACCAAGGATGAGGCATCACAGTGCTCTAATCTTGAGGTGAACAAAGCACAAAGGGAACATCCTTCCTTCTTCAAAAGGGATTACGCATAATGAATGCAAGACTGAGTTCAGATTATCTGTAATATTTCTTTGATTCAGGAAATAGTCCTGTTCAATTTGATAGCTACATCTGAAAGGCCCTGGAAATGGATTTTTACTTGAGCAAAGCTGGCATCACTGTTTTCTGAAGAGCTACCATGCAAAATCTTGAAGATTAACAACAATACAATTACTTTCCTCAACTCCCATCTCCACAAATAACACAATTAAGAGTGAGGTGACAAGACGAATGTGCAAGACTGGGCCTTAAAAGACTGGGTAAATCTGTGCCAATATGCTGCTACTGCAAATAGAAAGTAGAAACTACTCGGATCACTCCATTAAGGAAACTTTTCCAATTGTCAGTACTATTTAAAACCACAGTTGAACTTGGAACCTGCAACATAACTCCAACTTTCCTGGAATTAAAAATAAAAATTACTTTCTGGAGAGTAGGAGGGGAAGAGGTGGGGAAGGACATCCTAAATTGTCAGAGAGGAGAAGAGCCAGAAGTTGCCAGCCCAAAATGAAAAAAGGTAACATTTTCTGGTTTCTGCACCACATGCATACCAATTAAGCACCAAGCACTCTACTGAGAAGTTCCATCTTTCCCTTTAAACCTGTGCCCATGGGCAAGACTCCTTGCCACAGGAGCACTAGTTTCTGTCCACACTTCTTTCCATAAGCCAGGACAAAATAACCAAAGGCAAAAAACGGGGAGGGGGAACCCTACATCCTAATCTTTACAGTCATCATTGGACTGTGGTTTCAAGAAGAGAAAGTAGATGTTCAGAAAACCTTACTTCCAATGCCAAACAGCTGACCACACTCTTAATATCATTTTTTCCAGAGGCCAAAAGGCGTACTACGCCTCTTATTTTAAAATGGAGGATTTTTGTTCCTTGCTCTTCAGGAATCAAAAATGCAACCTGTTTTTCTTTTTGTAGTAGTTACACTGCTCCATGCATACACTTGGAAAAACTGATGACACAAGCTATACTCTCATCTCTAATGGCACCACCAAAGTATTTCTAAAATAAACAGCTTTTAGAATACACATTGGTCTCGGTCAGGATAAATTATAATGTAATTTTGTACTACTTTTTCCTAATTATTTTACAAAACACATATGTTTGCAGGTTCAATATTCTAAAATAGATCTCATGTGGCATTCTATGTTGGTTTTTCTTCTAAATACAGTAGCCTCTAAGCTGTGTGACATGCTTTTCTGCTGTTGATTAATACAAACCCAAAAGGGAGTAGATGTGGATGGGGGGGGGGGGGGGGGAGACACACAGAGGAAAGACTCTTTAAAGGCTCCATGATTTTCCAGAGCCTAAGGCAGAGCTATCTGCATGTTTAAAAAACAGTTTTTACAGGAGAAAAGGCAGCACTGGCAAGCTTTTTCAAAGTACTGCACAGATGACACTGGATACTACCTGTGCTTTCTTCTTCCCTTGGAACTGCAGCAAGGGAGTTTGTTACAATCGACTCTCCAGATCTTGTTTGTAATCACATGCAATGGAGTGGGAAATACACTTCAGTTAGTGAGCAGTGTGGTCCAGCTTTGTTTCCTAAAGGAAGGATCTATCCACTTCCCAGATAGTATCCTTAGGTAGGCAGCAGCTGCTGAAAGACAGAAGCGCTGTAAAGAGCATCAGCTTGTGTAATAAGCATATTTGCTTAAATGTTTCAGATATTTTCAACTTAATGTATCAACGCTTCAGGAGAGTAACATCAGTATACCATTATGGAGGCATATTGGAAAGATGAAAAAACACATAAAATAGATTACTGTCTCACTAGGGCTTGAAAACAATGCTCATCCATTTGAATGGAATCAGATGATAGAATATAGAGTGGAAGAAGTGATACCAAAAGCTGCATAATGCAGGAAGACTGATCACAGTTTAACAGACAAACCTTCTGCTGTTAAGGAATAGGGAGGAAGGAATATACTGGCTATAAAAGAGAGCAAGAGAACTAAGTAAAACTAAAAGGAAAAAAAAATCACAAGAAGGTAGAAGTAAAACAAGTTAGGCTTACAGGTTTAAAAGCTTTCCACGTCCAAGATAATATTTTAGAGAGAATGCCAATCCCACAACAGTGATCATGAGCAGCACAAGCTGTAGGCAGCAGATCATAACCAACCCCTCAAAGGGGGAGTCTGCCTTACAGGGCAAGGCCTCAGGACTCCAGAGAGTATAGGAATGGTCACACAAGCACCAGGCTGTAGCAGCACGCATGTCTTCCACCAAAGCTAGCAGATATTGATTCTTAAGCTACTGGCCTAGATAGTACGTGCATGTTTCAGACAAAGGATCATGCATTTTCTAGAAAAAAATTGCACAAAGAATAGTCAGGGAGATAGGATCATTTAATTAGCGTATGCCATAAATCAAATCAAGGAAATGAAACTTGCTAACTTGTTTCTGCAGAGCCAAGTGTCTTTGCAAAGGTATACTCTTTGAAGAATATTCTTTAACACCATAATCCTTGAAACATCCTGAAAGCAGCAAGCTCTGGGCGCTTTTTACAAGCCCAAATGAAGATCCAAATATTCAGGGCAAGACATATAAGTCTCAACAACTTTCAGTCCTGAAAGCTTCTAGTTTCTCCTTGCTCTTTAAAATTTTAGCCAAAGGCTATGAAACAAAGGAGTATAAATCCACTCAGGCAATGTTTTGAAGAACCTCAGAGATACGTGATCTGTCTCCTCAGATCACTGCTCTTGGGAGTTAGACCAGTAGCAACAACCTCAGAAGAGTACCTAGTATTCAAGATTACAGGACAGCTAGCATGAAACAAGTTAAGGAGCTGTGTTGACCAGAAGTTTAGAGGTTGTTTAAAAATGCATTGTCTAATATATGTTAATTAATACTATTTTAAAATGCCACTCAGCATCTAATATTAAAGATGGCAAAGGCAGTAATGTTAAAAAAACAAACAAAACAAAAACAAACAAACAAACAAACTTGGAGCTGTCTAGAGCATCAAGCTTCTGAAGGAGAAACAGGAGGAGGTATCAGTTCTTAAATCACAAGAATATTGAGTAAATTACAATCTGCAACTTCACAGATTTCAGAGATAGAAGCATTTCTGAGGCTTAGAAGTAACACAAGCTTAATGAAATGAGCCTTCAGACAATGTGGTATGGATAAACAGGTATGATCACAGAAGGACTGAATACAAAATTTGACCAGGGCTTTCCTTATAGAACTCATTTCCTTCATACGTTTATTATTTCTTAGCTCATAGCACACTACAAGAAACACTTAATAAAAAGTACATCATTCACTAAGATGCGTTTAGCTGTGCATCACAGAATTGTTACTTACTTTTATTCCAAGTTCTGAGGCCATTTTTTTAATGCCATCAGTTTACAGATATTTTTAAAATGTATCAGTGCTTATACTCTCCAAATTTCAATATGCAATATAGACCCTCTGTGTTTCAAAAGCTGCTTAGAAAACGGATGGCTCTGCTTTCCACCACTGAATACATTCAGAACTGCTAAACTGAGGCCTGTGATCTCTCATAAGCAACTCCCTCACAAGAAGTATAGCAAACTGAATAAAAGAAATATGCAACCCTTTGGACATCCCTGCTTTGCTTTTGACAGGAGATACTTGTTTCTAGCTAATGTTTCATGATACAAGAAGTAGGCAGAAGTGATAGGAAAACTCCAGAAAGCTATGTCCTGCCTTTAAAGGGGCTTCCTTCATTCTCTTTAACAGGGAAAGGAGTTTATTGCAGACAGAACAGGAACTGGAGAAGGTCTGCTACCAAACGCTGCTTCTTAAAAAGGAGCTCTGAGGAATCACTTGAAATAATCTCAGATTTCCACTGACAATGCCTTCTCCCTACAGAATTGCTGCAAGGCTGGAGGAAGAAAGATGAGCCAAAGCCAAAGACATGGTGCTTGGAAAGAGGTTCCTCCTGAACTTTCCCTAAGGACTTTTCCAGCTTGGAGGCAGAAAACTGGACTCTAAACATGAATGCAAGATCGTGAACAGAGGACGAGTTGTCAATTCACTAAAAAAAGCTTTAAAGATGTGCTTGCCTCTCTGTGATGGGTCTAGAGTATAAAACCCAACATGTTGGGCTGATGGAGTAGTACGGACCCCATGGGAGAGACTGCATTTCAGCCAATGGTCTTGAATCCAAATGTTTGTCTTGGATGTCCTCTCTTTGTCCTAATGGTTCATGGCAGCGACTGCAAAAATAGCCTGAGCATCGTAAGCGTTTATTTGCAGAATTTGTTGGATGCTAACTTAAAGGAAGACTAAGTCATACATTTCAGTGCATGATAAAGAGGAAAGAATAAAATCATGAATACCAGTTTTGCCTATAACCGAAACTCTCCTGGTTATTTTAAGAGAAGATTTCCAATACCTAAAGGCAGCATTCGACTGCAAAAAAGCACAGCCAAGAGGAGCAAACACACGGGGCATGCACTTTTTATTCAGCGTAATGTGAAACCAGCCGCTGAAGCTGAGACACAAGAAGGTAGGGAGGAATTAAGTAATATTTTTAACTTGAAAAGTAGGAACATCTTAAATTCAGTCATTTATGAAACCAGCAGAGAGCATAACCTTCTGAAAGAATAGTTTGTATTTCAGCTCAGCCATATAATACCATAACAGCTGTTTAAAAATGGTTGCTCTGCACTGTGGTAGCTGCAGCACAAGGGACCCAAATCTTTACAACAAAGTACTGGCTCTGTTGCAAATACCGCGGCTATGTAAATTCGTTTAAGCAATCCTAGTGGTATGTACTTCAGCGAAAGCTGAATTACAGCTCTAAATTTTCAATGAATTGCTGACAAAATATTTTTTCTACAGTCCAGCCAGAGAAGCGTTCAAAGCTTAGCTTTAACTTAATGAGAAAAAAGACAAAAATCTTTTTATGCACTTTTACCTGGCTGTATTTGCTGCACGTTCTTCCACATGGGCAAATAGCACAGTTCTTAGATAGGAAAAATGTGTTTTAGTAATAAACCAAGCATGAGTCTGACCCCAAAAGATTATATGCAATACTAAAAATAGATACCAAAGCAACAACAACATGCCAGAGACCAAAGTTACAGTAAACACATCCTCAAAGCAATGATTGCATCAGTCTTTCACACATCTAATTGCAGAAAACTGCAATTCCAATATCCAAAAACATTTCAGAGACAGATGGCTCTCATGAGGGAATACCTGTTTATTATCAGTATAAGGCACATGAAAACCTATATAATTCCAATAGTTACCATAAAGAGATAGTATTACTACATAGCACCAACACTGACCCAGCAAAGCTTAGCTTTTATCTTTTATCAAAAATATGTTCTGACAAACAAGAAAAGAGTATTTGAATTTCATCAGCCAAAATAAATAGCATTCCTCCTACCAAAATAAGAAATTCTGTTTATTGTGCAATTTCTCTGTTCACAGCAAAAGACATGTCAGGAAGCCATTTCAGGACCCAGTCAAATGTAGTCTATATTACAGCTACCACAGGGTCATTGGTCCCCCAAATAAGGGAAGTCCAGCTCACTCATGACAGGGTGGAGCAGGCTTGCTCTCTGCCTGACCACAAGAATGGAGCAGCACTTCAGGCTGGTAAATGGAGAACAGTGAAACGTTCGTAACAGTTTCCTAGAGAAAAGGAGATGCAACATGGTTGGAAACAGTAGATGTGAATCAACAGGAGACTTAGCCTGGCATCTTCTCCTACATTAGAAAGCAGCTAAAAGCCAGGAGACCAACAAAAGAGTTTACATGCTGGTTTAGCTTCTGCGACAAAAAAAACAAGCCAGAGCATTCAGTGCAGCGACAAGGCATGGGCCGAGGGCTGGGACAGCTTCTACCGACTAGAACAGAAAAGGTCACTGAGCAGCCAGGGAAGCTGCCACACACACATTATTAGGATGGAGGATGCCCAAACTGGCCCATCTGTATGGATGCATTCAGAGTCTTTTAGGACACTGGGCACAAGCCCCTTTACAGCTCTTCCTATATGCATGGTGCAGAAGAAAGACTCCTTAGCCAAATAACCTGCTTCAAATGAGTGGTTACCTAGAGTTCAAAAACATGTTTTTGTCCATTTCACATCATCCTGAACAGCAAGCCAGAAAACTCATTGCTTTATAACATATCACCTAAAGTAAACTGTGAAATTACATTGTTACAAATCTTATTTTGAAAAATTAGGCCTCAGATACATGAGAAGGTTTCCATAAATTAGCTGAACAGTTAACAGAATGCATATGTTGCAAATGGAAGTTTTACTTTAAACGTTTTAATTTGCAAAGAAGAGAAAGTATGAACAGGCTATGAATATAGTTGAAAGCGAGGAAAGGCAGAAATTTGCATGTCTGAGCCCTCAGATACACCAGATTATTATCAACTATTCACTAGAAGACAATTTTTACCTCAGTGATTGAGGATGCTGAGCTATAGTAACATCACCCCACCCCCCAAAAATAATTCCTTTTATCCACAAGATTTTATCTGTCTGCATTCATCTCAATAAAAGAATTAGTAGTAATAAAGGAAATAGGCTTTCAGATCCACCTCAAGACTATCCTTATGACAATCCATATTCTAATACTTGAGAAAATACAGAAAAACATCTGGGCTGGAAGGTTTGGCTGAGTGCACTTCAGGTGTACTACTGAAGCATTCTTTGATAGTAGGTGCTTTACAAACCTGAACTTGATAAGAGAAAGGCAAATAAGAAGAATCCAAGATACAAGCTGCAGGCGCCCTGCGAAAATGTAGTCAGTTATTCATAAGATTAAGTGGATATTCTCTCTAATTAAAGCTAAAAAGGAACGACTTCTTGCCTATGAAATACATGCTGAGTTAATGCTGCCAAGATAGCAGAAGTAGTCTTGACAATTTGCAAAAATCACATATTGCAAAAATCTTTAAAATGATTGTTCTACTTGAAACAAGACTACTAACTTGCTAAGCTCTCCTAAACGCTTAACTATGCAGAACTACAGCATGTAGTAGAGTTCCACAAGGTGCATGTACGGTCTAAGATCAGAGCATTACATTAATGTAACACAGTCACCTATGGCTAGTTGAAAAACAAAATGAAAACCCCATGCACATAACCAAAAACTTCTCCAGAAAGCAAGACTAGTTAAACTAGTTTAACCTAGTGTTGTCTGAAGAAAGGTACATACTAGCAGATTTCCATCGAAAATACGGAGATAAACTTTTTCAACCAACAATCTAGGTTTTTCTTTTAAAACATTCTCATTTCATTTTTTAAAATTTTTTTTTTTAAGCTCCCTCCACTCCCTCAACAAATAGGACAAAGATACTAGATTTACTCAAATGGCTGAATATTGCAGTTTCTTTCAGGATGGAAATCACTTTTAAAAAAACCAACCATCTCTAATATGAAGAAAGAACACTTTTTTGCCATTTAAATTACCCTCAGCTATGACATTTCTTTTGCTTCACAATAAGAACAGATAAAAGTGAAGGAGAAACAGAGAATAAACATGTTCCTTCAAATGGAAGAAATAAGAAATAGAGCACTAGAAGAAGAAATGAAGTGAGGATCAAGAAACAGGAAAATCAGTACAAGATGAATCAAGCAAGCAAAAAAATAGGCTAAAACTACAAACAGAAAAAGAGGATCCTTTCTGTCAAGAAGTTCTCTTTTCTCCCTTCAGTCAAGCTAATGCTGTTTGAATATCTATTCAATACTTGACATTGCACTGTTGCAATACACTTTTTGGTTTGTACTTTCCATTTGTGAATGCACTTCATGTGTGCTGACTCTGAAAACAGTGCCAACATTACTGAAAGATTACCATTTATAATTCAGATTCAAGAAGACTGTATAAAACGCCAAGAACCTTATGCTACAAACTCATGTTTTTTTCTTTCACTCAGGAAAACTGGTAAAGAGCTTTGAGACTAAACTAGCCAACGTTAAAGTACCATGAAAGAAAAACAAATTTATTATTTTCTTAATGCCTGGAAGGTGTTTCAATGCTTTTTGTATATTTACTGTATGAGAAACTTAGTATTTTGAAGGAAATTAAGGGGTAAGCATTCTGAAATTGCCTTATGGTGGGCCTATGGTTAATCTTTTCTACCTACCTCTTCTCCCTCATCGTGGTCTTAAATAAAAGTTTGCCCCTTCTTAATTTCAAGGCTACTCTGAAGAAAAAACACTTACCCCTCCTCCCTGTATCAAACATGCATAGAGGAGGTAAGGCAAAGGAAGACATTTTCCTTATAAAGTCAACAGAATACACTTCAGATTACAAAGATCAGGAAAACGGGTAGCTCAGAGTTTATTTTGATGCTGCATTTATTCTGCAATTACCTTCAAAATATAAATTTAATAGCATGACAACCTTTTCCAGCCTTCCCTGGCTCTCATATATTATTCAAAATACATTTAGGCATATTTTCAATACATAAAGAAAATGAGGGATAATCAGTGCAATTATCTGAAAAGCAAACTATTTCTTATATGTTTATATTGACTGAGGCCAAAGTTAAAAACTCAGTTTGTCACTTTCGAAATAGTAATCTGGTCACCTGACCCTGAAACTTTACATTTGCTTTCCGAAAACTATCTATGTCCTGAATAAATTGAGCTGGTTACGAAAAAAGCATACCCGCAAACAAATTTTAAATAAAAATCAAAACAAAAGCAAGATATTAAATGACATTTGCCTTTCATTCAATCATCTAGGTCTGTTTGAAAGACTTCCAAATAGCTAGTAAAACCCTAACAACTCTTCCTAATTAAATTTTGAATTTAAATATGACCTTCAAAAGAAAGCTACAAAAACATAAAAACAGATTTTTGTTTTTACTACCCTTTTTCTCCCCCCTTTGGAATGCCTCATATGAAAATGAAAGTGAATTATTAGGCGTATCCTTGCTGAAGCAGGACAGAAGATTTCTCAAAAGCATAATTGACAACAATGTTTACAAGAACAGCCATTAGCAAAAATAAAAGCTCAGCGGAATAAAACCGCTGATTAGGTACTCAAACTAAGAAAACAAAACTTTCAAGATTCACAAACACAGAAGTTTGCTCCTTTTCTGTATAAAAACAACTGCTTGTTGCATAAAGACAACACATCTGTAAAAATCAAAAAAACCTGCGTGCAGTACTCAAGCATTAGTCATACAAATCTTCCTAGCATGTCCCAATAAGCAAAATCTGTAAGACTATTGTCTGCCTTAGTTTTCCTTCAAAAATCTCCACAAGCCAACATACAAGTATAATTAATTTGCATTATATAGTCTGTTCTTCTTTTAACAAAATAGGGTTGTGATTTTAAAATTTCTGTCTATATCCTCCACAAAAGTGTGGTGTTATTTTGCATCTTATTTACAGAACTCGAAACAGAGTCAGTAAAAGTACTATGAAAATAATCTTTATTCCAAATTAATGACTTCTAAATAGATCGTCATTTATTACTTACCAGCATCACAAATTTAAATCTTTAACACTGAGATTCACACCAGAGGAACAATTATTTAAGAGGTGGAAAAAAAAGAAATCTGAGGATACGTACGACCACTCAGTCTCCAACTCCTCTCTGCAGACTTTCAGAACATGGAGAGGCACAGTCAAGTTCCCAGGATCCAGCAGTTCTCTCACTCTCTCTGAATTAAGACAGGTGAATAGGACCATACAACAATAGGCAACAATTTTCTCATCACTGTAAGTAAGGCAGGTCCTTCAAAAGAAAATAGAGTTAAGAGCATGAGTTAAAACTGGAACTGGAACAAAGCAATAGTGACATTCAGCGCACTGAGTTGTTTTGGTCTGCTGTCTTTTAGGGAACCCTGAATAAGTCATTGCTTGAGAGGCACAGAAGAAGTCACTACAAAGAAAAAAATCCAACTACTTTCCAAAGGTTAAATTTAACAGGTAATTTTCAAAATTAATGATAAAGTTGAGCTAACTCGAGATTTAGGAATTAGGCAAAGTTATAATAATTACACTTATCTGCTCTTATTACCAAGAGATAAGAACTTTATACTGATAAGCAGGCTCCAAAAATATGCTCTCATATGAATATGACATACAGTCTTTGTTACTAGATCACTATGAAAAATTTAGCCAAATGCACCACCAATATTGTCAAGTGTCTGCATAAAATAGATTATATATTTCATTACACATATGTCATCAATCTCCAAAATGAAGTTTTGGTGCAGTTAGGATGGGGGTAGAGGGATTGGAAGACAAAGATTAAGTCACCTTTGTACATTCCATCAGATGCCAAATACCAACAGTTTTGCACAGCAGCAATGTGAATAAAGGAAAAGTTACGTTCTTGGAAATGATCAGAGTATAACTATTTGAAAACATCTCTGAAATCTGAAATAAGGCTTATATTTGAAGTTCATCATTTAAAACAGAATTTTCTTCCAGCCTCTGTTAAATGAAATCAATCCACTGTACAGTTTAGAATAAGCAGGTTTTTAAAGGTCCTGACCCCTGTGGTTGACTGAGAAAAAAAAAAACATCTACAGGATATGGTCTCAACCGTCCCATGCTCCCCAAAGTTATTTTTCAAAACTTTATGGTGCTAGTAGAAGGACAACTATAGTGTACAAAAGATTTGAATATAACCACAGAAATTACACTATAAAAAAACCCGCATCCATGCTTACAAGAAGAGATCTGGGAAAGCACACTTCCAAATGCTATTCTGGGAATCTCCATTTCCTGCTGCAATGTTTCCAAGAAACTGGAGGCTACAACGAAAAGCTGAAGAAAATAGAAAATATATTAGCAGAAAATTCAAAGAAACACTAATGAACTTCAAATAAATGACACTTTTCAACATGACAGTTATACACTACAGAACCCATGTCAATTAAGCCTTGGAGGCAGTAATTGGCTGTCACTGTACTTAATATTTGCTTTTTCTCTTCTAATGCAAATAATTTTACAAAGCATTCTAGAAATGTACCCCTAACAAATCCATTTTTCCAATGAGAGTTACATCAATAGCGAACACTGGCTACTAGTGGATACAAAAAAACAATCGACTCCAGGGAGGGATCGGTTCAACAGATGGAAATCAGTGAAAGCTCAGAATTATGCTTGGTGCAAACTGAAGCAGACCCATGCTGAACCAGTGGCTGCCACACAGCAGTGGCCATTTTGTCTCTTCCAGCTTTGTGGTGACTTTCTTCCTAATATTAAATTAACACAAATAGGCTGCCTCTCATCACCAGAACTCTGCAAGAGCAGCTCGGCCTGCTACCAACAGAGCTCCCCATGCACACTCCCCAAGCTCGCCAAGAGACAGCTAGAAAAATTTGTTGCGGCAGGTCGAGTCATAGCAAGAGAACCAAATATGCTATCCCACGTTAAATTATAGGTACCTGAACAAATCTTTCCATAACATAGTGTCGTACTCAACACTTTCAGATTTCTACCCTAGAAGAAATTAAAGCCAGTACACTAAGCAAGTTTGTCTCCACTAAATTGAATATGCCAGAATTCTATTGTTATTACAAAGGATTTATTCCAGTCTCTTCTCAATATAGATTTAAAATATGTGAATAAGGTATTTCATCATATAAGTTAATATCCAAGAGCCCCCCAAAAGCCAAAAGATGGAAATTAATAAAAAACAAAAAAGTCAACCCACAGACCCCACAAAATTCAAACACTTTTTTGGCACTACTGACAGCTCTCAATAGCCTGGCCCTTCTTTATAGGTTGGCAAAGAAACTTAAAATTAAATATTAAAATGCAGTTTAACAGATATTACAAACAGCAGCCTAATACAGACAGTGGTGGCTGAGATTGCCAGGTTTTGAAAATACAAAAGAAGGTCTCTTTGAAAGGTGATGTGCCAGCTGGCAGCCAGATTTTCTACAGAGATCTGGGCATATGTCCCCTTGGGAAGAAAAGGAAAGCATGTCAAAAATGAGGTTTCTTGGGCTTATTCTTGGGAATAGTAACTTTTCTTTTTTGTATACGTTTTTAAGCCCAAAATATGTATGTCCTCTATAGTGCATTTTGAAGCATCTTTTCCTTTACACTTTGGTTTTTAAGACCTCTGTTCTCTTTTCCTGGACATCTGCACTTTTTAAAATTACTTTCTGCCAAGCATTATGCTTCCACTATTCCTCTCCATCTGGTTCCCATCCTGCTGACTCAGAATTTTTCTGAAGGACAGAAAGCATGGGCACACTACTTCTCTAGTGGACATTTTATGGAAATACTTTCCTGCTAGAAAAAACTAACAAGGCTGTAAATCCTAGGAATAAAGTATTATTTCTCTTGGTGAACTCCTTACCTACTGCACTATGAGAAAGAATGAACTCTAGAAGAGATATGAAGTAGTCTGGCTATACTCCAATCTTTACCCAAAATTTACTTGACCTTTTAAGTCACCAACTGCTCTTTGGTCATCAGTGACTAAGATGTCAAAAAATATTGCAGAGCAGGAAAAAGTTAAAAATCTTTTAAAATAAGTTCTTATTATAACAACAATGAAGTGCTATCAACATGTTTGAAATATAAGAACAAAATATCTACAAATTCTCCATTAATTACATACTGGAGTGTTAGCATTTATGAAAGCAATCAGTTATTTTATTTAACGCTGTCCTTGTTTGATCATGATTTCCTGGATGTGGAAGGATGTGGGGAAAGATCATGATTTGGTGGATGTACCCGGAGAGAGAAGGGAAGGGAAGGGAAGGGGAAGGTGTAATCTCTCGGTGCTTGTTTTTAAGCAGTAATGGTTAACATTTTTCTTTTGGAAGACACAAACCAGTGTATGGGTAAACAGCAAATCTGGGAAGCAAAAGCATTTGTATCTATTCACAACTATGGAGAAAAATAAGATGTCTTGACATCGCAACATTTCCTTGTGCAAATAATCCCATCTCATGTGATGAACCTCAGCAATTTAAAAAAAAGAGTGTGATTCTACAAACACTTGAGTTAATTAAGCTATTCCAGGAGTATGAATTACACAAAACAGTACCAAGCTCTGAATGTGTACAATCAATTCATATGCTCTATCAAAACTAAAATGCTACTGCTACACTGTTTCTACAGTGCCTAAACTCCTTTTCCCCACCGCTCCTTCCCCAGTAAAGAGCAGATTCAGCCAGGTCATCTGGTACTACAAAAAGACATACTTCATTTCACAGTACACAGTTTGATGCAAGGTCAATGACATATGCCAGACACAACCATATAGCGTACTGGAGTGTGAATACTCATGTGCCATGTCCAGTAATCACGGATAAAGAGCCAGGGTGAAGAGGGGAAAATAACATTAAAAGAGTAGCTCTCACAGCATGTCCTTTGAACCACATCACAGCAGTAGCTGCACGGTTATGCTCCTAGGAATCACAGTTATGCCTGGTGCTGGAGTATGCAAATGGCTAATAATGTGGCATTGCTCTCCAAAGACGATTCCACACAGAATGTACTAGCCTAGTACCAATACCAAGCAACAGTGAATTTTGATTTGAGCATTGGAAATCTGTACTTAAGGCTTTTCTTTCTTTTCTTTTTTTTTTTTTAAGAAAACAAAATCTAAGCTGTTAATTCATCGCAGGATATGAGTGCATTACTGCAGTTTTTTGTTTTTTAAAGTACTGCACACCCAACTATGGAAATTTTTTTTAGCACTCAATGTCTGTGTTTCTCTACTACATTTTACCTCTATTGGGCTTTACTACTGCAACACATCACTGAACTATGGTTAGAAATCTCTTAGCATCCACAGATACTGATTTTCTCCTCTCCCACAGTTTTGTCGTTACAATAGCAAGAAAATCTAAAAGCCTATTAAATCAGACTTTATTATACAGCATACCAGCTGAAACAATTTCACTATCCATTCTATAATGGATATTCACCTTTTCAGAAAACAAAAAGGCTACTTCACTTTTTCCTGAAGACTTACAGATCTTTATGAAGCTAAAAATAATCATCAACCCCTCTTTCCAGCTGCATTAGCTAACATTTTGAATAAACTACTCATGACTACTAAAAAACAATAAGCGCTTCCCCTAGGAGTGATACTCTTAAGAGAGTCTTAAGTCCTTCCCCCAAACAGTGGTATCTATAAGCACTAACTTTAACAAATCATACTGTAGCTGTAGACACAGCTAAATTTTAATTTAAAAAAATGTTACACTGTGTGTGGTCAAACAAGAGTATTTTTAACCTGATGGTCAACCACTGTGAAATTACATGTACTAAGATGTCGTTTCTGATATGCAGATTGACCCTAGAGCTGAAGAAATTTCTCCCCCATTGAAATTTCAATGGTTCCTATAAAAGCAGAATGTTCTTTAGCAAATGCAAATACTCAGATTACATATTGCTTTCACAATCAGCCTGCATTAGTTATAGAGAATTTTCTAGTTTCTACAGAAACAACCTCTTTATACAACAGGACAATGGGTACAAGGAGAAGCACTGACTCTTTCCTTAAAAAATTCTGGTACCTAATGCTTGTCTACACGTAAGCTGATCTTTTAGAACTGCTCCATACCATCGTTGTAAACGGTGAGGCAGCTGGTATCACTTTAAAGCCCTGCATCAGGATGGCTCAAATGCCCTCCATTCATTCAGTACCTTCAAGATCACAGCTCTGCTTGATCCTTTCAATCTCTATGAACATATGTGGACTAAATCAAGCTCTAGCACACACTTTTCATTTAAAAATTTTATTGTGCTACTGCCCAGAGGGTCTGAAAAGCACACATTTCACCAGCCTGATCCTTTGTCTTGCTCCTCATGAGGAAGTCATTTTACACAGCGGCATCTGCAGAATCAGATCATGTACAAGATGAAAATTCAAATCCTTTAAGTCATTAGGACAAAGTTTTTAAGCATTATGTTTAAAAAAGCCAATACATTATTTCCTTCTGTGATATTTCCAATAAATTTAAGTTACAGTACCAAAGCTAAACAGAGACTTAGCAACTCTAAACTCTTCTATCAACAAGACTAACTACAATTTTACTCCCAGTATCTTTTCTGATTGGATTGCCACACACAACCATTATGTTATTAAGCAACATATTTTGCTGTAGTATTTATTATTTAGATGTTTATATTCATATAAATTTTATTACATCCTTTATTTTATTACACCCGTACAGAAAGTGAATTTTTTCCTGGCAGATAATTAGACCACAATCTTTCATTTTCCTGCTACAATTTTTCTAGTCAGGATCAGTGAACTCACTCACTAGTCTCTCTGGAAAAACCTTGATGTCATCTACAGAGGTTTACAACAATCACAAGAAGGTATTTCCATTCTTTTTACTTGGGGCAGACAGCACAGTGATAGTTATAAGAACGTTACTCTGCATTTTATTTTTCTCCCTCATAAGAAAGGCCATCCATGTAATGAGTAGTCCAATCATAAACTAGTGTTACCTAAAAATCTAAAAAAAATCCAGTCAAAGCATGTATGAAGATCTACAACATCTGTCAGAGCGCAACTGTTAGGCTTGTGAACTTGCATAAATATCTTTTATCTGTCTTGCTTATCATTAACTACGCATGGAAGATATAGATTGTGTACTCCCTCTACATTGGGTGCATGCACAAAGATTTACAAGTACTTACACCAAATCACAGCCTCCTGACAGCCTGAAAAATCTTTTAAGTTGCCTGTGAGCTTTACAAATTTGAATTGCATGCTGTGAAACATTAGACAGACCTCTTTTGGTTGTTTGTAAACAACGGCAGAATGTTTGTGATACGTTGCTATCACTGGAAAAATAAAACCTTCAACTCAGCATAAGGTGTAGACTTTTATTACTATAAAATGTTAGCCTCCACCACCGTCATCCGGTCATTGACTTGTTTCCTTGTGGCTGCAAGTTAAAGCAACTTCCAGTCATAAAAAGAGTTATTTGCCTATTCACCACAATGAATCATATCACAAATACTAACGAAAATGTATTTTCTTTGGAAAACAGTCTGTCTAGACTATTCAAATTGAATGTACAATGCATATATGGGCTCTGTCATTTAAAGTTATTAAAAAAGTGCTTAGCATTTTATTTCTGTAAATAAAATGAATGTCTAACTACTGATTATATTTCTGCCTTGATCACACTGCACTCGCTACAATGCAGACTAGTAATCCATTTTTGCCAACTGTGGAATATCAAGAACGTTGTGTTTAATAAGTTCCTGTTCCCACTCTTCATCTCCCTCACCCCCAAAAGAAAATAACACTTGATTTTTTTTTCTTTCTCTTCAGAAATGCCAACTCTATTATTAGCAGAATATGTACAGTGACTGACAACCATCCTGCTTTTGAAAGATTAATGTTGAGGCAAAATATCAACACTTTGTTCTTACTACAGGTGAGAACATGTCTCAAAGACTTAAAAACAAACAAACAAACAAACAAACCCTCCACCACCTTATTCAAAATGTAAAGTTACAAGTGAATTACAGAAGGAAGCTGGAAGCAATCATTAGAGAACCAATCAAATTAGCATCAAATGTAAATTAAGTTTTAACAAGATCTCATAACGGGAGATTCAAAAAGTGTATTTGTGCATTTACTGGGAAAAGGGTCAGTTCAATAGTCCACTGGCCAACATGAAGTCAGGTTCATACAGCATCAGCAAAGCTCATTAGACACAGTGACAGGACTCTTCTCTATCTTCTGGGAATTTAAAAAGAGAACCTCACTGATATGCTCATTTCTTTAATAAATTATCTATTAAAGTCTAGAGACATATTAAATAGGACTCATGTAATAACCCCACAAGTAGCAGAAATACAGCTCCCAAGTCTGTAAGGACTTGCACGTTTTACTTGTATAGGAGAGTAATCTCAGGCATGTATTTATAAACTTTCTACATGCATTAGAATTTAAAATCTTTTTCTTGACTCAACCTAAAAGTTGACCTTAAATCTAACAAGACAATGTCTCTTTAAGGAGTGTGCTCTAGCAAAATCAGCAAATTTGAAGTACTGGGGAGTCTCAACCTGGACTTAAACCATGCCAGGAAACCAGGAAAATAACAAAAAAGACTGGCCACCCACTATGCGTTACTCATGGTATCTAACCATATGACACACTACTACATGATACCTTGCACAGGTCAAAAAAAAAAAAAAAAAAAAAAAAAAAAAAAAAAAAGTAAAATACTAACCAAGATTATAAGTAAATTTCTCCAATTGTGTTTTTGATGGCATACTGTAGGTATTATTTCATTTAAATCAAAATTTCCATTGAGCTGATCTTTTTCTATAAGCCTGCGGAATGGATATCAGACTTTTTTCTCCTTTAAACCATTTATAGTCTGTATCTGGCTAACAATGAATCATGGACCTATTGCAATCGATTTAGAGACCAACAAGTAAACTTATATCTAGTATTTGCATATCCACATTAACATACAATGACAGTTTTAGCATCCATCTTCTTAAGCATTACCATTTGTATATACTTACTTGTTATCATTAGTACTGGCTGAGTTATAAAGTAATAAATCATTTATTGTGTGAATGACACAACATCTGTTTTTGTGGCCCTGTACTCTTGAACTGAAAAACAAAGAAATGTGGTTTCACACACTTTATAGCCTCCCCCAAATCCAAAGCCTTCAGAAGTTGCAAGTGCACTCAGAACCCCCTTGCGAGATAACTGCAGGCACCAGTCTTCTCACGAGTTTGGGCTCTCAGTATCAAGTTGTTCTCATCAGTGAACAGAAAGTGGAAGAACTTGACTGGAAACACAACTCTCTCCTCTGGTCCCTCCCCTCCTGCTCTCCACCATGATGCCGGCTGACTTAATGCTCCTCGAACAGTGCTGTAGCTTCTTCTCCACGAGCAATGTCCTGCATGTCAAATGCAGCTAAGGAGCCTGCTGGCCAACTGCATCTGGTCCATGAAGTCCCTTAGTGAAAAGGGAAGCCCCAAAGCTGCATACAGGCTGCTTGCCTCTTCTCAGCTCCTTATGTTAGGGTCCCTTCCATATCACATGAAGTGATGTATGCCTGGAAGGCGAAAGAACAAGAAAGAGCTTGACATTTTCTGGCACAGAACTTCCACTCTAACTAGAGTTCCCCCTAGCACTCTCACGCAACCCTGGGGACTCTTTAGTAACAAAGAAACTCCCCTCAGGACAAGTGAGGACTACTAAGCTTCTTCTCCCTGCATTGTGTTTAGGAAGCTCTTTGCATTAGAAGGTCTGTCTGCCCCATTCTTCTCATCTTGATCTTACAATCCTGAAGACCTGGCAGAAAAAACAACAGCAAAACCCAGATCCGGCCACATCCCATAGGAACACAGGAAAACCATTCTCTTCTGCTACTTCTCCTCCATCACAGCCACATGGCAGGAAAGAAGCACATGACCTGCACTATGCCCATCACTGTCACTAACCACAAGATCTATTAGAGACAGCAAATAATTGGCAAACCCCATTGATGCCTGTCCTTTTCTACCCAAAGCCTAGCAACATGTTACGAGATAAAGATTAGTTCCTCTTCCTGCCTTTGATGCAGGGGGAAGCTAGAAATGCAGCTACAGAGCAGCTGCTGCAAGATAAGATGATCAAAATTACGATGTCCCTGCTCACACCAAAGCTGCCTGTGGAGCTGCAGCAGCAGTGCATAATGCCAGGGTAGAGCAAAAACATTATAGTTTTCTATCAAAGGACAGGGAAGAAAATTTCCATCCATAATAGAATATTAATTTTGTTTTTCATACATTTGCCTTTACAGTCAATCAATGGACACCATTGCTGATATTTCTGTACGTTTTGATTCATGTATATTTATGCAGATGAAAAACATGCTTCATGGTGAATCTTACTGGCATACTCACTGGTAGGGCAGGGAACAGTGAGGAAGGAAGGATGGACGGACAGAAGGATGGACGGAAGGACAGGGCTCACAGAACACTGCGTTTAAAGGTCCACAGAAATACAGGCATTACTGTTCATTTCAAGCTTCAACCAGAGTAACCAGTAACCAGAAACCATTCTAATTAAATAGACATCAGCAAACTCCCGTTTCCTTTGTGCTCCAAGTGGATATAAGTCCACATTATAAAACCACTATGCATGTGTCATAAATCAGCAACATCTTGGCAGGCTGTGGTAGAAAGCCTCCAAATTGCACAAGGAAAAAAAAAAAATCCAGCCGCATGTACTGCCTAGAATTAATATCAGTAGCTAGAGAGGGGAACCCCACAAGGCAGCCCATTGACTACTTATTGTTACAACTTAAAGATATTAATTCAGGTTAGTCTCTCTCCTAGAAGGAACAGAATGATTTACACTGATTCTAAGACAGCCACCGCCACTGTCTGCCAGTACAGCAGTCAAAACAATTTGCCATGAATATCATAGAAATGACAGTTTTGATTATCAGTACAAAGAACAATGAACTGTTTGAAAGCACTAGCTTTTTTGTCACTACTCCAAAGCCTGCTTTCAATTCCAGCCATGTCAGCAGTGTCAGACAGGTGAACCTCTCAAGGCAGGATCTGGTTTGTAGTTCAGATCATATCCCAACAAGCCACTGCAAAAACTCTGTACATGTATACTCACAGTCCACTGTAAATACAGTAATTCAGGTTAGCACATCTTAAATCAGTCACTGCAGAATCAAGACAGTGACAGCAAAAATTCTACAGTGTAACCCAAAGTAGGAGAAATACCACAAAGAACCACTGGATTCAAAGGAGGTAGGAAAGTTAGACCACAATTAGGAAGGTTTTTTTGTTTTGTTTTGTGTTTTTTTTTTAATAGGAGTGGAGTGTAACAATCTTTCACAGGACTAAAAGGATAAACACAACAAGCTGGAATTTACTATATCTGGAAATAAGATCCTACAAACACTACTGCCTGTGGTAACAAGGGTCTAGAATTGATAATTCAGGCCCTCCTCAAGCCTTTATTCTTAAGTTAGAAGCCTCACTCCCCTTCTCTTTTTTGTTAACGCAAGAAAATGTCACAGTTTTGAATAGCGTCCCCAGTCCTAAAACTGCCCTTCAACAGATCTGAACTCACTCTCCTCAAAACTCACTCCATTCCAGATGTTATAGAATGAGAAAAACACAGTCAGACTTGTATAAAGTTTCCATATTCATACTAAAAGTCAGAGCCAAGCCATGTTTGTGAACACAGATGCATCAGGCTGAAAACAATAGTAACAATAGCATTTATTCAAAATGGCAGTTATTGCTGTATTACATAAAAAATAGTTTACTGTACTAGCCATGCAGGGCACAGTTATGTAAGATCACCCCCCCTCCAGAAGAATAGCAGTATTGCAGAGTTAGTTGTGCCTATATACACAGCAGAAAATTCAGAGCACAGAAATCACAGGATATAGGAGTTAACCACTCAGCATTGGAAGCAGTAGAACTGCAGACAGGGGCAATATTACATGGACAAAAGCTGAAGAGAATTCAGTTTGCCAGCACATGACAATTCATTGGTTTGACTAGTCTTAGTCCAGATTTGGCTTTTTTCTTTTCTGTAGACTGCTGAAAGAGGTGTAAAGACTAGCTCCTTATTTTGCAGTTTCTGAAAAAAGGCCAAGGAGCAAAGACCTGGAACAAAGACCTGAACCGAAGCCCACTCAAGTCATAGTTTGGTCCAAAATCCATTAAAGGCAGTGGAAAGACTCTGAGGAGCAAGAAACCTTTCGTATCCACAGAAAGTGGCATCATGCTGACATATGTAGGAAGGGTGAAGCTTGCACTGCTATAATCGTTGCCATAGATGTTCAGAAGAAAGTTCATTGAAAAGCTGTGACAATATTTACTAAAACACAGCAGACAGAGCTGTCCTAAAGTTAGAACTGTAGTACAGACAGGATTGAGGTATACTTCCACCTGGTAATTTACCATCACTCAGCAGCAAAAAGGCGTAAATCCTGTCTATATCATTAATTAGCAAAGCGGCAACTAACTAACTAACTAACTAGTTTCTAACCATTGTTAGAAAATCTTGCACTTGCTTCCTAGCATGGATGTTTCTGGGAGATGCTCACATCACCTTTCAGAAACACTCAAATTCACATTCACTTTATAAATTAATGAGCTAAACACAAAGAAACAAAAAGCCATATGGTACTAAAACAGCAGACCAATTATTTATAACTTTCCTGTTCAGTAAAGTAGTAAAATGCTCTGAGCTATAATAATTAGGGGATAGCAAAACTTTAAAAACACAGAATTTTTTTTAAGCTATGGAAACATGAAACTAAAATCCCAATACAAGTGCAAATAGCAGTTTACTTCTACCAGATAGTGCATCAACTGATTGTTAGGGCATACACTCTGCAAATGCTACAAAGACCATGAAAATCCCAATATTATTTTTACAGACTGGAAAAACACAAAGGCCAAAAACAACACCAATAATTCAAATAATAAACTCATGCTTATGTTTACATAAAAGTTTGATGAGTATAATATATTCGTCACACTCCCGCAATTATTCCCCGAAAATACTATAAATATTATTTTGACAATGTAATTATAGTTTTTACTTTAACAGTGGCAGCAAAGTACTGGCACCAATCCCCTATCCAAAAAGTCTCGATAGACAAAAGCAAAGATCACACATGGAAACTGGCAGTTCTTAAGATTAGGGCTGTCCCTTATTTATATGGCTAAAAAAAGTCCGTTTAAATTAGCATCTGGTTTATTTAGGCTGTAAAACGTAAGTAGTTTATTTGTGCTAACAGCAGGCAAAAGGAAACCCCAAATACAAAAATAAATGAGGAAAAAGATTTAAATATTCTCTTTTTGTCTAAGCAAATGAAACATACTCTTTTCATAATGCTTGTTGGGAATTAACTCCATGGATTGCAGGCTCATTCAGGAACCTCCCTTTCCCACTTCCTCACTCTTGAAAGAAAAGCTAATATGGCTATGTACTGAAATTGATTAAGTTACTATTAACAGTTCATGATTTTTTGACCCTGTATGACAATTAGAATGGTTCAAGCTTTATAAACACTTATTCTCTCATTCCACAAAAATCAGCACATAACATTTCTGACTCGCACAATGGATTTCCGGTGTAATAATTTACAGTATTTGCTCACCAAAAATCTTTCAGTTTGCCTCCTCCTCCAGAGATAAATATAGAAGGCATTGATGTGGGAAGAGAGGAAGGATCTACTTTTAGGAGGACAGTCCTGTTGGTTTAAATTTAGTAGCCATTGAATTTAAGTCTCCAAGATACAATTTAAAAGTTGCATCTCCAACTGTATTATGCTACAACCAAATCCTTATAACCAACCAAGTCTGCGTGGAGACACTTGTTGTTCAAACAGCAAAAATCAGACCTCAGTTTATAGGCAATAAAATTTAACAATGGTTTCCCAAACGCACTGGGTGAGCACTGGATCTTTACTCTGCTATTAAGTCCATCTAGTAAAAATTTACTGTTCCATCACACTTTCCAGGCGTATTTTAAAATATTTATTTTTCATATAATATATAAAAGAAAAGTAGTAGGAATTTGGGAATGAAACTATTCAGGACAACTTGGTTACAGAGCTACAAAAAGCAATAAAAGCAGAATGCAAATTTTTTTTTAAGAATAAAACAGAAACATGACAGATACCGAACAGAAAATAAAAGAGAAGCACAGAGGATGATTAGAGGCAGACTTCTTGGTCAATACTGGCTATTTGTTACAGAATATTTAGGCTCCATATTTGGCCACTCTCTTTCTCTTTCCTGTTAATTTAAAACACATTGCTGAATGACCAGTCATTCCAAATGATTAACTAAAGGGAAAAAAAAAAAAAAAAAGGAATGATCAAAAATGAGTCTCGGATAGTTAGATTCTTATGCCCATATGTAGGCCCTAAATGCCCTGATTTTCAAACTAAGAGTTTCTGCAGGGGCACAGGTCAGAGGCATTCTGAAAAATCTGAGTATTTACTTTTAGCTCATTTTCCCTATTGCCAAGATAAAATCTTTTCAATGGGACCAAAAGAAACAGTGTGGCTGTTGCCATTGCTTTGTAGGGGAAGAAAAACACAACATTAAATAAAATATTGAAAAGAATCAAAGAACAGGTAAGGACACAGGACTACCTGTTTAAAAAAAATAAAAAGGAAAATCAATTTTGTGTCCTTTGGCAGGTTTGAGAATATCACCTTCCTCTGCTTTTCGACACCCTCAAAATTAACCATTATCTTTTCTCCAGTACATTTCCAACTTGCAAATGGTTGAGCGCAGATTTAAGTCAGAGCAAAGAAATAGCTCAAGTTGTTTCACTGTACGTAAGGACAGACACAAAAGGTTTATTTCTCCTAGCCTGCCTTTCTCGTGGAAGTAGAAATCACTTCAATCATTTAACTGATAGTAATTCACATTGTTTTTGTTTTCAGGGCTAACTTTGCAAAGACAACTAAACATTATTTTACTCAAATTTTCCTTTAGAAAAACCAAAACATTTGATGAAACATCTCCTTTTCTGTAAAGCCTTGAAAATGACTCCTAGTTAACAATCTTTTAGAAAGGATAAGCCATCCAGTGTAGTTTCTGGGAATTCCCGATTTCCCCTTCCCTATTTCTTTTCAGGGATCTCTCAAAGGATGTCAGCATGATTTCCTGTGTTACACGAACACCTACAGCTTATAATTCCAGTGGCTTTTTAAACACAGCATGTCCTCGCCTTGAAGAGCTTACAAAGAACTCAAGTATTCTTCTTTGCTCAACTGTGTGATGTTCTCCTCCTGTGGATCTCAGGAGGAGGAGGTTTTCCTCTTGCTATTTCATCAAAGACAAGATGCTTCCATCCCATCTGGCTTTTGCAAGCAGTAATGCATCTGGAAGCTATATATAGCCTAAAGTTACCTTATCTCTTATTTTTGTGGTTATAGGCACATACACCCTTATGCTGTTTTTTATATATAAAATATATATATATATTTGTTTTCTTTTTTTTCTTCTTTTTAATCGTCTGAAGGAGAGATGTTTGGCAAGTTGTTTTTATTTTTACAGAGTTCTGAACTCAAAGGTTACCTATTGACATTTATTCTGCTACATTTCCAGTACAGAGTACTTCTCTTCAGCATTAACAGATTAAAAAGGAATACTTATCAATGCACTTTTTCCCAAGACCATGATCAACCAATAAACCAACAATGGATCATAAGCTATTGGTTTTTCATTAACTGAAAGAAGATACATGGGAGCAACAGCTGATCTGGTCCAAATCAGTCTGATATCTGAAAGAACATCTAACTGAAGCTGAACCCAGATAATTACTAATGCTGTTGGCAGGCAGAGAAAACCACTGAACACTTTTCAAACAGAGTGGTCATCTTTAACTGAACAGCATCACAGGCCTTCCTCTCTTCTGCCCAAAGAAACAAACATTTCTTTATAGTTCCATGTAAGTACATGGCATTTGGGTATTTTAAAACAAGATATTCTGTATTTCCCCAAACACTCTCCTTTAGGAAAGGAGGTGCAAACACATGTTAGATGGTTGATAGTCATGTTGCTAAACATCCTACCAGAAAGTGCTCACATTCTTATCGTAAGTACAATATAAAAATTCTACATAGAGTCATATTTCACCACTGCTTTTAAAGGATTGCTTTAAGTGCTGTTCTCAGTTTAACTACATCTGCACACTTTTCTGAAAACTGGAAGCAAAGTCAAAGTGTTGTTCAAGGATCCAAGCTTATCATCCACTGTAATTTACTCAACATTTCTGGACTTCATGATATTAAGAAAAAGGAACAACCTAAACCTTTGTACAGCAGCTAGCTTTACTGGAGTGTGATTTTGACCGAAATCTCCAGGAGCAGCTGTCACATTAACACTAATACTGCTGTTAATAATTTCCTATTAATGCATGTTTATGCTCATTACTGTGGTTGGTTAAAACTTCCAGAGATGGGACAGGTGGCATCAGCACAGCACAAAAATACCTATATGCTACTTGGTTTAAAGCTAGCTCAAGTATCCCCAGCAGCCTGGAACTGAGGAACACTGGTCTAATGCTCAGAGCACCTCCCTCAGGCGCACACAATCGCAGCATTGCTCAGCTGTTGACATGGTGCAGTTGCACTCAGTTCTACTCAGAGAGTACAATCAACTCATTCAGAGAAGTCGCATAACAAATTGTACCACACAGAGCAACTATCAGGCATTCAGTGCCTTTTCATCCTTCAGGATGAAAATACTGCAAAGTATTTTGGCAGATAAACACTTTTTAAGCAATTATGCTGGAATTCAAAGCACAGAATTCTTCAGCATGTGGAATATTTTGAGGTGGTGAAAGGTTTGAGGAGATCTATTTACAAACAAAAAGATTAAAGCTCCTTCTGTCCCCAAAATCAATGGAAGGATCAGACAAGACGCAGCCTATTGAACATAAGCTTGCTTCAAAACTGGCATGTCCTCTCTACGATTTATCAGGGAGAAACAAAGTTACCAGTTTTTCCATATTTCAGAGGGGAATCCTAAATCCCAATCTCAGACTCTGGAATCTAAAGATAGATCATCTTGACAAATCTCAATGTACCTTCCCAAAGGTCTGCTAGATTCTGCTAGAGAGCTTAAGACTTGCCATAGGAAAAAGGGGTGGGGGTGGGGAACAAGACATGCTATGAAGTGAAGGAAATTTTCTACTTGGGCTTCTGACAAGGGTATTTCCTATGTCTGCTACAATCCCTAACATACTGAACTACTTCTTAGCTCTTACGAGATTTGGATCTGCTTTAAGTTCAGTTAAAGTTCATCTGGCAGCTACATCAGCTTGTTCTTCTGGTGAGCATTCTTGGTCTTTGTACCCACAATGGAAAAAAAGCTTGTTATCCTGGGGCTTTTTTAATTACAAAAAAAAGCCTACAACAAAAGGCATGTAGGGTACTATGAAATTTCTCACTAAATCTACACTCTGGAGAGATTTAAATCTTTGTTTATTAAACTCGAAGTTAAATTTTGAAAAACTCATTACCTATTTGTTGGAAGACGGTGTTCTTAAATCAGTTAACAAGGAAATACAATGGGCCTTCTGGCATACAGCATTTCAGCATGGGTAGGTACTGCTCCTACATCTTCAATCCCTATTCAAAGTAATTCTGATCTAGTGGTTGGGGGGTGGTGTTTGTCATCTTCTCTGTCTTTCTACAAGGAATATCCAAGACCCATAATCCAAGGGTAATTACTACCTTACACAATTGCCCACTTCCTAGATTTTCACTGTTTATAGCTGTAAGAACACCAAGGACAAGCTTAGTTTTCAGAGACTGTCCAGAAAGCATAGTACTTAAATTCTTCTCTACTCAGTGACTGGAAAGTTCCTTTTCTTGCAGAGAGAGGAAGTAGGATCACTGGAGCAAGAAGAAAACAGAGCATGTAAGAAAACAGAACATGTTTAGAAGTAGATGTTACTTATCTGACACCCATCAGTCTTGACCCTACCCAGAGGAAAAGAATCATTAAACAGTTCTTTAGCATCATTGCACACCAACTCCCTGCACTCATCTGGCTGCTGAGTTTCACTTATCTTACACTGCAGCTTCTTAGAGTAGGTATCCTCCTCCAAGTACCACACAGTATGAATTGCTCAGTATGCAATTACTACTATGTATTTTAAGCAAATACAAGACTAAGAATTAGGCTATAGAGTGCAATTGAAACTAAGACAATCAACTTGAGAAATAAGTGAGGAAGAGTTGGGACAAACAGTAACACGACAAGGGAGAGGCCTAAAAGCTCTCTCAATATATGTATTAAAAAGAGAGAAGACCATTACTACAAGAAAGGCTGGCTTGCAAGATATTTATTTGCTTTATATAATGAGTTAATTTATATTTTTAGCTATCTGAAGCCTTAGAGAGCTATCCCAGGACAGATGCTCCAACTCACCTTCAGCTTTCCTGGCTCATTGCCTTAGTGGCATATCATGTACTCAAGACAACAGCTTTTTCCACAGCTGGCTGGGAGAAGTAAGTTACAAGCATAGAAGAATTTATCCAACCGTGTTTATTGAAGAAAGAGAATAAGACACACAGAAAACTTGCGGTAGAGTAATTTCAGTGAATATATTTAAGTGAGGACCCAAATTAAGCATGCATAATACCATCATGGGCCTAACAAAGATAAAGCAAACTATTAAAAAAGTTATTTCTGATAGCAGAGAAAACGCAAAGAAGTCTGGATTTAAGCAAACAAATCTTAGTGAGAGTTTTTAAACACAGCATTTTGCATGCCATCTCCTTTTTTGCTGCTTTAATCATTTATATAACATTACAACAGATAGTTCCACCCCTCCCTGAATGCAACCACATTGGTTACGGTACCTGCCAGAGTTGTAATATATACTCTATTTCAGTTCTGTTTTTATCCATTACAAATTGTAGTACATTCTGAACTTTCCTACAAAAGTTGCCACACCACTCAGAGAGACTTAACCGTTACAAATGGATAAAGGAGTGAAAACATATCACAGATCTGATTAACGGGAGTTTTCAATCTGCATAAAGAATTTATAATCTCTTTCCTTCATAAATACATTGAAATTGGGGCTTCAAATTTATTTAGGCTACAGTTTGTTTTGGGGGAGTTTTCATTTTAGCCTGAACTAAAGACAAAAACACTATTTAGTGCTGTTCACCCTGCAATACAGCTTTATTTCTTTGTCCTTATATTTCATGTAGATTGTTGCTGTGGAAGCAAAGGGGAGGCTGCCATCAGTCACCAACGATGAATACTTTTTTTAAAGGTATTTAAAATACCTTAAAGATACAGACAGGCACCAAGAGGGATCATCAGATCCAAGAAGCCATTTAAACGTGGAAACAGGACAGAGCTCCAAATGAGCAACTTCAAATATTCCATTTAACACCTAATTATCTGCAGGAACAAAATACATATGTTACTCTAGTCTTGAGACATGATTTCACATATGAAATATGAGGAGGAAAACCATAAAGCAGAAATATAGTTAGTAAATACAGTAACATTTACTAATTTCATGGGTTTCTTTTGTTTCAACAGTGCTATCCAAGACCAATTTAGGAATTTACCTCACTTAAAAGTACTTCTAATAATCCCAAATTGAATGTAATTGTTACCTTCTGAGGCATGCACTTTGGAAGGAGATTGTGCTCTAGGGACCAGCTTAATTTTCACTTAGAACTGAGCTAATCATATTACTCAGCATGGAATAAGCAACACTTTCTTCTCTATAAATCTTTTTGTTGTACTAACATAAATGGAGTACCTAAGCCATGTTCATCACAGATGTTTCCCAACCAGATCAATACTAGACAGAGTATCAAATGAACTGTCTATTCTGCGGTCAATATATCATATTTTAGTTATAACTCAAACTTATTTTGTCATAAAAATCCTATGATGAATGACTACGGAGCTACAAAACACTTTTTATCGAAATATTCTTAAAAACTTTCTGGTCAGTTTCCCCCCTTAATTTCCAGTGGTGATAAAAACGATTTTATGGCCTCCTCTGGCTAGAAAAAGGAGTCTGAAGCAGTTAATCAAGTTACTGTTTTTCTTCCCCTTTTCTTTCTTTATTGCTGTACAGCATTCATATTCAACAGCAGGGGAACAGCACACATGCATACATTAAGTCATCAAGGAGGGGTCAGCAGCCCCAAGACTGAAGGGAAAACCTCATGCCATGCAAGTAGCCAAAAAGAAAGGGGTACATCCTACTCACTCCCCTCCAGTTGCGGTGAGGAACCACTGAAGGGTGGTTCTCTCACACTGGCATCCCTGATGCTTTGGGTAAGCAGAAGGTGGTAAGTCTACTTCCCCAGGACAGCCTTTCTATCTTACGGCTGTCAAGGACCCTAGTAGGGACAATGTCCTGCTGGGCAAAGCCAGCATTTCTGTTCCCATCATTCTTCCTCTACTCTTACTGGTCTATGAAGTGGTCAACTGTGGGCAGGACACTCTTGCCCTCCAGGCTTGTCCCAATCCTCCTTGTTCGACTCTGACATAGCTCGAGAGTCACTCCTACATGCTGCCAGTTCCTCCTCTTTACATGCATTGAGTGGGGCCTCCTTTTGCAGCCCACAGGGTTTGGTACTCGTCCTCTCACACTAAAGGACCGTACTAGCATCACTGATTCCAGCAAGGGGTGAAGCAGTGAACGTAGCTTAGACATAAGACTATCACATGCCAAAATGTTGCATTTTGAGCCAATTACAGTAGTGGGAGGAAAAACAGTCTTCTCGACTTCACTGCTTTTCCCCAGCTTCATAAAGGTGTTTGAAGGCAGTCACTGTATGATGTGAGTTTCATCCCCTTTCATAAAATGAGAGAAAACGAGCAACAGGAACCCAGTAAAAACCTCAACTAAGTAAAAGGAGTAAAAAGAAATAAAAGCAGCAGGAGAAACAAGATGTTCCCTACTCTCTATAACCATAAAGGGGTCCAATGCCCAATATCAAGCTCCACATGCACACACAGGGAAACACAATGGGAAGAGAATTACTGAAAATGTCTTAACGTTTGACAAAATGAGTTTGGTAGAAATAGGCAGCAATAACTGGCATTAAACAGGAAAGATATGTCAGTTAAATTTTCTCTTCACTACATAAAAAAACTGAAAAAGACTCACTCATTAAGGACAGTGCTCAAATCAGTACTTAGTTGTAGCAAATATTACCCTGGCTGTCCAGCAAGCACAGTACAGAGACAAAGAGGGAAGAGGGACGAGGGGGAAAGAAAAAAAAAAAAAAATCACAGCCACAATTTGTGGAGTCAGATAAGTTATTTCTCAAGTGTCATCAAGGAAAGAAACAAGAGTGTTTCTTCATTCCAGTATGTTTGCAGATCAGATAAAGAGACAATAAAACAGCAGAACATATTTATTAATAGACACATTTAAGGAATTTTTCCTTTTCCCAGTTTAAATATCCTTAATAATTTTAAGGCAGTTTCCACATATCTTCCCTTTAACAGTCTGCAGGGCAGAGTTGATGGAGAATACAATGGGAGTAGTTAAGAAAAAGAAAGAAAAGATTTTTGCTGACATTTTTTTCAAGCAGCATAGGAGAAGGCTCTCAATTCCTAACGTCTTTAGTCAACTTTTAAAATACCAACTACACACACTCTTTTGGCCTTCCATCCCACCATCCACAATAATGGAGAAAGAAAGGGGAATAGAATTAGCATGCTACTATTCAAGAAACAATTAAGCTCATTATATCACCATGTGATTTCCCACATAAATATACCAGGCAAATTACACATTTAACAAAATTCATAGCCTTACCAGTCAATAATGATTCTTGTTTCACTTGTGCTCCATGAAGTACTTTGATCAAATGGACAGATGTAGCAATCAGACCCAAGTTCCTATTGTTAAGTCGGAAAAAAACAAAAAATTGTTTGATACTAAATACACTAAGATAAGCAGACACGCCTCTTCACTGAAGTTAATAACAAATTTTTAATGTCCTCAGAAACTTTGAAATAAAAAGGAGTTTTGCCTACTTAAACATGCTTGGCTACATCAACAGCCATAATATTGCTATCACAAGCAAAAGGAATGGGCTTATTTTTTGTTTCAGACCCCTAGCTTAGCCATAAACACTTTGTATTCTTCAAGACAGCAGATTTGTATCCTTTGCCATAGAGACCCTTTGTATCTCTATCAGAAAAAGAACATCTAGAATGGAAGGAGTTTTCACATTGTCAATACTACCATCTTTCCAAATAATCTGTTCTATTAACGGCTAACGCAGATATAATACACAATTACTGGTTGCTTTAAAAGATCTAGTTATCTGGTTGATATACCATCTCTCACTGAGACATGTGTTGATAATATGCGCACAGAGGGAGGGGGACCAAAAATGAACTGTTTTCAAATCCATAGCAACTACATCATATGATTTCAGTTCTTTATGTGACAAGTAGTAAAAGGAGATAACACAGCTTTATAATCTTTTTAATAACTTTTAAAGAATAGCAAACAAACACAATCAGAAGTTCATATGTTTATTCTGAGCTTTCACATATTCTCAGTACCAATCATTATATTCAGCTCCTGAACCAACAGCCACTGATGAACAAAAATCAGTCCAGCCACAACTACTGCCTCAAAAACACAAGTTAATGCAGCGATGTAGTTGAGAAAAGACACTAAACACCCCACATGCCCTCTTATGCTGCCTTAACAACTCTGTGGAATGATGTATTATTTCCCCACTGAACCTTTAGAAACCACTGACTGCTGAACAATGGGAAAACCTTTTAGGCTACCGACATATCTTTGAGTGCATCAGCCTGAACACTAACAATTTTGAAGACAGTACATTCAGCGCTAAGAACCCTTTCCTCTCTTTTTTTCTAAATCCAGTGTTAAAAATCAGCAGGTCATTCCTGTAATTTAAACAATTTTGTTTAAACACTTTGCTTTGTTTGCAGTTCAAGTGTTCAGGGAAAACGTCAATGTGTGTTATTTAGCAATAAACTTTGAAGATTTTAAATACCAGCAAAGCAATTAGTGAATGCCATCAAAAGAACAACACGGACAATCCATAGGGAAACATACAAAACTTTGTGAGGAAAGCAAGGATGCTGAAGTAATTATTTATCCTTGCTCCAATAATAAAGATGTGGTGATGGTACAGCCTGCCGGAAGTAAAGCTAGTTGGAATCAAAAATGCCAAAATTATTTTATTGCCAAAAAACAGTAGACAACTGATATGCCAGCACATGCATGCAACAGGAAGGGAAAAAAAAAGTTAAAGAATGCAGTATACACAGATGGAAGTTTCCAGCTTTTAACTCACTTGTACTTTAGTAGTCAAGCTTTTTGAGAAGAGATGGGCCAGGACAGAGGGTGGCTGAAACTTCAGAAGATGTCAATACCATCCCTATCAAACCTCCACACCTGTGCATGAGTTACTGAAAAAATGTCCTATCACCACAGATAGATGCTGAATAATTATTATGTGCCTTCTGAAGATGTTTTTTAAACCAGCATGTACTCTTTCTCATTAAGTTCTACCATGAAAGGAAGCCAAAGATGCATTTAGAAATATAAAAATACACACACACACACCAGTATACATAAAATCTATTAAAATTAAACATTTCCTACTCCCTCCCAGTCCAAATTACTTTGCAGCAAGCAAAGCAGAAAAACTGACACAGGAAGAAACAAAGCATCATATTCCTCAACAGTTTCAAAGCTTGTTACACAATCCATTTGTTTACAATCTTTGCATTCCTTCCTATGAACTATCAGTTTTGATTTTGTTCAAAAATTTTGTAGGTTTTTTTTTTTGGTATCTAAACATTGCACAATTTAAACCAACGTCAAATACGCATGATTTTTCTTCCATTTACAACTTCTGATCACTCAGGACATTTAACCCCCAAACAAGCTGTGGATTTGCAATAGTTTAAAACCAACACAAAAACATGGCTGATTTACAGCTAGCTCAAAGCACCCAATGTGGTATTTAAGGTAGCATAAGCAGATATGTTGCTACAAAGCCAAAACAGTACCTGACAACTGACCCACATGGTCATTCATGCTACAAGCATGGTCAGAGCCTTCTACACACTTGCCTGCCCCCTTGTGCAATCCAAGGGAAGCATAATTACAAGCATCTGGTTTCCTAAACGCATAAGGCTATGCTAGTTGCCTAATGAGGGTAACTATGCTGCACAGGAGTAAACATTGCAGACTGCTTTTTGTATTCAGAAGCAGGTTGTATATCTGAATTCCATTAGAGAGTAAAAATTAGACCAGTAACTTGGTCATATTTGTCATGCTACTGAAAATGGTATTCCTATCAAAACTCCTAGCTGTGCCATTTTGCTCCTTCTCTTTCACCAACACTAGTGACCATGGGGCTACAGCAAGCTACAACAGCAAATTCAGTCCAGCTGAACACCCACTTAGCAAAAACTAATAAATAAATACATAAGTTTTCTGTCAGATCCATTCTCCAACCCACCCCGCAACATGATCATGAATGCTAGCATTGGCAGAATGAACAGGTAGGAGCCTGAACTTAGATTTAACTTATTCTAAAACCAAAGCCTTCTACTAACAGTTCTGCAATTTTTGTGGTCTAAACAAAATTCTGCCCCCAAACAAATTCTGGAACTTTGTCACATGCCAAAATTTTATTTCACCAGATTTGAAAAGTCCCAAGAAACCAGATTTTACAATTGTATTCCACAATAATTCTTCATGTTCTAACAAACTTGTAATAGCTTCCCCACACCCTTTTTTTCTTTTTAAATTGCAGGACTATTCTTAAACTGCCAGGTTTTCAGTAATTACAGCTAGTTATATCCTAAGCATCCCCTTAATCTTGTTACAGACGTGGGCAAAAACTAGAGCCTGAATAACTTAAGGAGCCAGATTAACTCATTATTACTCATTAATATCAGTTTAATTGTACACGTACCAGGGTTGATTTGCACAATTCTACATACTATACTTTGCCATGAGTGCTAGACAGATCTACATATGTATTAAAAAAATGCTAATCCTGTAACTGACAATTAAACTGTGTACTTACTCATTACACTACCAAAAAAAAAAAATCATAGAAAGAGTATATCACTTGCACAATCAACCCCTACTAAGGACAGAAATGCTTCCGTCCATTATCCAGCAGTGCCCCAAACTCTGTCCTACAAATAGGTCAGCTATTTTTGTTACTTGCATATTTCATTTGAAGGGATTGTGCCAAGCAGGAAATACCAGCTAATAAATCAACTAACACAGCAGTGTAAAATAAGAATCTATATAAAACACAAATATCATAAGGTTATATGTTTGTATGGGTTAAAATGTATCATAACTATACCTCATGACATGTTGATTCTTGACACACTCAACGCAAGCATTCCTCAGACATCTGAAACATTCTGCTATGAGCAGCAGACAGGTGTCTACATCTACCAATTCACAGGACTCCTTGTACACCCATTCAATTTCATTTGAGGCTTTCATCAGGATTTCCAGGAGGTTCTGAAATATACTTTCTTCTGCCATTTCTCTGAAATAAATAAAGTTGTAGTAAGAAAAAAAAGTTTCACTGTCAAAAAGGATCTTCAGGTTAATAAAAAAAAGTATAATTGACATAATATGGTATTTATGCAACAATCTCTAATCATTCTTTACATACAAGGCCTTTCAAGTACAAAGACGAAAATGGCTGTGATGGAGCTGGGTTGTCTAGGGTTTCTCACAGCTTTCCGAAGCCACTTTGGAATCTTAAAAAGTCTCCCTAGTGCAAATAGCTAGCATGATTATACATGACACCGCATGTTCTTGTGAGAATTAGGAATTGGTTTAATTAATGACCACAGTTAACGTCTAGCACAAGATGATTCAGAAGAAGCTATCAGAAGCTTCCCTACAAAATAGTCTGCCACAGATTTCACAGTTAGAAAGAGATGTCATGCAGAAAGCAGGTAGCTGTACTAACCATCATTCTGAAGTGTGTGAATCAAAACCAAGGGAGAAAGAGGATTTTGTCTACTCTAACAGGCAACTACCCCAACATAAAAAGCATTATGCGACTTACAGTGTATCAAGACTTAACAACATAACAGTGCAAAGTCATAAGCACAAAGACCGATACTAAATGAATGGCTCAGAGCTGATACTGAAGTCTTGCACTGAACACTTAGATTCACCAGATTCACTAAACTGATGTGCACATCTGCAAATGATCTATCACACAGATGCGCACAAGTTTCCAAACTACAGCTTTACATACTCTCCACTGATTTTACATTCAGAAAGGAGATAAGGGCAATAGAATAAAACCATAGATAACTCAGATTTGATATAACATGCTGGTGAAAAGAAGCCACAATAAAGAGTGTTTATGGCATTGCTACAGGAACACACAATAAATTTACTCATCCAATACCTCTGACCAGAGTAAAACAAAATGGAAATCCAGGTGCAGTTTCCTTGTCCCTTAGAAAGGCTTACAGTATACTCAAGATCAAACAGAAAAGTTAGATTCTAAGTTTTAAGAGATAAGGTTGAGAAATATCTCCTAAGCTACGAACAGAAGAACATGAGATGAAATGCAAAGTAACATTAAACAAAATATTTTCGCACAGAAAACTCTTCCCTAATTGAGACCTGATCAAACATTAGTAGATGATACCATATTACTGGTGTGCTGCTGTTCTCTTAAATATCCAAACATTTGCACAATTAGAAATTCTTCCTACCCTTTACCAAAGGCAATCACACCTCCTTTAAATCAAACCATGAGCAAAAATATCATTCAATTGCTCCATTAGATTTCAGATCTCCAGGAAATACACATTTTATTCTACAATCTCACCATATTATAGATTAAGACAAATATCCTTACACAATATCCAGCTACATAAAAAACAAGCCACCAGTCAGAACTATCTACAGATGGGAAAAAATACAAGATACTTTTTTTTTTCAGAGGCATTATACTGAGGACAGAAGCAAAACTAAGTGGCACAAGAAAAACAAAACACGGACATGGCCCACAGTCATAAAGAAAACACAATGGAGCTTACATAACCGGAAACAAGATTTGGAGTTTGGTTTTAAGATTTCTTGAGAAAAAGACATTCATGTGACTTGAATCTTCCACTTACAAGTAGTGCGTGAAATGGCAGCAGCTGCACCACAGGTACGTATGCAAAAGAAGATTCAATAGCTGATGCACGACAGAACACCTGACAAATGCATCCACTCGTACACAGATACAAGTTTTTCTAAACAAAGGAACACCCAGCTGGGCTCAGTCCCACACACACAGAAGCTATGTTTGCTCTATTGAGTCAAGATGCCATATGGAACCATTAGCTGCTCATCACCCGCGTTAAATACAACACTGAAATTATTCTAAAATACAAAAACCTTTCAGTCTGATGGCAGTTTCCTTTATATTTACCTATGCAATGAGTTGGACTATCACATGGAAATGTTTGGTCATTTCCTGACTCCAAATTACACAAATCAGTGATTGATGCAAAACGTGTACTAGTATATAACATTCAATTATTTTAAATCAGTAAAACAGGAAAAACGCTGCAAGTACTTTTATCTGTGTTCTAGTAACTCTTGCCATTAAAATAAACACCTTAAAGTTATTTCAACCCTGGAAGAGTTTCTACTCTTGTTACAGAGTTATGCTGTAGAGAAGTAGTTTTAATTGGATATCAGATCACAAAAAATATCAAGCTGTTATGATTTTTCTCTTAATATTAGATTAAAAGTAAAAACCTAAAGAGTGTAGAGATTTGCGCTGAAAAATTGTTTAGTAAAATAAAAAGATGAAAGTCTTTTGTCTGTTCTAACAGAGCAAATATCACATACACAACAAAGTGCCTGTCTTCATCGTGAATGTGGAAACAGACGTGGATTTGGGGGTATCAGCAAGGGTAGACAAACCTCCAAATCTCTCCAATTTTGTTCACTGTGAAGGAAAAAATCATGTGCTCAAGCCAGATGTTTCTGGGCAGAAGTCAAATCTCTTCCTACAATACGAAAGAACAACTTAAGCGAACAAGCAGAAGTTATCCTAACAGAAAGAGACACGACTTTAAGGTTTGGTATAGTAGGATTTTCTTCAGAGAAAATTTAAATGAGACTCTTGTACTTAAACATTTATATACATCATTGCAATTTGAGTGTATGCTACAAAGACATTAAGAAATAAGTCAAGAGTGATTTCAGGCAACTGTTCTGGAGCACTGCTTACATTAATTTTTAAACAATAATCTTTTCTGGGTTATGTCACAGATTCACCTACAGATAAAAATAGCAGCTACAATTACTTAAATTGTATTTTTGAAAAGGAAAATATTCTCCTCCCATAACCTTTTTCCAAATCTTTAAATATTAATCCACAAAATTAGTGAGTGAGGAGACTTCTCGTAGCTTTTAGATGAGGAAATATATTCTGTTGTAAACAGGCCTTGAAATTCATTCAAAATTGTTCTGTGGATTTTCCAAAAACCTCCATTTCCTATGTTTTCTTGCTTATGACAGGATCTTCACAATTTGCTGTTGCCACCTGTCCTTGATTTCAGCATGAAGTAAAATAAGCTGAAGCAACCCAAAAAGAAGCAGAGCAGTGTGTCAAGCAGCCCAGCCCTCAGACAAGGCACAGTCTCTTGTTAAGTCAAAACAGTTAGAATTCACATATCTGTGTCAAAAGAAAGACTACTCTCACTCCTTATAAGATCTAGAGTTTGACTGCTAAAAATAGAAACTGTACAAGATAACATCCTAGTGAATATAGATTTAAAAGCACTCATGCAACCCTGTTCATGAGATCGGGGCTGCAAAAGCATGACACTAGTCAGAAATTACAAGAACAACCCAGCAGTTTGGGATTCTTCATTTCCACTGTGTGTTTTAGGTATTTATACAGTTCCACTCATGTAAGCAGCATTAAAGTATTTATCGTCACAATATTCCTGAGAATAGATAAAGCCTCTTTTAGGGACTAGTAATGGAAGTGCAAAGAAAGCAAGTGCAAAGTTGAGCGTGTACTCAAAGGCACTTGAGGTCTAGAGTAAAGCAGGTAGTTGACCTCAAGTCTCCCAAATTCCACCATACTGTCCTATGGTTAGAAATTATTTTCCTCACCTTATTTGCTCTGAATTATGGACCACTAGAACTCACATTTTTGAACTCTTCTGTAGCTACAAGCAAAACAGATATATCCATCACATAATAACAAAAGACCTATCACTGAACACTGCAGTTTCAAATACTGTGTCCAGTGAATTGTTTCTTCTGGTTCAATAGCAACAACAGTATTTTCCAGGGTTGGCACATTTATGAAGTTGCTCTCACGTGCATTTTTGTCATGTCCAATAGCATATAAACTCATGCTGCAACCTCTTCCCTCTTGAAGGGCCATTACACAGTGTCTCTCTTCCACCAGCCCACCTGTACTCACAAAATTTTATTTTTTGGGACATCAGCCCTCTGTCAAACACAGTTGCAGAGGGAGGGAGGCAAGAAACATGCAGAGAAAGCATCAGCGTATAAGCCCAAAATCTGCACAGTTCTTCTCTGCCCGGAGAAACAGAGAGGAAAACTAAGCTTTTTAATTCTTGTACATAGAAAGACGGCAATAGAATATTTGTAAGTATACCCCCAACATCTAAATATGTATTGAATTAACAAAAACAGTATGAGGAATTTTAAAAAATAACAAAGTTTTATGCTAAACTTTAAAGTTCTATTTCTTCTTTACCTTTAGCAATCTCAGTCACCAGTAACTCCAAACAGCAAGTGTTAAGAGAACTGAATGTGAGCTTCACACCAAACTGCCCAGTCTCCCACTTTCCAGAAAGAGCCGAAATCATTCCTGTACGCGCATTCACGTGGCTGAACCTCTGCACGTCCAAGAAACTGTGCTAAAGCTAACCGAGTTGTGTGGTATTACAGAGGTCCACCCTGACTGTGCGGGTACAAGAACACTCCATATTGACCCTTTGTTTTCTACAGTAACTGCATGCTTTCTATTCATCTCTGAAAGTTACTAATAAGAAGGTATATACGCCTTTCTCCCTGTGTTTTAGTGGCTGCAGCCTGTTCTGGTGCTCAAACCTACAATCGTTGAGGCCTACAGGTATTGCCCTCTACTCAAAGGCCTTGCTCACATCTGGGCTCCACTTGCTGCTGCAGCTGTGCTGCACGAAACCGTTGCCCGGGAAGGACTTCAGTGGGTGCATCTTACCAGTTTCTAGCCAATGCTGTACTAGCCTGCGTAGGGCCCACCACTGCGTTTTGCCCCACAGCAGCTACTCCCACAGTTAAAGCCCAGTTAAAGGGACGCGCCTAAAAGGGTGACTGTTGTCATCCGTCCTTGGCTCACACAGGGAAGGAGCAGACACACCTGAGAGACAGACAGCTTTCTTGTTTCCTTTCCTCCGGGGAGCCGGTACGAAAGCAGGAAGAAGCCCAGGGCTGCCAGCCCCGAGGGGCGGCGAGGTTACCACACACAGGAGCCACCCTCGGTGCCAACCGCTGCCCCCCCGCCCACCACCCCACGAGGAAAGCCCCCGCGAGACAAAGTTTTAACGAGGAGGAGAAAAGGCGCCCAGCCACAAGCTGCGCCGCCCCGCGCTAAACACTGCCAGGAAGACCCTCTCAGTGCGCACCCCCCACACCCCGAGGAAACTGGGCAGCACCGAGGGGAAAACTGAGCTTCGAGCCGGGGCAGCCCCCTTCTCCCCAGCAGCCGGAGTCCCCCCGCTGGGCAGGGCAGGGCCCGCCCAGCACGGACCACCCGCGCCCGCTGGCCCCGGCGCTTCCCGCGGCCGAAGCTCCCTCCCCCGCCCCACGTGGCTGCGGCCGGCCACTCCTCCCTCCTCCCCGCTAACCTGGGCTGCGCCTCGCGGAACAGGCCCGTCAGCGCCCGCACGCTCTCCAGGCGGGCGGCCGCCGGCCCGGCCGCTGCGGCCCGCCCCAGCCGCGCCGCCACCGCGGGCAGCGCTGCCGCCGCCGCCATCACCCGCCCCAGCGCGGCCCAGCTCCGCCCCCCGCCGCGCGGAAATGGCGGCGGCCCAGCCCCGGCAGAGAGCTGCCCGCCGGGACGGGGCGCTGGGGCGGTGCGGTGCAGCCGGGTACCCGGGCTGCGCCGCTAAACCTGGGGGTTGGCGTTTCTCCGCTGGTTTGCACAGGGGTTCCTCTTCTGGCTTAAGCGGATAGGTGGGATTGGGTGGAAGAAGATAGGTGGCGTGGGCCTTGCCCCACAAACGGAGTGTGGTTATCTCCCTCATTCCCTTTTTCTCGCGTTTTCTGCCTTCAGTGTCGGCACCGACCCTGACGGACTTGGGGGGCGGGGGGAGCGGGCCCGGCGTGGAGCTAAGATGGCCGCCGGGACGCGGGGCTCGACCTTCTGGAACCTTCTTCCCTCAGCGCGGCCGCGGGGCGGTGAAGACGCGCCGGGAAAAGGTAACGGTGCTGCTACCGGTCACTTCGGCCTTCCTCTGCCGGCCCGCAGCGGCTCTCCGGGCTGTCCCGGAGGTCTCCCCAAGAAGCCGGGGAAATGATTGCTTTGCGCCCCAGAAACGTTTTCCTAAATCTTCCCTTCTTCCCATTCGCTTTCTCTTTGAGGAATGCCTGTCTCAAAAGGAGCCAATTAAATGTTTCGAGGTGTTTTAAATATGTCTAGGAAAAATAAAAGTATATACATTGGGGGGGGTGGAAATTTGAACTTCCTGTGGACAAAAAGGCTAGTTGTAGCCAAATGGTATGGAAAGACCCATTATATTGGAACTAAGCTTAATTCACCAAACATCATTTAAGGAATCTGAAAATATTAGCTCCCCCCCCCCCCCAAAAAAAAGCATGACACAAAAAAATCCTAGTTATTCATTTGTTCCCATTCATATTTCCTCCAAGTTTCTGCACACATCTCTGACACGCACTGTTATTTGAGATCATGTAAGTGATACCTGTAGGTTCAGGGAGCGGAGAGTTGACTACAGTTTGCCACTGCCCATACCAAATCTAGTCAGTATACAGTTACTGTCTATGTACCTCTAAAGGAAATATTCCTCCTTTAGAAATAAACTTTTGTGTCTTGGCTTACCTGTGGGAAAACATTATTTATTATTATTGTCAAACTTCTGATTTTTAATAATTATCAGTAAAAGGCCCAGAAACAGCATTTACTAAAGTATGGACAAGCAGTTCTTGATACAGCTCTATATTTAAAAAAAAAAAAAAAAGTTCAAATAACAAGTGGAAATCAGGTAAGTAAAAGAGTCCAGGCGAGACTGATTACAATCATGCAAGTTCTTCCTCTTAACAGTTCAAATTATTTTTAAGAGTTGTCTGTTCCTGAGTGAAAAAGATCATTTGTTTTAGCTGGAATTAAATTTGAGATAGGAAGAGGGAAGCATCAGAACTGCCCTGGATGCATCTGGGTACGTTGTGTCTGACAGTAATAGCTCCAAGGAAGATTATGACTGCAGCACGCAATCTTTGGGTAACTTACAATTTTTCTTTCCCTAACTATCATTAATTTAGAGGTTGGTTTAAGCCATGTTCAGGACATGTAATTTTATATCCTTTCTACAACATATTTTAAATTTTTCATATTGATACATATGTCCAATCTTTTTCCCTCTCTGGATTCATGAAGGTTAGTTCCAGACATGACCATGAGATCCACTAGACTGACCAGCAGTATCCTGAAGGTATATTATCTAGTTGTCACAGTCAAAGCCAGTTATCAGAGGCTAAGCCTGGGAACTAACGTCTGTGACTGCTACTACAGTCAGCTTATAAACTTGTGTCTGTTTAAAGCATGTCTTCCTGGAAAGGGTTTCTATACCCTCTCAAATTTGTGGACATTCTTTCTAAAGTATGGATCCCAGAAATGGAAACTACACTGTGTTGCTCTCCCAAACAGCTTCCTGCCCATCCCCACAATATTTTTCATCCGTTCTGGTATTCTGGCTTTCTTTACTGGGGTGTTGCATTGGCAGCGCCTGTTCACTTTGTGTGTTCGTCATCACTGCAGCCATGCCTGTGAACATTGGTAGATCCAAAAGCAGCAGGGCCAGCCAGTCTGGCAGTGAACATACTGTGCAGGCACAACTAATAAATATGCTTCTATACTTCAAATCTGACATTTCCGAGGTATGTTGGAGTCACTGCACAAGCACATGTCAATGTATATGTATTTAATAAAGTTGTTCTGCACATTCTCAGTGACCATTGATGTAATATGTCTGGGGGACCAGCAGGTTACAACTTCAGTGAAGCAAGTGGCAGACTACGCTCAAAATTCAACAAAATAGGGGTTGGCGGGTCAGATTTTAAGCTCTAAATCCTTTTCAGAGTTACTGCTTACTAGTAAACAGTTTTTCCTGCCCTCTTCCCTTCACAGTCACACATGTTTTATGAAAATGATTTGAAAATATGTAATTTTGTATCTGATGGTATCCTACTCTGTGAAGGGACACAATTTACCCAGCAGTCCAGTTTTATTTACCATCCTTCTCTTTTTTTTGCCATTTTGCCTGTCTCGTTAAACAAAATCTTTTAAGCAATGATTTTTTGTGTACCTGTTAGAAATATTTCTGTTTAAGGATTTTTTCAATGACGTAGTAGTATTTTTTTAGGTGACAGTTAACCAGTTTTTAGTCTATTCAGTATATAGAGTCTTCATTTTGTGTACTGATGAGTTACATAGCAGAGTATTTCAGACCAAGCAGCTGAGAGTACAGACTAGAAGGTAGATCTCCAGGACATGAAAATGGGGTAGTTCTCTAACGCAGTCTAGTACATTGTTAAGGCTTTGACCTACCCCAGCTGACATAAAGGTAGACAAAAGATAAGTTGTGCTTACCCTGGGGCAAGGTTAGCATACAGCAGCTCCAGTTATAAATATTTTCCTTTTAAGAACAGTTGGAAAGCAACTCAAAACAGAAAAGTCTTTCTTCTAGCAATGAATCTTAACAGAATCCTGATCTTGGTGATACCTTCTTTCAACAAATTCCATAGGCCTGCTGTGTGACTTTATCCGTTTTAACTTTGCTGCCTGCTTCATCAAATGCCTCCTCAGATGGTACTATTGATTATTACTAGTGAATCCTTGTGAAAAATAGTTTTGCTATGTATAATTCTTTTGTATTTTTTCCTGCATTAAACAGCCTGAGCTTTTTATTTTTTTCATTTTAGTCCTTTCGTTTCTGTAATCATTCTCAACGCCATTATCTAAACCACCTTTATTAGAGGGTTATGCAATACTTTGAGATAGGATTCTCATAAGGGAGCTTTGCAGGGTCTCAGGAATATCAATAATAGAATTTAGTAATTTTTACCAGATTACTCGCAGATGTTATATCTTGAGCTCATCCTTACTACTGACAGTATTTTGCACTTGAATTTTTTAAAATACATTTGTATTGTGGTAGTGTGAAACAGCTAAGTCCCACAGTGTTGTACTCATCTTTAATGGCGGGGTATTAAAACTGATCAGAAGTCTTTACAGTTTAGTTTTGAATTACTGAATTGATCAAAAGAAGGAATCCAAAGTGATTGTTTTAAGATGCTTATGTCATTGTGATAGCGTATAACAGCTATGTTACAGAATAGGCCTGTGCTGTCCCTGATTCTATAAAAACAGACAGATCCCGAAAATATCCAGTCTTTCCCCCAAAGAGCTTACAGTATAAATAATGTTAGTTTTTCTTAGCACAGTTTTACAGAATTACCAAAAAGAAAACAATCTACCTAAAGCTGACTATTCCACCTGAAAGTAAAATGATGCAAAAACTACTTTTAAGAGTATTAAGAGCTGGTATAGTCTTTTGATGCACTGATGTTTGAAGTCATATGTTGAGAAAGCTCTGTCACAACTGAGACTCACTCTGGAGGGAGATAGTTCCATTTTTTCAGCAAACGGTAGCTCTGGAGGAGGGCCAAAAAAAAGCAGGTCAGAAAGTTTGAATCCTCGCCTCTCAAATGTTGAGGGAGTGTCATTCATTTTAGTCACAACATGGATATTAGTCTTGCCTTTCTTTTACTGAAGGTAACTTCCATCAGAAAATAAAATTTGGGCTCTGGAAAAAGTTATTTTACACTAAAGAAGCAAATCCCGCAGCATGTTGTATATCCGGCATAAATATTAGTTTTCTGTCTCTTATTTTGGGCCTGTATTAGATTAAGTATGACTTGGGCCACAGAGCTTTGAAGCTGCAGCCCAAAGCTTTTATTTTCAGTCTAGCATTTAATAGGATCCAGTGAAATGATTGATGCACTTGGGAAAATGCTTTTGATTAGCCTTTGTTGCTGAGCAGTCAATTCCGCTGTGGACCCACTGAGTGATAAAGACACTGTGCCCTCACACAGGTCTTCAGTTTCCCCACTCATATAAAGCAAATTACAGTAATTGGGTTAGGAGTTCTAAACACCTGTATTAAGATGACTAAGAGCACATCTGAGAAGATAGCAACCAGAGGTGGAACACAAGCAGCTTTTATGGTTATCTGTGTATTCAAAAGCCGTATGAAATGGATACTGCAGCCTGTCTTAATCCCAAGAATAACTGCTGCACTCCCAAACCAACAACTCAAGAGGTTATTTGGCTTCAGAGGAGATCTTGCACATGTGTATGAGGGCCATGAAAGAGCAGTTCCATTTGGTGCTGAGATGTATTTGTTACTCTTTTATTATGTAATGAGAGAAATAAATTTAATTCTTCATGGGAAAGAAATCCTTCTGTCTGGAAAGAAATAGGCAAAATCCTGGAAGAGACGTTCAAAGCACTTGCAGTTTTTCACAGAAATAAACAGTATCTTCCAAGAAGTGAATGTGGATGAAATTGTCTGCTGTTGCAGTTGTCAGGCTCAGAGTCACTGCAGATATTCTTGCCTCATTTGCTAGATGTATTCCAATTTCCAGAGTGAATGAGGACTTTTGTAACTATTTTTTTGTCCTTCACAAAGGTTTTTGTGCAACATCTGTATGGAATGTATTTGTCTGGATCAGCATTATCCTCATTGTGGGAGGCACCTGTACAAGCATATGGAAGGACATAATCCCTTGCCCTATTACCTGGATCAGAGAGATGCTGCTTAGGGCATCTATTAACCAAAATCTAGTTCCTCAACTACCTGGAAAATTTCACCTCATTCATGTATCCATGTGTATTATATGGAATTTAAATTTTGCTCTGGTATGGCAAGAAATGCAGCTAAATTGTAAGAAAGTTGGTTGTGAGTTAAAGGAGGCTATGCATACTCTGACTTACATAGTCTTACAATTTTTCTGTGTGAAAGGGACAGAGAGATTGTCTTACACATCAGTAGAGTAGCTATCAGCCCTAGAAGTGTGAGGGCATCCAGCCCTGGCACATCACCTCTCAGGTTTGTTCTCCATTCTGATTTTACACAATGAGGTGTATCAACTGGGGAACACTGCCAGAAGAGTCATTTTTTTCCTCTGGTTGTGATTAGCTTTGCCCTTGGCAACAGCTACCTCCGAGGACAGAGGAAAAGCTAGTGCTATTTTAACACCTGCTCCCTTTCCCCCTTCCAACCCTAATCCGCTTTGCACCGCTCTGCCCACACACCTTCCTGGTAGGTTACATTCCTCACATTTCACAGCTGCTGCCTCTCCCGCACTCAAGCTCATAATATCTCTTGGGCTGCTTGAACTTGAATCCTAGGGCTGGGCTTCGGAGGTCTGACAAGTTCCTCTCGTTTCCTTTCGTGCTGCTTTTTCCTGGCTCCCTCCCCTGCCAACAGTGACCTCTTCCCTCCAATTCATTCGATTTAATTGTCACAAGAAGCAATTCCTACACTGCCAAGGTGCAAACAAAGGTAAAACCAGGGTGGGCTTCCTTCTGTTCAGAAATTTCATCTCACAAAGATTTTCCCTATTACAGAATTTGATAGGGTAGTTGAGATTTGACAACCATCCTGCTTGGGAACAGTTGCAAAATCCATAGTAGCAAAATCTGTATTAACCTCTGTATGGCAGGAGCAGTGCTTGCGTGGATGGAGTTTAAAGCTCTAGTGCCTGACTCTCACAACACAGTTCCTTTCACCCACAGCATATGGCATCTCCTGCTGCAGAAATGTATGTCCTGTTCCTTCCTTTTTTTCAGTTTGTGCCTGCCTGTGTGTTTACATTTGCATACATATATAATACAAGGGCATGTGACATATCAGAGACAGGTAGACCTGTAAAAAGCATGGGGAATTATTGCACATTAAATCAGTCAGGACTCAAATTTGAACATGGGGAGTGATATTATCAGTTTTGTGAGAGCTGTGATGTTTGGAATGGGATGGGTGAAAAGGTGAGTGTGGCCAGAATGGAAAAAGAATGTGTAAAGGAGAAGGTAAGATGCAGCTCACTTCGCTCCCTGTCAGACACTATTTAACTTTTTTCTTTTTCATGTTCAGTCCATCACTGAGGTAATGCAAATTTGGATAAAACTAAACCTTTTAAAAGTCCATTTTTCCCCCTTTTTGAGTGTCAGTTAGCTATAATATAGTTTAACAGTATGTCAGGGAAAAAGTTCTGTTACCACAATCTAATGTGTATAGGAAAGGACACTGGTGTTCCAGGCATTTCACAAAGCAGGGAAGGAGGGAAGGACAGCTCTCTGCACAGGAGAGGTTGCCTTTGAACCTAATCATGAGAAAAAAAGAGAAGATGAGTGTTGGGATGGTGACAGTAAGTAGTGGGTTTACAGAAAGGCATACCCAGAAATGGGTTGTGTTGCATAATAACTTGATATCTGAAGGGAGTTTATTGTTTAAGGATTTGTAGGAAAGGAGTATTCTGAGGAGAACTGTGAGGGTGAGAGTATACAATTATTACATTCCCCTTGTGAACTTTTTAACTATACAGTGTCAGTTTTGGCAGGGGGAGTATTTGGTTTTTTTTGGGGGGGGGGGGGTTGTTGTTGTTGCTGTCCTAGACTCCCATGTGAAGGGGCTCCCAAGAGGAGTGCTAGGTTTGAAAATTGTGCCATAGGATGTGGATGTCCCATATAAATACAATCAGATCTCATATCTAATGTGAAGATCTTGGCTTTTTCTGTGTTTTGATAGCAGCAACAGTTTTTCTGGACTTCAGCAGCATGGACAGCTGAGCATCCAAAAAGTACCTATTAGGTATGTGCAGATAAACTAGTCCTGTGCACTGTGGCCAACACTGAGCTCATGAGGCTTTCGGTGCATACACAGAGTAAACTCTGCATCGCAGGACAAAATTCAGCCGATCTCACTGCCTATGCATACAGCGTGCAGTCACTCTCTACTTGTGCAGGAGATCTCTCATGCTGGACTTGCTACATGTCTGCAGAGCTGCACATGGGAAATTTACCTCCTGGAAGCTGCAGAGGTCCTGGACCTGCAGCTGTGCACATCACCTCCAAAATCCTGTGAATGGTCCTGCAAATATTATTCTAATTTGGCTGCATAGACAATTTAATTCATCTGCTAAAACCGCAGACCAATGGGCTCCTTCGCTTCTCTTGTAAAGATACACAGTCCGAATACTTTCTGAAAATACATATTTTCACAGAAAATAAAGGAAATTTAAAAAAAAATTCCTCAGCACCTGGTCACTGTCAGATAGCAAGTAATAAGCCATATACTTAAATTTTTTCAAAGGACCCACAAGTATAAGTCCTCCTGAGTAGATGTGTCAAGTCTGGCCCTTTATGAATGGATGAACATAGGGAAATGCCCACAGGGAATCCTGCATTACCTGGCACCGCTCCCATTTATCAGCGTTGGTGGACAGTGTCAACGCTGAGAAATTTGCTAGAGGGGAAAAAGAACAGGGCTAAAAGAGCAAAGAACAAGAAAAAACAATGTAGTGACTCAGAACATCTAGTCTGGGTTACTGCTAGAGGCTGGATGTGAAAAATTACAGCTGTGATCCTGACCATGCTTTTTGCTACAAAATAGGGATCAGGCCTCTCAAGGTATAACTACAGACTGACATCTAGTGGATGTAAAATAATGCTCTACAGAACTGAATTTAAAATCATCTCTCCAGTCCTACTTGAATGATTATACTCAGTTCATATGCATTCACTGTGGATGTTCAATCTATTTGTTAACTGATGAAACTATTAATTAATGCAATTTATTAATTTCATTTGTGAAATATAAAATAATTTCCTGAGTGAATCAATTAACTTTTATTATAAACTAAAAAAAAAAACCAAAAACAAACACAGGAGATGGTTAAATTTGCAACTTTTCATTTAGTCTACACAGAAACAAAACTAGTATCAAGCTAAATCGCATAAACACAAGACTTAAGGCTTTCCATAGTTATAATACCATGTCAACAGATAAGCTTTATAAGACAAGGACAGCAGATAAGGCATTGCTATCAAGGTTGTTACAAAACATACCTATAAAGTTTGGATTCAGTGCATTTATGAAAGCCAATCTTATGTTACCTTAAGCAATAATATTTTAGAAGATTCTATTGGTAATTCAGAAGTTGACACACATTCTTTCTCTCTCTCTAGCTAAAATATTTCCAAGGAAAGCTATTAGAATGATTGACAGATACAGAACTAGGAAATAAAGAGTTCAAATGCCAGTTCTCCAGAATCTTTTTCTTTAGGTCTTTGTCAACTTTTGCAATTATGAGAACAGTTTAACACTTATGAAAAAAGGGTGGTGAAAATTAATGAAAATTAATTTTGATATAATGCTGCGAGACATGTGAAGATCTAGTTGAAAATCTCAGACAATTCTCTTAGAACTTTCAGATGCCAGCTTTTTTTCTTTGAAAAATACACAACCTAAACTTTAAAAAAGGGAAAAAGTATTGCAGTTAAAGCAACAACATCATCAGAAGATGTGTTGATTTTAGGATATTTTATTGCCTTTTGATTTCAAAACCTGCTCAAAGAAATCTGTCATCCCACTGGAGCTGGGGAAAAAAAAAAAGGAAAATTGTTTCTTTTAAACCAGTATATAAAGACTTTCCAAGAAGTTCATCTAAAAGGGGGCTTTGATCCATTCATGTTTTGTATGACTCCTTTCCACAAGATGATGTCAGCAGACTAACGTTAAATGATATGAGTTATTTTTTTAAGCTAGCCTCTTAATTTTATTAAACAGCCACAAATATAAATTAAATTGGACAGTTTCCTTCTGCATCTGCTGATTACAAGATTTGGCCTCTACAGAAGTCATCATTTGTATTTACATGACAGGATTCTGATTTTATTAATAAAAAAACACTTTTTAATGAATAGGAATAGTAGTGTTTTGGAAATATAAATTTACTAGCTCACCCGGGGATAAAAGAAAGTTCTGAAGGAGAATATTGTCCATCTATTCACTTGTCCAATGTCATCCCAAAACCTGTACAAATAAAATCAGTCCACTGCATCTACTTATCCATTTCCTAGACCTAGAATACATATCTTCTATTAGCCTCTTCCCACTTCATTTACTGGCTTCTGTATGTGTGCACTCATAAAATGTGCCTGGTACCTCAATAACACTACATGCGGTTATTAAGTAACATGAAATGATAATTAAAGTAAATATTAATTATTAATATTGTGCAAACACAGATATGTTCAAGACACTATCAAGGAAAGGCAAGCCTGCTTTCTGAGCAGAGTAGCAAGTGCTGATATACACTTAATACAAATACCAGTTTCGCTGGAGAGATAAATAAGGAGAAAACGCAGTAGGGAGTTGGCAGTGAAGCCTCAGTTGGCAGGAATTGGGCCTGGGATTATATTAACCAACCCCCCTGCTCTTCCACCTCCTGTTTATCCTTGCCCATCATTTTTGTTACCTGGGACTCTGCAATTGCACAACCCGTTGGGCTTTGGAAAGCATCTTGTTTGCCTCCCTCCCTGTGTGGTCCTGCTTGGAGGCAAGAGGAGAAGGGGAACAGAACAGAATATGGCAGTCAAGTCTGCTAGACTTCATTTTTGCCTTTTGCCCGTGCTAACCCAAAGCTGACAAAACAGCCGTGTCTGCCTGCAGGGCGAAGAGGCACAACAGGCTCACCACCTCCCAAGGGTGCGTTTGGAAATAACAGGCATCCCGACTGACGCTGCTCATTGTGGCAGGGCAGAGGAACATGCAGAGTCACTGCAGTATCAAAAGGAGGATGAGATATTTGTTGTATGATTAAGGCAATGTTGCACAAGAGGCCTCAACTCCGCAGGGCACATTCTCTACTCAGTTGTGTCTGCTTTATGCCAACATAATTGAAAGCCAGAGAAACATCTCCCACAAGATTTCTGTGAGTTATTTTTCCATCTAGAAACTCCATCCAGGTGCATCTGGTATAACTTACCAAACTAATATGTGCTTACCCCTAAAATGTTGTTTACACCTGCATGTGCATGACTTCTGAACACAGGCTGTAGTTTCTCAGCACTGCCGTGCTCAATTGGGCAAAGGAGGAGTCACCTGAGAAGTCAAAAGCAGGTAACAGAGTCAGTTTTCCTTAACAAAAGACAAAGGTTTGTAAGATCATCACGTTAGGCAGAGTCTGAGTGTGGTGTGCACCCTCATTCCTGAAGAAAGGAGTGCCTATAATTAGGAATCTATTATAAATCACATTTTCAGTGAGACTGGCAAAGCTGCATAACTCTGGCCTCAGGGAATCCATCTAATTTGTCAGCTAAAATTCAGTCTCCTGATAGAAAACTAGTCCATTCATGCTTCATGAAGGCTAATTACCCATGCAAAGAATCTGTTCGGGGAACTGTCAGCAGATATGTGGTGTGGCACCATCATCATGTTTGTGGCTCCCAAGGGGAGACCCATGGAGCTCCCCCGGCTTGCTGAGTTATGCCCCAGCCGTGCAGCAGCTCTCCCCCATCTCTTTTACCTACCTGCACATTGTTTCACTGCACGATTGGTGGAATATCCTGGGAGAGAGATGTCCTGATGTGGTGCTTCCACAAGGAACCTGCTTGCTCTGAGTCTTGCCTGTCCTCTGTGTCTGGAAGGAGTGGAAGCTTTGCTGTAGTTGGGATGATCTACAAAGAGGCAAGCATTGCAAGGAAAGATAAGGGATTTTATTAAACCATTAATAGTGTTGCAAAAAACAGATAAGTCCTCTTTCAGACCTGCCGTAGAAGCTGCTTACAAACCCAACATCACTTATGTCTCAAGACAGAAGCAATATGGATAATATAGAGCAAATACAAAGTTCCAAAAATAATTGGGGGAAGAAACACTACTTAAATTCTTAAAAACTTATTTGTGTAATCCTTCACATTTATTATGACCTGGAGAAAACTCCAGCATTGAATAAGTTACCACAGATTCTAACTTCATATATTGGAGAAGAATTTTATTTCTCTGCTGGGCTAATGAGAGTAATTACAGAGGTTTTGTAATTGCAGATCATAGTCTACCTAATTTCATTTCATAATATTAGGCACACAGTGTATTTTTTCCTTCTGTGAAATAATCCCTTGTTGTTTCCCCTAAATTTAAATGAGCTAAGCACCTGTAGTTTTATTTATACTATCACAGTAGATTAGCACCACTAAAACGTAGTCAAGACTTTGAATATGTCACTAGAATACTGAAGGAAGTAGAAAGAGTTGCTTGAACAATGGCTGGATCTTGGGAAGAAACAGTCACTTATGTTTATTGGCAACCATTAGCAACTAGAGGTTCAGGATCCCTCAAGGCCAAGTCATGATCCTGTAAGAGACCTCTTGAATTGAGTGTTCAACTTACTTTAGGAGATATTCATCATATGCCAGGAGCAGGTCTCCTGGATAGGATTAATTTTATTAAAAAGGAAAAAAGTGTATAGGTAAGAAGGTAAGAACTGTTTGGAAAAAGTTACATCTAACCCCAAGCTATCCATATCCACTTTTTTATTTTTTGTTATACAAAAGCTTAGTGAAAAAATACTGTTATCAAAAATTATCATAATGCAGATTGACCAACTAAGCCTTAGTTCAGCACAGTTCTGAAGTCAATGCATATCTGCAGGAAACTGAGCAGTCACCCAAAGCTGGGATGATTCATAGGCTTAAAGTAATGCCTGCATTTAAGTTTCTTGATGTATCAAAGCCCCTCTGTTCTGTCTGACACCATCAAATCTGTGCATTTGTTCTATTTGATGGCATCAATAACCAGTCTCTTCTCGGAGTGCCATATGGAAAAGGGAGCATAATTGTCCAAAAGGAGGTGTATTAAGTGTTTGCTTTTAAATGAAGAACACTTGAAATATTAAATAAAGAGGGACTACAATATCTAAGTCACTCCAACTCATCTCAAAAGTACTGATGAACATTAATGATTTACTTTGGGCTTATACATCTATTTGCTCTCGTATTCAAAAAGTTGCATTGTTACCTTAGTAACCCCAACATCCCACAAAATTTAGTCTATTCCAAATCTAAAGTACACCCTCTTGAGGAAATCCATACAGCTTCTCATGAGAGCACTTTTCCTCTCTCCCTTCCCCCCCTTGTTTGTAAAGGAAGAAATAATGGCTTGTTTTGTCCCGAATGGGTCATTTTTGTCTTTTCTTGCTCCCCCTCCAATCTCACTAATGATATCTGAGATTTAAACATCAGGTCAAACTCAGCTGCTATGTTCACTGTTTAACAATGTTCTTAAATGAGTCTTAAATGAGTTGTGCTTCTTTTACTCCCATATTGGTATATCTTGAAATGCCACGCACAGCCTTCCTAAGAAACTCCACTCCTTATTTTAAAGGATAGCTTGATTCTCCAGTCTTCCCTCTCATATATTCCTTTACACAAGGGCAACATAACTCTGCTCAGATATGTCAGTGAAAATACTAGTGTATTTCAGCCCTTCTTACCCTTCCCAACCCTTTTTGAGCCCTTCAGCCCTTGGTGTAGTGGCAGACATCAAAAAGAGCTTGCCAATGAGCCTTGCTTCTACCCCCCAGCAGGAAAGAAAGAACGTGGGGAAGAGCAATACCACCCTGCGGGAGTGGGTGCTTTCAGGAAGCCCAAGAGGACTTAAATGGTCTGCCATGAGATTGCCTGACCTCTTTCTTGCACCAGCGATGACTGCCGATGATCCAGTTCAGAGTTAAGCCAGCCAAAAGTTACGGCTGCAACCTGATGATGTTGGAGGTAACAGCTCTGGAAAAGGACAATCCTGCCTTTCCCCAGTTGCCGGTTCCCACCGTCACTCTCTCATTTCAGATCTAGCAATTGCCAGGCTGCTGAAGGAGCCAATCGAATGGGCTAATCCAGCAGGAAAGCCTTCCCCCCCCCCCCCAAACTGGCTTACTTTTCCACTGGATGATTTAGCTGAATCCCCCTGTGGCTCTAGGACAGCTATTTGTGATGCATAAAAGGTGTCGGGACAGGATGGGGGCAGATCCAGCCTAGACCAGCGGAAGCAGCTCTGAGACCGAATCACCGGACACCCGGCTCACAGGGGATGCTCAGTAGCACAGCTGCCCCCAAGGACGCCCTCCTTCCTCCTGCCCACTCGCATCCCGCTCCACCTCTCCCCATCGCCTCCTGCGCTGCACAGGTGCTGAGAAGGGGTGGATGGACAAAACCCAACCGAGTCCGTCTCCAGAGCAGGTCCAGTGCTGGCAGCGGCCCCCGCTCACCCGCAGCACTTTGCTGCTGCCAGAAACAGCAAGATGACTTGTCAAGCACTGCGGTTTACATGACAAAACAGAGTTTGTTCCAGATGTTGATTTTTTTTTTTAATTAAGAAGATTTATTCATACTGATGCAGAAGAAATAAAAGAAAAAACACAAGCTTAAAGCTTCAGAACAGTTTCAAAGCTCATTACTCAATATTATTTGCTCACTGCATAATCTCTTCTCATCACTCATTGACCACTGACAAACAAAGAACTGAGCTGACAACAACTTCCAACTTCCTTTCTCAAGCCAAGCTTCTCAAAAATACCTCTCTTTTAAAGTTGTACTTCCACATCTACAGACCCTCCATCCCATAATATCTGTTAAAAGCACCATTCTACTTGTCTTTTGCAATTAAGAATCTTGCTAAGAGGATTTTACAGTAAGATGGTTAGATAGGTAGGTTTTTTTAAACAGCAGTAAAAGGGGAAAAATTCCAAAAGAAGGGAAGCCTACCTGTTGGTATGAAGACAAGAACTATTCTATTTTTTTTCTTTAATTTATAAAAATGTCTTGTTAATCCCTGCACTGTTTCTCTGGGGGGGGGGGGGGGAAATCTCAGCTCCTTGCACAACAAAATAAGTTAGACTCACATGAAGCAGAGAAGAAAAGATTGACTGATTTAATGATTAAACAAAAGGAGGATGTGTAAATGGCTGAGGCATGTATCAGGGAAACATTAACTGCAGTTTCTCAATGTGTCTACCTCTGCATTCTTAATAATTCACTTACAGTGGATGCTTAGGTGGACTATCTTGGTCAGTTAGCTCTCACTACCGTTACATGTACGGGGATAGAGGTTTTATTCATTCAACTACAAAAAAAAGTAGAATATGTCCACTTTATGACAGTTTATAAATCCGTCTCAGAGCTGATCAACATTTTCCAAAGTTTTGGGTGACTATCCTCTTAAAATTTTGAATTTGGATGAAATAATAAAAGCATTTTTCACATATTTGCCAAAAACAATAACTTTTTTTTTTCCTGCCAGCTAGAGAATTCTCTGAAATTGTCCAGGTTTTGAAGTGGGGATGAAAAATGTTCATGAACTTTTTAACATGAAGAAGGAAGGAAATTGTCATTAAAAGCTTTGCTGTGTTTGGATAGAAAGAGAGATTACAGAATGCCTCCCTCTCTGTCCTTGATTGCATAATCCAAGTAGAAATGACAACATCCAACTGATTTGATTATCACAGTTTGAATACAGAACTACAGGGGCCTTTCCCCTACTGTAGCGACAAGGACAGTAACAGGTTTGGCTCTCAGTTGCCATTCAGTTTCTAACACTTCCACGAATGCCCCCCAGCAAAGGTAGAACCAAAGGTGGTATATTTTGAAACATGAGCATCTGCTCTGTTGGCACAGGACTGGCGTATCTCAGGCAAGCTAGCAATTGAGGAAATGTTATTTGTAACTAATGCTGTGGCAGTGTTGAGAAAACCAAGCATCCCTGTGAAAGGCACTGAAGAAGAGGAGAGTCTCAGGACTGGCTGTTACCAGCTCAGGTCAGACTTGAACTGATGACCTTAAAGTCAAAGGCACTTGTCACGGTCCGCGGGAGTGACGGGAAAGAATCATACGCATTCACAGAATGCAGGTTCAATTCCATCTTTATTCAGCAATTTGCCCATTTTATAAGTACAAGTATTCGGCGCTCTGGCCCTTGATTTGTGGTTCATACAGATTATGTCACAGGTAGCCAATCATTGCACCGATCACGCACGCAGCGGTCATGCCTTGTACCTTGCTGCTTGTTTAGCAAAGCTGTCTAGCCCTTAACCTTGGTTCCCACTGGCTTCTGCTAGCTTATCTGTACTTTCTCAGGATGTATCATTCCCAGCTGCACCAGTGTCCTTGGTAAAACTACTTCAAAGCACGTAGCAGTGGCTATAGCCTGAGGCCTAAGGCTTCAGCAAATTTAGCTACTAATGCTGAGCAAGTTGTGCTAAGCAATTAATCCTAAACAGTGTAGTTCCAACAATCTATATTTCATATAGATTGTTGTTCTGAAGTACCGCAAGGGCCCCAACACTTCCCCCTCTTCTTTCAAATAATAGATCAACCATTTTCTGTACCTGAGCTAGGATGCATTGCAGTATGCAAGGCCCACAAATCAATAGGAGCATACCCACGACACCTACGGTAATCAGCTGTTTTAGTCCAGCCGCCAACCAGGGCCCTATGGCAAGCATATTCAACCAATCAAACAGTCCCCACAAGTTTTCACCATCGTCTTCTTGCAGTTGTTTTGTTAACTCCTTCAATTTTGCAATGCTTATATGTACTGACTCAGAATGATCACTCAGGTTCATACAACACATTCCCTCAAAGTCCTGACAGCCATGGCCTTGGGCCAATGGCAAAAAGTCAGTTGCAGCCCGATTTTGTAAGGTGGCGTATCCAATTGAATCTATGTCTGTTAATAAGGCGCTTAAAGCAGTACTAGTAGCATTTGCTTCTTTTGCAAGCCAGAATCCTAATCTGTTAAGTTGTGATAAAGCATGAGCAGTCCCTATTCCTGCAAAAATACTACTCAAGATACGTTCTGGATTCCAAAATTCTACGTTACTATCGCAACCTGACGTAAAGCTGTGGGTGGATCGCTTTGCTCGAAGATGGACCGTTCCATCAATTAACCATTTTTTGGGATGGAATATTGTCAAAAGTCCAAAGATACATGGTCCCCCCACAGCTTTACCTGGTACGCCTTTCCAGGCTCTCTGACCACAAATTAAGAGTATCTTAGCAGCCAACCCTATGGGTTGTGGTCCAGGTGTTATTTGACCTGAGGTGGTGTGATTACACCATACAGGTGTATTGGCATAAATGCCTGAGGGAGATTCATCAACGTCACCCTCTTTGGTAGGTGCCCTTGCAGTATAATTTAGATAAAAGCAGACTGCAGCCTGTGTAATTCCCAATAAGTCAAGTTCTTGTGGCTGCAGTGGCAAGGCAGGAAAATTGTGTACATTGTGCATATTGTTATACCATGTGGAAATATTCTACTCCTGCGTCTCCATTCTGCATCGCACCACCATTTGGGTGGAAGTGTACCTGGCGCACTACAATTTGCTAACACCGTATCATTGTAAAGAGACCCCATGCGCTGTATATCAAGAGGGAGTCCGGTCAAGCAAGTGTGGAAAGGGTCTGATGGCATTGTCATTGATAAACAAGGTGTATGTATTGGTTACATTCGGAAGAGTCACCCAGATGTTGCCACGTTTCCAGGTGCCTGGTCCGACGGGCGTGCTTGTTGCTCCGAGGATGAGGCAACATAAGGTCATAAACGTTGCGACGGCACCCATCGTAACCGAATTCCTGTAGAAACACAAGCATTTCCCCTCCCCCAGGTTATCAGTTCCATTGGTCCCACCCATTGGTCGGAAACCAAGTCTTTGACCAAAACTGGGGGCTTTTGTATTGATCTCATGTCTGTGGCTTGCTGACGTTCGAAATTATTATGACCTGCTTCATCACAATTCAAAAAATTAAGGACATATAACGCTTTGTGTAGTCATTCTTGTGGGGTGAGCAGTGTCTCCCCCTTTTTTTTTTTTGTTTTTTTAGCATGTCTTTCAGGCTGCGGTGTGACTGCTCAACAATGGCTTGGCTGGTTGGGGAATGGGGTATGCCTGTTACATGAGAGATGCCCCATGTATTGAGGAATTGACGTACACGGCCTGAGCAATAGGCTGGGCTGTTGTCCGTTTTGATGGTTGTTGGCACCCCCAAGACCGCAAAGCAGGCAAGCCAATGGCGAGTCACATCCCTAGCCTTTTCACCAGTGTGGGCGGTGGCCCACAAAAATCGAGAATGGGTGTCGACTGTGACATGTACATATTTAAGATGACCAAATTCTAAAACATACGTAACGTCTGTTTGCCATAATTCATTAGCCTTTAAAACTCTAGGGTTCGCCCCTTCCTTTGAAGGCATTGGGGCAAACTACTGACAGTCTGAACAAGACAAAAATAATGTCTCTGGCCTGCTGGATGGGTAGCTGAAACTGCCTCTTCAGCGAGCAGGCGTTTTGATGAAAGAAGGAGTGAGACAGCCTGGCTTGTTCCAGAAGGTTGGGTACCACCGCTGGCATGGCTGCAGCATCAGCGCATCGATTTCCCTCAGCGATGGGTCTGGCCAGGTCCGTGTGTGAGCGTACATGTAAAACATAAAAGTCATGCTTTCTGCGATTAATAAGAGTCCAAAGAGCATAAAGTTCTGCAAAGAGCAATGGATTGGAGACCTCACGGAGAAAGGAGGCCTCTAACCTTTGCACAAGGCCTGCGGCATAACAGGAATCAGTAACAACATTTACAAGTTCATTGGCACAAAGTTCAAAAGCCATACGGATGGCCACCATCTCCAGTACCTGTACTGACCCTCGTTCCTGTGTACGTATGGTTGTTCTCCATTGTTGCGTGACAGGGTCCTGCCACATGATAGCAGCCCTTTTAGATCTGCCCGAAGCATCGGTGAAGACAGTCGAACCAGGAACCGGGACAGGGCAACAGCGACTAGGGGTAGGCTGCCAGCCTCTGCCCATAACCTGTGCCGAGGATAATGAATGGAAAGCTGTCCAGTGAAATCAGCAAGGGCGATTTGAAAACCCCAATCTTCTGAAATTAACCAGTTCAAGTTGTCTGTAGTGGCTGGGATATAAATAACTTCAGGGTCACAGCCATTCATGGTTTGCAGTCTCTCCCTGCCCTTAATGATAAGCTTAGAATACATTTCTGTAAGAGTCCATAAGGTTTTTGGTGGAGTATGTTACAGAAAAATCCATTCCAAAGTGTGCAAGGGATCTGTGCTTTTTGTATCCCATCGAAATAATACTGCAAAAGGCTGGAAGCTGTTGGCAATCAGAGCTAAATAAAAAGGCAACGAGAAGTCACGTTGCCAACCCTGGCGTTCCTCCAGAGCACGGGCACATAACTGGAGTGCCTTTCTCGCTTCAGGTGTCAAAGTTCGGGTGGAGGTTAGGGAGGTGTCCCCTTTGAGCTTTTCAAAAAGGGGGTGTAGCAGTTCTGTGGAAAGTCCTAGCACTGGTCAGAGCCAATTAATGGCTCCTAATATTTTTAGTAGGTCATTAAGCATGACAATATCGTTTAATTGCAGTTGGACCAGCTGCAATTACAACAAGAAGTGAAGGAAGAGAATTAGAGCCATTATCTCTGAGGGTCATAGTCAAAAGGTTGTAGCATTACTTTGAATTTGAGGTCGGCGGGTGGATCGAGCACCAGGATCTGGTCGTGCTTAGCCCGAGCCCTGGCGGCCGGCATCTCGCTCGCTCGCTACCGCGGGGGGGGGGGGGGAAGGAGCGGGAGGGGGAGGCGGGGAGGAGCGGGAGGGGGAGGCGGGGAGGCCGGGCAGCAGCTCGGTGCTGGTGCTGGCGCTGAGGGGCGGCCGCCGCGTCGCGCCCCCCCCCAGCGCGGTGCTGCCCCACAACGGGAACATCCTTTCTTTTTTTTTTTTTTTTTTTTTTTTTTTTCTTTTTTGTTCCCCCTTGCTCGTACCTCTGAGCCGCCAGTGCAGCGGCAAGGGATTCGGTGCTGTGGTGTTTAGAGCCTGCATTTTGACAAGCCCGCACCATCTCTGCAATAGTGCAAGCTGCTCGGTTCCAAATCGCCTGCAAGGCTCTCGCACAGTCAGCATTCGCATTCTCAAAAGCAAGCTGCCTCAGCAACAGTGCCTGAGCCTCCTCATTCTCAATCTGCCGCTCAGTTGCTGCATATAACCAATCAACAAATGCAGGGTACGGTTCTGTAGGTCCCTGTAATACTTTCGCAAAGGACAAACTTGAATCGGCGTTTGTACCTGTCAGTCCGCGCAAGGCTTGTAAAACGAACTTTGCAATCCTCTCATATGTTTCTCTATTATATTCTGTCTGGGTTGCTGGATCCGCATGCAGCCCCTCTCCAGCCAATTGGTTATAGCCTACTCCTTGTCCGTTATTCAAGTTATCAACCGCCTGTACGGGACATTTGTCTTGAAAGTCCGAAAGCCACCCAGCATACTGAGTGTTAGTCAAATCCATTTTCATTAACGCTTTCCAGTCACAGGGAGTCATCATATACGTAGTAGAAAGCGCTTCTAGGAATGTGATAGTATGAGTAGATTGAACTCCGCTTTCTTTTACCAATTTCTGCAGTTCCTGCCACTTATTCAAAAACACCAGCAAAGAGGTGGGCCCCAAAATCAGTTCGGCAAGGGTGTGAATGTCGCTCGGCACCAAGTTTTAATATTTCACCAGGGCTCTCAGCTGCGCTTGCACTTGGTGGTTGTTTATCCCGTACTGCATTACCAAATGTTGCAGCTTTGTTACCACTTGCCAATCCAGAGGCTCCCACCTCGTCTGTCCCTGACCCGTGGTCACCACCGGGGCTACTATAGGGAAAAACTGCATGTCCCCAACCAGTTCAGCATTCTGAATGATCCCGCGCCACCTTTTTGCCATGTCAAAGTCAGGGTCCCTAGGTGGCAGGGCTTTCTCCGGTGCTCTCGGTAAACGGTCCAAAATCGTTCGATACTCCTTTTGTGTTAAAGGGTTTTTTTTCCAGGCTTGCAGATGCTGCCCCGCCTGCTCAAGGGACCACGTCCCTTTGAGTACGTTGGTAATCACCCAGTCTCTGGGGGCGATCTCTTGGTTCTCCTGGGATCCGCCGGCAGGATCCCCGGAGAACCGTTCCTCAACCGCTTTCAGGCCGTCCACAATGGCCTGATGCGCCTTCTTATACGCCTCCCTCACATGCGCCTTTTTCGACCCCCTATCCAACCTCCTCATTTCCTCCAACAGTTCCTCCATTTTTAATATTCAGTCAGATCAATGCTTTCCTCCTCAGGTAATGGCACAGCGGCCAGATCCACTTCCATGGGGGGAGCGGACGGCTCAGGGGGGGCGGCAAAGGCGTCAGCAACGTCCCCTTTCTTGTACGGTGGCAAGTCCTCATATCCTGTGCCAGTCCCCCAAGTCTCCTGCTCTAGCTTAGAGAGAGGTGCCGCACATGGCGGGGAGGGCTCATCTATCACCGAGGGCCCCCCCGAGGATGGTGTATCAAAGACGGGCACCGCGCACTCCGCTCCCTCGTCCTCATTCCCCGGCGAAAGTGCCGCCGCAGAGGGCTCCGCCTGCAGTGCCCTCCGTATGGCGGCGGTCGCCTGTGCCTCCCCGTGCAGCTGTTCGATCATGAGCCGCACGTCTCGATATGTTTTGGCCAGACGCCTGGCCTCTTTTTCTCCTTTCTGGATGGATTCCCACAGTTCCTTCCCAACCTTCTTCCAGGCTTCCACGCTAAAGACCTGGCTGGACTCCCGTAACAAACCGCACCGCCTTCTCCACCACAGCAAGTCCACCAGCGCCTGGCGCTCCACCTGGCGCTCTGTTTGTGCTGCCACTTGTAACAATTTTTCTAACGTGGCCTTTTCTACCGCTGATACAGCGTTTCCCACACCGCCCGCCGCCTCACAAGGGCGCCTGACTCACCGGTCAGAAGAGTTGCGTAGCTACGACTTTTCTTTTCCCGTCTTCTTTCAGACGGCCAGGCTCGTTTTCCCCGGGCACGAGCCTCCCGGGCGGTATCCACTCCCGTTACTCGAACTCTTAGCAAAGCCAGCTTCTCCTCCGCAGTATCACGTCGGGGTCGCCAGATGTCGCGGTCCGCGGGAGTGACGGGAATGAATCATACGCATTCACAGAATGCAGGTTCAATTCCATCTTTATTCAGCAATTTGCCCAATTTATAAGTACAGGTATTCGGCGCTCTGGCCCTTGATTTGTGGTTCATACAGATTATGTCACAGGTAGCCAATCATTGCACCGATCACGCACGCAGCAGTCATGCCTTGTACCTTGCTGCTTGTTTAGCAAAGCTGTCTAGCCCTTAACCTTGGTTCCCACTGGCTTCTGCTAGCTTATCTGTACTTTCTCAGGATGTATCATTCCCAGCTGCACCAGTGTCCTTGGTAAAACTACTTCAAAGCACGTAGCAGTGGCTATAGCCTGAGGCCTAAGGCTTCAGCAAATTTAGCTACTAATGCTGAGCAAGTTGTGCTAAGCAATTAATCCTAAACAGTGTAGTTCCAACAATCTATATTTCATATAGATTGTTGTTCTGAAGTACCGCAAGGGCCCCAACAGGCGCTGTAATTCATTAGTTGCTTCCTGAGCCAAACCTCCATATCCCACCGATTCAGATTAATCTTACTACAGAACGCGCCTTTGTACAACGCACTGACATTTTTGCTGGCTGCAACACGAGTGTGAAATCCTGCTGGCCTGGGCTAGCAGCAGAGCCAGCCCAGGCACATGCCAGAGATAAAATTGGGTCATAGAGTTATAATTCCCCTCCCTCCCACCCCCCAGAATAGCCTTCTTTCCTCCTTGCTCTAGATGGGAACATTCCCAATTACTACCCATATTAGGGACATATTATAGTCTCCTCCATGAAAGCTTAGCTGTGTTGTCTGACAAATTATTGGAAGAAAGCCAAAATTCCACCCATTTATGACCACTTCCACGTTCCTCCCCTCCCATGCCTGCAAGAGCCATCCCACAAAGCTTGCTCATGCAGCCCTGGCCATGCCTAATGCCGTGAGGTGGTTTCAACACGTGCATTTCAAAAGCATGGTGAGATGCAAGAAAGGAAGTCGTGGCTACAGGTCAGAAAGCAGAAGCTTAATGTGCATTTTCCTCTTTGCCTTATCGGTTTGGAAATGGTTGGGAGGAGTAGAAGGTAGTTTCTGATTGTAGCACGCATTTTCCTACTTCGGCTTAGCTGGAGTACACATGCTTGTGGTTCCTCCTCACAAATGCCATATCAGGCCCAGAGCCAATACAAACACAAAGTCTGTCTTCGCTATATATAGTGAAAAAAATAGTTCCAGATCACTCCAAATTAGACTGTGCATGTAAAGAGAGGGATAGAGATGGCAGAGAGAGAAGAAGAGAGCTCTGATAATTGTAACAGGGTTATGCCCAACTCTGCCCTTAATAAGTTATGTTACAGAAAGCACAGCTATTTCCCCTAACTGGCATGCTTTTTACAATACAAATAAAAACATATTCAAACCTGGTAGGTGAAAGACCTCAAATGAATGTATTTTAATTCTTTAGGATAAGAATTTTTGCAGGACTATATGAGAATTAGAGTGCCAGTACTCACTTTAATTTCAGAGATACATGGGCACTTTATGCCAGAGCCAGTGTGAAACCTTCAGGTTTTCTTCCTGATAAAGGCACGTTAACAAGTGACGTGAGCGCTATTGATTTTGTCTTTACAATATTCTCACATTACAAAAGTTTGCAAAACCATCTACCCCAAACTAAGTTGTTTGTAAAAAGGTTCAAACCTGACTTTTAAATAGGCAGAGATCTCGAAATCTTTTTTAGTTTTCACACACCTTAAGATCTAGTCACCCATTCATGAAGCAGAAATGGCATAAAGTAAAACAAGTACTTTGCAAGCAATGTAGCAACTGAAATGACTTCAAAGTGTTTGACCACGACTGAAGAGAGGAAGAATAAAAAAGGAAAAGAAATGTCTAAGTTCGCTTGCAGGTAGGAGGTCATTAAAAGTTAAATTAAAAATAAAAGAGACCATATGAATTAATAAATTACTCATGACAATTAGTTTGCCAAACAAATCCATGAAGTTTTCATGGAGAATATAGATTCTAGTCTGGTTTCCTGGCCTGATTCCAGATAAGGTAATTACATTGCGCCTACCTAAATTTCCCCTTCAGTTCAGCATGATGCATGCACCTTCCTCTCCAAAAACTGTAGTCTAACAGATCTAAAGCCTGCCACTTGCCTTTCGGTGTTAGACAGCTTTAGGTTTTTGTTACTTTTTTTTTTTTTTTGAAGAAAAGACATTTCAAGGAAGTTTTTAATAAATTTTCACATTTTCAAGAAATATGAAGAAGTAGACTTCATATTTCTTAGCCTGATAGCATTAAAAAGAGGGCTGAAGACATAGTGCTGCTAAATCCTAATATTTCTAAGATTTTCATTCATTTAAATATTTTAATGCTCTTTGGCCAATGTTTCAGTCATGTCACACAGTTCAGCCCAGAAAGGGCACAAGCTTTGTCCAGACTCCAAAAGTTGCTGCCTGCTTCTATCATTAGGTAGGAAACAAATATCTGTTTGGCCACCCTCTGCCGTCTCTTGCAGTTATGAGCCTTGCATCTTAATGCTTCCCTGTGGGCTGGGGATTATCTGCACGTGACTTCACATTTCACAGCAAGCTGAAAAACTTTTTAGAAGCAGCTGAAGGCCGTTCCTGCAGCTCCACCTTTTGGAAGCTGGAGATCAACCAGATTGCATGGATTGATTATTTCTTTACTAGAGAAGTAATTAACCATGTTGTATTTGCGGCTGACATTAATCTCTTTAAAAATCTAAAGAATAAAGCACTTTAGAGATTTTAGAGATATGTTGATTCCTCACTGAAAGCCCTAAAACACATTATACTGGGGACATTTTTATTCTGAGTAGTATCTGGAGGCTGCCTAGAAAGACATTAACATATATACTTTTAAAAACAATAATTTAAAAAAATCTGGTCTTTCTGCTTAAGATTTACCCGAAATCATTGTGCCAGATTCAGATGTGACATAACTAGACAACATCATATACAGCCACATCGGGCCCAGGTCAAATTCAATACTGTTACTGTGCATTAGAGTTGAACCTGATTTCCAATCCTCCATTTGCAAGCTTGCACATGATTACAACCTCAGGACTTTCAAGCAGCGCAGTGCTGAGTGCCTTCATGTTGTTAGGTAATTTCTGTGCTCCAGTTGCAGGTCCGATTACCTAGTTTCCCTTAATGAGGGCCCAGCACACAGCAGGATGAGACCTCACCCTCTACTGATGTGATGAGGACATCTGAAATGCATCCAGAAAGCAACTTGGATGCCATGAACATGCAAAACATCTAGATTACAGCACAAATCTACCTCTGCTATAAAAAACAAGGGTATGCTGTGGACTGCAGAAGGGCCTGATCCAAGGAGCACTGAAGATTGTGGAATGATACATATTACTTCCAGTGGGACTTGATTCAAGTCTGTGGTGAGTTTTAAGATGAAAAGACATTGCGGTGGCCAAGAATGACCTTTAAGAGAAGAGAATCCCAGCAGAATAAATAACTTCACTTATTGGTTTCATAAAGAGGGATGAGTGAAAAAAAATTAATAACTCGCAGATCAACAACATAAAATGCTTTCTACCTCTTTTTAACCATTCAACCATGGATTAAATTGCTTTGATGAATATCAAGCGTGTATTTGCCTTTCATCACTTTTCATGTTCTAAACTTTGCCCCTGGCCTCGTCATCTCCGTTTCAGACTACTAAATACTATATGTGCACAGAAGCAATTTTGCATGTATAATGATAGGCATGACTGTTAAATTGGTTTCCAGTGTCTTTCAGGCCGCGTCCCTGCAGAATCGCAATTAAACACTTGACAAACCGCAAGGCTCTGCTAAGCTGGCTTCAAAAAGCTCTGCTGGTAAGGATGGCAGGCTGCCTTGCTTTTCCACTGAAAGGCTGAGAGACCCAGCATTGCTTGGTCTCTTCTTAAAAATACTCTGTTTTTCCCCGTTGGCTCAGCGGTTCGTGTTTCATCTGTAACATTCTGCCTCAGTTCACTGTGCCTTGCAACAATCTCGCCTTTGTTTGGCCCTGCTACCTCATTTCTCTCTATTAGCCTTTAATCCCTGTCAGGGTTTCACCTCTGCAACGATGAGGTCACAGCTCACGTTGATTGGGAAAGGAAATCCTGATGATTGTTGCTGACAGAAAGCTGATAATGCTGGTTTTGGCAGCAATAAATTTTCAGTCTCCAAATGAAGACTAATCTTTGAGCCAGAAATCAGCTCTTTCAGTAGTTTTTTTGGCCTCATTCACAAATATTTTCCCATGCTTAAGCTGCTTGACCTCTGGAGCATTCAATGCACCTATGTCATTGTGCAGAGCTGTTTATCCAGGGATCAAACTAAGCAGCCATCTATCAGTGAGAGGCAGGTGAAATTATGAAATAAATCAGCAACGTTGTCCTCATTGGGAATGCAGCACTCATTATCTCTCTGTATCTTCTGCAACTGTAAGTACAAAATTCGTATCTGCTGCTGAGCAATTCTGTTCTGTCAGCATTTTTATTTCTTCAAGTAACTGTTGCTGTCAGGACCTATTTGATTATTCTCATTTTTGCAAGAAAAAAAAGTATGTCGTGGAGAGAGATAAGAGAGGTGAGCAGGAGGGGTTTGTGCTGTTAAATTCCAAATTCATGTTGCTGATCTGATGAGTGGTGATTCAGTAAAGACAGTTCTTAAGTAACCCTAAGCAATGCAGATGCTTCTTTTACAGCATCATAAATGCTGCCTTTAGTGTGGTTCCACCACTTTTAATCAAATATGGCTATTGAATTGGGCTTTCTCAGCTGCAGCATCCATTATATACAAACTCCTTGGACTTCTGTCAACAGCACATCTCCTTGCCAGTAACAAGTGGCAGCAAAGTTCACCAGCAGCTGAACAAGGACTTGATAAGTACTATATAAAATAGTTTACCTATCAGTAATCCAAAGCAGAAGAGAAAACAAATATTGACAATACCATTAAAAACAAAATTCTGCATATTTTATTCTCTTTTTGTCTCTCTTCCTCCCGCTGTTCTCCAAAACAGATGTTCCTCCACCACACTGCAATCTAGTCTCCTCCAAGCGTATTACCTACATAAAACAGAGCCTTAGTGCTCCCTAATGCAGGTTCTTTGTGCATTAATTCATTCCCGGACAGCTGTATCCAGGTTCAATGCTCCAAGAAATGTGAAGCTGGTGGCTGAAAACTTCAACCCTCTCCCTGCCAGTCCGATCTGGCTATTGTTTTTGTCTCTCCAGCAGGCTAAACTCACTCCTTTGATCAGAGTAACCCCGGACTTTGGTCTGAATGCGCAGTTGAACTTTACAAATTGGGTCTCTCCCAACTAACAAAGTGGGTATTTTACTCCCTTTCCTGCTAGCTGTAACAAAACTCCGTGCTCCCATGCACAGCTGGTAACATTTTAGTCAGGCAATCCCTACATAATCTATTGTAATTTTTTTCTTCCTTTCACAGCATGTTGCACTTCCAAATGGTTGACTATTGCTTAACTGTAATTCTCTGAATATGGGTTCCAACAGGGCTCCCTGAGGGAGCAATTCAGGTGTCTGAACCCAGATGTGCAGTGCTATTTTAGATGACTTAGAATATCCAAGATAGCCACACGGGGCTGGCAGGTGGGATGTGGGACCTATGGAAGACATGCACCTTTCCAGAGCAGCAGCCAGAGCCCAGGCAGGGTAAAATGCAGTGTTAAAAATGACTAATTTCAGCCACCTGAACCATTCCCTACGTGTGTCCAGGAGACACCACGCCATTAGAGAGGCAGACTGCTTCTGAATGCACTACTTAAGTTTACCTCATATATAATCAAGGGTCAAAAACAGGTCAGCATATGACAATATACCAAATCAGCGCTTCAGTGGTTACACTGACTTTCCTACCTTTGCAAGGACAAACATCGGTGGGTTTGTGTCATAGTCTTTATGTCTATAGGTAACTGTTTTCTATATCTTTTATGTGTCTCTCAATCTGTCTGTGTCTCATATTTTGCAGTCCTCTTGTCAGCTAGATCTACTGGCCTGTGGGTTAAACTCCTCAGAGGAGGAATTGAAGCTTTGTTCTGTGAATTACTTCAACTCTTGGATTCTTCCCAATCTCAGTTGATTCAAACCTCTAGCGCTGGCTACGCTTTGCTTGTTTGTTTGCAAGAGAAATTTCTGATCAGCGCAATTTGGCTCAATAGAGATTCCTGGCTGCAGTGAAACCTACCTCTTGCCCCCAGCTGAGAGCCCTTCTTGGTGCATCCAAACCCCACTTTGTACAAGGAGCAGCTCAGTGACAGCAGAGAAGCCCAGCAGCAGATACAAGAACATGCAAAGCCAGAGCGCACAGTGCAGAGACATGCTGGCTCCTTGACACCGGGAGCCCAGTGAGAGAGCAGGAAGGGTAATTCAGGAAAGTGGCTGCGATATGGAAAACGCAAGCAGAGATGGTAGCCTGGTTAGCCTGGTTTCCATTACCTTCATTGGCAGAGTAAGAGCAAACTGCCTTAATTACTCAAATGTTATCTTTGCAGTGGACTGGGCTTGATAGTCTGGCCCTTGTTTCTGCCTTTTGTGTGCATGCCCTGGGATACTGTAGTGACAAAGTGCTGCAAAAATATATGGAGAAATACACTCCAGCATATAAATCAAACTCAACAGGACTGCAGCAACATCCATCCCTCACAGGACTCGATTCCAGATTATAGATCTCACCGTTTTGTGCCGATTCCTTTGAGCATTTGGCCATTTTCTGCCCATACTGCACAGCTCCATTTCACAAACGTAAACCTCAAACTGCAAATGAACATCGTAATGCATCCTGAGAGGGAGGCATGTGAGTAGATAGGCTAATTGCTAATAGATAAAATCCCAATAGATGGTGCTCATTTTTCCTGAACCAGATCAAACTGCCCTCTGTGCGTTGCAAGTGTCTTTTCATATGCACCTCTTTACAAGCAGTACTTAACAGACACACTGCCCTGCTTTTCATACACATCTGTCACTGAAGAGGCCATATATTATGTTATTAAAATCACATTTTTGGCATCTTACATTTTTGACATCAATATAGCATATAAGCTAAAGAAAACATTTTATTTTAAGCCTTCAGACACCAAGGAAGTAATGTGGACTTGCCTTGCCAGAGTACTACATGGTATTGCTGAAACATATATCTAACCCATCCAAATTAGCATCCTGAACCTTATCAGAGAAAAAAAAAAAAAAAAAAAAAAGTGTCTCAGGAAATGGAAAACCTTTTAAGGAAGCAAAATTTGAATGTTAAGTACAGTGCTATTCTGCAGTGCCATTTTAATCTGGTTACACAGCTATAACTGAGTAATTAAAGTCACCACAAGGCTTTTTCCAGTTCTGCACTGAATACATTATTCCCATTGCAAAATATCATCACTTAAGCTAAAGTAACCACAGTATTACTGTCACAGCGCTGTTCTACTGCAGCTTGACAGCGTACCTTTAATCTTTCTCAAGCAACATAGCTGAAAGGAGACTCTTGCAGCAGGACTGCCTGACAGCCACACTACAATTACATGGCAGCCTTGGGGCTGAGAATCTCCTTGGCTTTGGGAAATTTTACATAAATAACTGTTCTGTCTTGAAAAACAAATAGTTAATTTCATCAGTATTTTAATCCCATTGGCCGCAGGCATTTTTCTTTCAAAATCTATTTTCAACTGTAAGATTTCTTCTAATCTTTTTGTCGCTTCTTTTTGTTCAAAGCTAAAGCAACAATTACTATTGGGTCCCCTTTAGAAGTTGGTAGTTCATTCTTAGTTTAATTTCTTTCCATCTTGTAGAATATAATTACAGTGCAAGTTTTGAATACCTCTGCACTGCTTGGGTCTACATCAGTCTATCTCCACTTTAATTTCAAGCCCCCACGTCTGAGGACTCAGTAGCGTTGAACAAGGGACTGTTCCCAACTCTCCCCGTCCAGCTCCACCTTCTTCCACATGACCCTAAAGCTTAAAACAGCAACTTCCACTATCCTGTATTCTGCTACAACTCCACGTGCCAGTCTCATGCAGAGGACGCCCAAAACGAAGACCACATATACGTTAAGCTGGTGTTACCACCAAAAGATGTGAACTTCTTCACCTCAAGCCACATATCCCTGCTTTGCTGCACTCTCTGCCATGTGCCAGCACACAGATTTTTACATGGCCTTACAGGGAGCAGGACTTTGGAGCCGATTATGGTTAATACAATTCCCCCCTCCTTTTTTTTTTTTTTCTTTTTTTTTTTTTTAAATCTGGACCCATGCAGTGAAGGTACTACTGGAGGCAAGTGATGATATGTGGGAGTAAATAGCTGTAGGCTGGGAGCAAGTGGGGCTATTTTGGTGACATTACTGACTAGTACTGACTTAAGCATCTGTAAAAGCCTGGTGTTGGCAACCACACTTGGAAAGAGGAGCAGGATAGTGTTGTATGGAAATGCTCCAGCAGAGGCAGGAATAAGATCACAGTTCTCCAGAGCAGCATTCTTCTGCTTTAGCTGTAAGCTTCTCTTCTCCTGCAGTCCTGTGCATAATCCAATATATGCCATCTAATCGACACAGTAATTGAAGCAGAAGTCACACTCCCAACAATATTCTTCATTATATACCCTCATTCATATGCACAGAAGATCTATCCTAAAGGAGGCATATAATTAAAGATTAGTCTACTGCTTGTGCGCAGAAGAGCCTGGCAAGCCTAACAAACTGGATTTCCTAAGGAATTGAGAGGCTGCGGGGATGCCTAGTTCATAAATCCTGTGTGATCCTCAGCAGGAGTTGAGAAGATCAGCTCGACACTTCAAGGCATGCTCCATGGCAGAAATTCAAGCTCCTAGTGCTGAAAACTGAGATGACTCGATACCAAAGAGCCTTGGTGAGATCTGATGGTTCGATTTAACACAGATGTGCACCTAAGTCCTATCTGGTAAAAACATAGTGCCAAGGTGCTAAAACCTAACACAGCACTACTGACTGAGCATTTGCAAACTGCTGTTTTTCAGAAGTTTATCAAATTCTTATGTTTCTGTAGATTTTATTGGAAATGGAAAAAGTTGCCTCCCTGATGCAAAGGTCATCCCTCCTGGGAAGCATGGAGTTGTGCTCGACAGCCAGAGAGCATGTCAGCAAAAAAGACATCCACACCTACTTTAATATAGGAAAATTGCAAATGTAGACTCTCCATTAGCAGCAGTCAGTGCATCTTGTGCTCTGCCATTTTTCATTTTTTCTTCCATGTGCACTCCCTCCTCTGGCACCCATCAGCTCAAGACTGCAGGCACTCTGGTTTGCCACAGTTTTATTCTTAAAAAACATCAGACCTGTTTTTGGCTAGGAAACAAAACTGACCTGACACACAGAAAATTTCTGGCCAAACACTACTTTCGGCAAAATCATAGTGCTGAAAACAGTATCACATAACAGGAAGTGTTGAGTAAACATAATGGTAGGCTGCACTGCCAGCTCTTCCTCTAAAGCATAAAAGAGGAGCTGAGAGTCTGTCTTTCACTATCAATTACCATATATTTGTTTTTTAGCAGCACGTGGTAGTTTTGATCTGTGCAGGGTTCTCCATACTTATAAACTTAACTCTACTAAACAAAACCAAAGTACTTTCAGGTAGCTTTAGGATGTGGTTTAACTGACCTCTGAATTTTCTGCAGAAATCATGTACTCTAAAAAGATGGGGCCAGATTTTAAAAAATTTATCCAGGCTTTACAAACTAAGGGGTTCACGGCATGACAGGATTCTTTTTTTTACAAATGGTTCATCCCCAGGATCCAGTAGGTCAGTACCAGCTGGCTCACTTCTGTAGCTGGAACCTCCTCATCCCCATCCCCTGGGGAAAGTTTTATGGCTTGGGACTGACAGATCCCAAAGGAGGGGGGGGGGGGGGGAAGCCAGACCTCACCGCATCTATGGCAAAGGGGTTAAACTGTAGTTTCTGCAGTGTTGTTCAGGTACTACTCATTGATTAATAAAAAGTCCACATTTTGAATTGCACAAAGAACAGGTGTAGGAGCTGCTTGTGTCAGTATAAGCTGTAGATATACCCTGCATCATACATGTGAAATGATGCTTTCCACTGGGGGCAGATTAAAAGCTTCAGCGTGAAGCAGTGGGGGATCTTTGTCTGTCATTTGGTGAAATGCTGAGATTTGGACCAAACAGATTTATTTTCATAATAAGCATCTGGTTTCTGTGGCAATCGCAGTTCTGTATAAAAAAAGTAAACGCCCAATCCCCAAAACATTGAGGCCTAAATGGAAATGTTCAGTTTTCAGTATTCTACCACAGCATCAGTGGGGAGCTGGAGTTTTCATGTCTTGTGCTCTCATTTGTCTCCAAGTCACAAAGGAGGCTAAATTTCTCATCAAGGACCGCTTCCCATCTTGTGGAGGGAGACTGTGACACTGTGAGACTGACAGTCTGTGCAAGGAGCTCAGCCATCTGGGAGAAGGGCTATCCAGTTGCCCTGTGTCCATGTGATACCACAACCACATTTCCCAAGAGACATATTTCAGGTTTTGAATTTTCACTAAGGTGTCAGCAGTCTTCCTGTGAGTGCAGGCAACAGGACAGCAGCAGAAATATTCCTGGCAGATACTCAGCAATATAAAAAATTAGGTTGTTGCCCAAGTATGAATTTGGCTCACTCTGCTTTTCCAATGTAAATGGGCACAGAACATGGAACATTGCTTAATCAGTGTCTATCAGAGCCTTGTGAAGCCTTTCTTTATAGAATATCTAACAACTTAAAACATATAACAACAGCGCCCAAGGAAAGCCAGCAGATGGACTTCATTGTTCAGAGCTTTCACACTGATCATGAAACAATTTTCCACCTCAAAGGTCCTATTTAGTACAATAAACATCACTCAGGAAAAAATCCAAAAGCATAAACGAACAAACAAACATGAGCAATCCAAGAGCTGCCATAGCATGTTAGATCAGAAGTCTACCTTGCTCCATTATCCTGTCTCTAGCAGCGTTCAATACCGGATGCCTGGGGCAATCGCACGGTGATTCTTCCTGAGGACACTCTCCAATCCTCCAATTCGCACTCAGAGTTCCCAAGGCACAAGAAAGTCTTTGTAAATGATATCCCTCCATGAACTTTTCTTATTCTGGGAATCTGTGCGGCCACTTTTGCAGCCTTGTGAACCTCTAGTATTTGCAACATCCTGTAGCAAGGAATCCCGCACCTTAAACACCCATTGGGTAAAGAACCATTTCTTTTTTTGTTCATTTTTCAGCCTAACCTCTGCTAATTATGTGCCTTTGAAACATTATTTATCTTCATATACGACATATATGACCGCTGAATTACACATGATGCTATCACATCTGCTGTATCCTGTTTGTTAGGTTCTTACACGGCTCTCGATCCTAATAGCTAAACATGTCACACATAAATGAACTTAATATAGCAATACCCCTATGAAACAGCAAGGGAGAAAGGGCTATCTACATTAACACCTTAGTTTGCATCATTAGTGCACTTCTGAATCTAATCTCCTGATAGTCCCCACCTGCTGTGCTTTGGTTTATACTGTGAAGCCATCACAGTGTAACTGAACTGGATTCCCCCTGGATGAAACAAAAGTGAAGATGCGTGTCAGGAGCGCTGCTGATGTGCTCCAGCCTCTTGAGGCTGATACAAAGAATCAGACCAACTTAGCACAAGGTAAAACCCCACATAGGGTCTGTGAGTGAGTGACTGTGTGTAAATATAGGTATATACACACACAGGCATATATATACACACATTCACACATATATTATATCTACGCATATAAAAGCTGTAGAAGATGGATATAACTTTTGACCTTCCACTGTTTCCCTCTTCAGATGTGCTCCTGTTATGCTCCACTACTTGCCAGTGTGGACTAAGCCTAAACAATTTGCTCAAGGCCATAGAGACTGTCAAGGGCAATGTGAGCCCTGGAAATCAGTCCTTTGAGTTTCTTCTTATCGCTTCAAGATATGTAGCACAGTCAAGTGTACAGTTGCGACCTGCTGCCACCCAGCAGTGCAGGTTAGACACAGCCTCCTATGAGGACGCCCAGCTGATCCATCACCAGCTGCAGTCAGACAAGACGCCCCCACCACATGAATGTGTCCCTCTCAGCTTTGTTTCTTTCCCACAGAAAGTTATTTTTATTCCTGTCACTGATCTCTACAGTGAAATGGGACAATTCCACCCACTAGCTTTTGACAAACCAACCTAATTGTGGATGATGATATAATATGACTAATAATAGGTCAACAGTGGGCCGACTGCAAGGCCAGAAATAATATAACACAGTGATGACAGCCTGTTGGTGCTTTAAAGGATAAGTTGGCAGTATTACTTTTCAAATGAGATTTATCAACCCTAAACTGAAGAGACTGAGTCGTTCTAGCAATAGATAATCACTCATTAAACAGTAGAAGAAAGTTATTAGCTCTGCTGCATAGGTGCTTTACAATTAATTGAATTGCAGTGCCCTGATAGCCTACAGTGAATGGCCTCTCAGCATTTCTCTTCTTCAGTTCCAGTTGAAGGGGCAAGGGCCAATGCCATAGCCATAATCCCTGCTTTAAATTTAATGGTTTTAAGGGTGGGCAGAGGGAAGGTGCAACTTTATATTGGAATTGCCACAATGTATTTTGCTTTCATGTTCTAGTCAGGAAAGAATGATATTTTAAAAGAAATGCATTTCTGTAAATACCACAGCACATATTTTCTTATTTGTTAATATACAGCCAAATTTTCCAAGGGCATTGAGGACTAGATTAAAAAAAGCACTTATATACCTAAATGCCATGGATAGCTGATCTGTCTTGACCTTGAAACAAACTCACTAGGCATCTGAGGATGTTCAGAGATCTGGCTATGTGGAAAATAGTTTTGTATCCACAGAGCCTATCAAATCCTTGTACTTTTGGAGGATTTTCTTTTTGGCAATTAAAAAAGAAGGCTAATCTGTTAAAAAGCCATATGCATTTAGCATTGTGGAAGAGTCAGAAAAAGAAAAAATGGGAAAGAGAGTGAGAGAGAGAGAGAGAGATTCAATCCTTAATGAAATTTTAAGTCTTCTCCAGTCAAAACTAATGGACATGCTCCACTGGCTTCAGGAAAAACAAAGTCAGGCCATGAACTGTAATTGAAAGAGGAGAATAAAACCATATTGTCTAGGCAAGGCATACCAAAGTTCAAAGTTCAGAGATGGATGCTGCTCAGTTATTTTAGCACGTTGCATTTATAAGCCAAGCACAGGGCAGCAGTTATGTGAGTGCTCCTTATCTATTTTGTGCAACTTTTACCAGCTACAAAACAGAACATCATGTGTTTACATTGACATAGTGACTTACATGGTTGCCCAAAGAAATGCCATAAGAGTGTGGCAGATAAAGAACTGTGCAGAGTAGGAACTAAGTCGACACATATATACAGTTAGAGTTACAAAAGAAATGAAGTAAGCAGGAGAAAATTGCCACATTGATATTTAGCCTGTAAACAGGTTATAATACACTTGTTCTTACAAACTCCTCCTTCAAAAATCTGAGGTAAACTCTTTCGTATGCTACAGATAATTACATTCTCGCATTTCCTTTAATCTCATGTACAGGACTTAACACCTTCAGTAAGGTACCTGCAGTTTGAAGCCAATTTGTTAAACTTCTCCATATCTGATGGTCTCTGACACAGCAGTGTTAGTCATGTATAATTTGGCTATACCTTTGTTTCACCTCTAGATTTTGTTACGACATCCTCGCTCTCGGAATGAGCATTTACCATATTTGTTTACTTTTCCGAATGTTCATTATCTGGAGCTGAACTGACTCCCAGTCTCTAAAGCTGAGCTGTGAGCCCAGATAGTCAGAGACCCATTTAGACTTCCAGCCCTTCCTCAACACCTATTACCAAGGGCAAGAAAACAAGCACGTGTATCTGCCTCTTTCCATGTCAAACCAAGACTGCACACTCTCCCTCTCAGCAGCAGCCTGGGGATCCATCTGCATAAGAAGATTATTGTTTGAAAATTCTCTTTTTGACCAAAGTCCTCTAATTCTAGTCAAACAAAAGAGTGTGATTCAGAGTTTTACATTTAAAGCTCGTACCAGTTTAGATAAGCCCTGATATTCGAGTTAATCCTTTTTAAAAGGATTCAGTTACACTCCCTTGCTGGTCCTCTGGTGAGATTCACTAGGCGAAGATCACAGATAGAATTGAATTCAGTCAATGTCTTGCCAGAGGAAAAAGTCATTAATGGTCTTATGGCATACAGTTTATGTGGTTTGCTGTATTATGTTATTTATTATACTTTATTTTTATAAGATTTACCTACTCATATTATATGTATATTTTTTATTAAAATATAAGTATTTTTTGTAAATGCATAACTCTGAGGGCTAACAGGACTGATTTTAAAAGAAGATGGGGAGTTATTTCATCCCCCCTTCATCAATAAATCATGATGATCTGTGATCTCGATGTGCTTTTTGTGAATGGGGGAACATGTTCATTTAACTCTGTTTTTTCATACATAATATAAAAATAGCAGGAATTAAACTTCCTAGCCTGCAACTAGTAGTTCCTACTGATACTTTCAGAAAGATGATCCCACGAGGTACTTCACCCTGAGGTACCCTCAGAGATACTTCACACATAGGTCTCCCTGGGCACAGCTTTCTGCATGCTGGGAGGTCTAATGCTTTTTCTGATAAGCACCAGCTAAGTAATAGCACCTCTCATTCATATACTGGATTTTGCGGTCTATAAATAACTTGTTATCTGATTTACATACAGGTAACTATCAAATGCTTTTCTCTCATCTGAGTAGTTATACCGATGTTATCTGGCAGCCACCCAACCACTTAGATGTAAACCCACTTGGCTGAAGTTACTTTAATCAGATGAAAAGGGAAAAGCAAACACATAAACTGCCAACTTTCCCCAGCTTCTTGTCAAATCTTTCTTTTTGCCTACATTGTCATTCCATTTTGGTCATTTCTTGCTTGAGCATTTTGAACTTCCTTATCCAGTTGCTTTCTGGTTTGCTTTTTTCCTCTTCCAGCTAAGTAAGATAAAAAAAAAAAAAAAAAAAAAAAAACCCACCCAAAACAAAAACAAAAAAACAGCCTCCTTCATTGCCCATAGACACCTTCTCCTACTGATAGGATCTACTTTTGCTTATCCCCCCTGATGAGCATGGTGAGATGACAGAAAACAACTTTTTTGTCTACACAATTCCATATTTTCTGTTCTCTCTGTCAGATTAAAACTTATTTTTCCTTTTACAGTGACTTGTCAATATGTGATCACAAAAGTCCATCAGTGTGAAGCTGTGCTGGCTTTTATTCAATGGTGAAATTCCTGTTGACATCAATGGCTGGATCCAGCCCTTCATGATTAAAGCCAGCTCTTGCCTTTCAGAGAGAGAGGATGGCATCACCAGTTTAGATGTGGCCGTATCAGCTGTGCCTGCCTAGTGTTTCCCTGCCAGGGCCAGCCACGGAAAGGCTTGGGGATTTAGGGTGTCCCAGACCTTGCACTGTGGATGGTGTTTAGAGGCTGAAAACCAGGCAGTTTGTGACAGTCTAGATGCCCCCAGGGGTTTCTCCTGGTCTCCAGTGGTCCTTGCAGAAGGGTGCAGGTCTCCCACAAGTCCTGTGTCATATCACAAGCCACATGTGAATGTCTCAGATACCCTCCATCTAAAATGGCACTAGAAGCCCATGTTTCAGCAACTGAATCCTACCCATTGGGTCTCAGCAGTCCCTTGTTGACAGGGGTATTCCTGACTGCCTGTGCAGCACATGGTCTCAGAGAGGTGTGGGAGGGGAGCAGGACAAACTCAAGCAAGGCCCTTTTGCTCACCAGGCTGCCCAAGGTCATCACGGCAAATCCCAAAAGCAATATTTCTATGTCATCTTAGTGACTTAAATCTGTTCAAGAAAAGAGCATGGCAGAACTCAGGGACTGAGAGCCAGAGTTGGGAGCAGTAGCTGGGACCTCCACTCTCTGGGGCACTGAGGCCTCAGACTGACTCTATGGGATCTTCAGACCACCCCATCAGGAGCCTCCCAGCTTAGGATACTGGGAGCTGGCATCAGCCACCCTGCCAGTACATGCTAGTGTATGTTCCCAAGCGATGTGGGTGCAGCAATGCACATAATTTGTGACTGCAAATGATCCCTATCTCTTTAGCCTCCCCAACTGCTATTACCACCTCACAGCAGTCCCAGACAGGCTGTTTCTGTGAAGTCTCTTTGTTATGAGTTTAAAATATATCCAAAAATAGTCTTAATATTTTAATATAGCTATAGCTATATATTAAGATAAGTTAAAAAAAACAGTCTCGTTCACCCATGGAATCATTGCCATCCAAAGGTCCAGTATGACTTGCAAGCATTTATCAATGAAACATCGAAACATGTGGCTTTTTCAGGTGGCCATTTACATAATCAACAGAAGAGATGGGTGAAACATGGTGTGAAGAGGTGAAACACTTGTTCAAGATCTCTTTATGATGCTGGATGCCTGACAAAAGCATGAACTTTTCATCAACTTCAATGGATGCAGATTTAGACTTTTAGTAACATTGTTAGGAGATGGAATAAAATATGAATGTCCAGATCCTCAGGCCTATAAGGGAAGTAGTTGCATAATATTCCTTCAGACAGCTTGGAAAGCCCCCACTGGACCTCCCTGGCTTCCCCTGGAGAAGCCATCGAGACCTGGGACACAGCAGCCAAGCACATGGGAAGCCAGGTCTGGTATAACAAGCACAGTTACTCAGAAACCAGCTGAGCCAGCATGGTTTCCCTGTATGCTTAATGCTATGTGGAAAGCAAAGACACAACAAGCCCTTTCTCCTCTTGCAATCGCGTTCCTCCTCGATACGTGCTTATGCAGCTGCCCTCAGTTCCCTGGAGTAGCTGCCAAACCTCCTGAGTCAGAGCTGTGCACCATCATCTGTCCGGCTCTGATGAGCATTTTCTGGCTGGAAAAAAATCAATCCTGTTGGCTTCCCCCCCGACCCTCAACAGAAATATTGTCTCTGTTCCACTAAAACATAACAGGCTGTCACAAAAAAGGGGCTGAAACAGCTGCTTCAAAGCCTGCTTTGCAAGCCCATGACTTCTGTGTTTCAGAGAAGTTGGGGGTCTTGGAAAGGGGCTGGGTTTCGCTGTGGAAGTACCAGCTCATTCTCCCTCCTCTCTCCTTACAAAGGGTTCTATAAAAGCAGTCTCGAGGCCAAGTATCGAGTACAAAACCATCAGTAAAGCTCAGTCTCTGGATCCAACGCCAGTTGATCCCTTGTAGCTGTTTGAAATCCCTCTGCTGGTGCCTAGGTAAGGCCATCTCCAGGCTAGACATGGATCTCTTGTTTAGCTCCTCTCACTAACCCCATCTCAGTAAGCTGCTTGACTGCAAATCTGAGAAATTTTGTGGGTTGGGGGGGGAGAATAAAACTCATTTTGTCAATGCCCTTCAATGAGAGCAATCTTTCTGCCACCCACGCCTATCAGCCAAATGCGTTTGGCCAGACATCAAAAACGGTCAAGCCTGAAGCACCACTGACTTTCAAGCTAACCTTTGCCGAGGGGGAGCTCAGGGAAGTCCACATGTTTTCAGCCTGCGTTAATGCCCCGTTCTTGGCTTACAACGATACATGCATTGCTGCATCTGTCTGCCTCTCTCTCATCCGTATAACCTCATTCCCTGGGTTTCTTTCGACATGGAGCCAGAAGCTACACAAATGCATTGGTTTACAGGGGGCAAAACTTCTTGACAAGCAACAGTTTGACACACACACACAAGCATCAGCAGCTGAAATACTTTGCACATTCCCAGCTGCTCCATATGTGAGAAATTTCAGGAGGGAGAAGGGGAATAAGAGGTCAGGTGTGAACCTGACTCATGATAGGAGCAGAGAGGAGTTGTAATAATTAATGAAGTGATCAGAAGCCAAAGGTACATGAGTTGGAAAGAGCCCAGCTGCCTGCATGAGTTAAAAAAATATCACTGGAAGAGGTCCCGTATATAATTCAAGGCAAAACAAAACTCACTATTTATTCATAAAGAAAGCAAAATTTGCCATGACCTGTGATCTAACAGAATCTGATAACAAAAATTATGAAATTTAGTGTCTGTGAATCAGGTTTCTGACTCCACCCATATGAAGTGAAGTGAATCGTAAGTTTAAGCCTGCAGAGTCTATTTTTCCTTATGTTTGTGCGGCTGTTTACAAGGTACTTTGTCATCTGGTAACTGTTTGCGTACAGAGGATAACCTGATGCTTCCTGCTAGAGCTGGACAAATGGTCACCAGCTCAGTATGTACAAATATACAACAATTTTTCCACTTTGGAAGGGAAAAACATTCTTTTCTAATTTCTAAATACTAGACAGCTGGCCACAGTTAAAGCACCATCTAGTACTTTCTGGTTAGCCTTACTTAAACACATATTTGTAATTTTCAAAACCTAAATGGTAGTTACGGAGTTATGATGGTATCCATTACACTGGTGCTTTTTTATCATTATTACAACTTCTGCCCAAAATGCTGGCAGTATTAGAACAATTCAGCAGCATATAATTTAACCTACCTCACATCCAGAGTTGAGGGTGGTCCTCTGATCAGGTATGAGGTCACTGATGGGGCAGGTTCAGAGAAAGTCACTTTGCCTTGGCCAGCACCAATCTGACCAGGGGGAGCCCAACACGTTTCTCTTTTACCAGCTCTCCCTCATGGCCCCTGTGCCCTGCACCAGATCTTGCTCATGTGAGAAGCATCAGCCAACAGCAAAACCAAGTAGGTAATCACCATCTTGGGAGTCAACCTGCAAAGCTCCCTCTGTGGCCATTGCTAGGCCAAGATATTTATCACCTGTGGTGTCAGAAGTGTAAGGCAACTATTTTTTCTTTCTTTCATTTGCCTTTTTTTTTAATTGAGGTTGGGTGAGCGAATCCATTTCCATCAAAACAATAACGATGCCAGACTCCAGCCAGATGGATGATCTAACAACAGCACCTTGCCCTCATTTATCAAGGGATCTCAGACACTTTGCACGCCGTAAATCTAGTGCTACCCCAAGGTCATCACTCACAGGATGGTGACCAGCACAGTCAAGCAAGCCGAGACACAGCCATGGCCCATCATGGAGGCCCCATGCAGCAGGGCGACAGCTGAGGGGAGACCTGACACAGGGTGCAGGGAGATCCCATCCTCCCTCGGAAGAAGGCAGCATGTCCCTCGTGCAGCACTGAAGCAGAGGGGAAACTAGGATGTGAATCTTGTCTCTCTGCCCCTCATGAGCAGGGGCTCGGTGGCAGCTCTAATGTTACAGCTGGCTGTAAATCACTGCACCCGCTAGCAGATGTGTAAATGAAGGCATAGAGGGGCTGGGTGATGCCCAGTTACCAGAATAAAATCAAACAGCCCTGATTCCTAATCCTCACCTTTTATCACTAGCAAACATTAATTCAGCATGAGTTGGGGCATATCTCCATGCTACAAACATAAAACTTCCAGACTGTTCCTGGTTACCTACATGACGTTTAGCTGATCTCATTCAATTAATAAACATGGTTAAGGAGAGAGCCTTCCTCATGCTCCTGGATGCTGGGTCCCCCAGCGAGTGGCTGATGCTGGTTGCAGTAGGGGAGGGAAGGTCCCAGCTTGCTGTTGCGCAAAGTCCCAGGTCTTCTGATGGGACAAGCCAGCTCTTCCAGGTGCCATTTAACACAGGCAGACCCCAAATTTCTTCCTGTGCACCAAGAATGGGAGTGTAGCATGAGTTTATGGTGGGGCTGAGACATCTGGTGCGATGTGAGAACACGCTGTAGGTAGAACATGAGAAGTGGTCCAGGAGTATATCCGAGCCCGCAAGCAGTACAGACACCATGAAATGGTTCCCTGCATGTCTGACCTGGTGCCACTTATTGCCATTGGGTAACCTGGGCCCATGCTGAGGGCCTGGCCCTTTGCTTGAGCTGTACTGGCAAAAACTTCACCCGTGGTCGAAGGTTGCAAAGAACATGGTGGATTCCCCAGATAGCTGTGTGGGCCTGCAGGCCAGTAACAGAGTTCAGCCAGTTCTCTCATTTGCAGCACACACAAGAGAAAAAAATATATATATATAGATCTGGAAGCAGAAGGGAGGAGGTATTTTTATATCCTACCATACACATTTGTTATACTGAAACTGTCAAAGATGCCGGAATAATGGGGGAACTGGGCACCTCTGAACAGCCACCAGAATATCTGTCAGAGATGGTTTCCACAGATCTACTGAAATCCAGTTTAGCTTCTGCCAGCATCCACCTCTGAAAATAAGAATTTTCCTATCCACATCCGTGGGGCCAAGTCTCTTACCAATGTTTTCTCTGGGATCTGCCCAGATAGATGTGATTGCTTTGCTTCTCTGCATTAGTCACAGTCAGAAGGGATTTAACCTGAATCCTCTGACTCTACACAGATGAGCCATGATTGATTCAAATATTTAGTTTGCCACGGAGGCAGGAAGCTCAGCAACCCTCCATGTGGCCTGTCTTCCAGCAGGGAGTGACAAAGTACTACCCCAAATGGGAATGGCTTACAGAAAAGGCTTCACGTTGGATATTTCACCTTCAGTGATGAGGTACATGGATTTCATTGTAAGCAGTAACTCTAAAAGAGGGAGGCTATAAACTAGCTCTTGTAGTTGTCTATCCTGGCATAGCTAGATGTGATACAAAGCACATGATAAAATGTTCAGGGAATGAAAGCAAGACAGGCTTTTGTCTTTTTGCAGTGACAGCCAGGAGAGTTTTCTTTCTGCAGCTCTTCAAGATCTCTGTTCTGGTGCACATGCTCAACTTTAATTGCTTAGTTACAAATAAGCGCTCAGACAATGATGGAGGGAAAAAGGAAAAAAACTTGAGGAGAAGAAATAAGGAAAGGGAGAAGAGAATCCAAAAAAGGGTAGGAGAGAGAGAAACAGAGACAGAGAAAAAAAGGAGAGATGAAATAGGATAAGGTGAAAGCAAGGAAAGGGCTCATTATAGAACAGATAGAGCATTCTTAGCCACAGCAGGAATGAAAAATCTTTCATCAGATTGGTGATTTTGGAGACTTGGTGGGTGTACTTTCTGTCTCTGCCATCTAGCAGAAGCAATTTTGCTGCAGCCTCACACCTCCGGTGCTTGCCGCAGGCAGCAGGAGACAGAGCCGCTCCGAGAGCAGACGCAATCCCGGGAACAGTGCAGGAATTCATCACCACCACGACTCAGATAGGATCATTCAGCAGCCAGGTGAGACGGGTAATTTGAGGGACGGGCATCCTCCACGGGCAGGCAAGGCGGCACTCGAGCCCTCTTGGCACGGGCCACAGCTCAGAAGCACTCAGGGACGCGGGAACGTACACAGGGAGGCTGAAAACCTGGGGCAAGCTTGCAACTGTGGGATGTAAATCACATTCAGGTTCCCATCACTTGCTCACCCTAGAAAAAATAGTATTTATTAAGGGAGTAAGCCAGCCAGAAGTGGCTTGGGCATTTTTATTGAAGCTGGGCTTGCTGCAAACTCAGCCAAGACAGAGCAATCAAGTGCTATTTTGGAGGGTGACTGACTCCAGCCTTTGGAACGAGCGGCTGCAGGAGACCTCAGCTGACAGCTTCAAGAGAGCCAGCAAAAATCCCAACAGAGGGAGAGAAAAGAAGGAATTTTTTTTCCTTTCAAACAGAATGGCCTGTTCCACAAATCAAAAGGAATATATACAATTAGTTCTGACTGTGTGTTAAACATATTAAAAAAAAACCAAACAAGTCAGCAGCCAGCCAATGGACCAAAACTCGAACCTTGGTATAGAAAACAAACACTTTTCAAAGGTGTTTTTATAAGCAAATTTGCTTTTATAAGCAGATTTTGATTCTTAAAAAAGAAACAAGAAAGTAACATTAAGGAGCATATTTATTTATTTTGATTCTACTGAATTCCAGCAGCCTAGTTCTAACTTCTTCTTAGGACTCTATCTTGGATTCACTGTTGACCCCCAAATCTAAATTATTCTGTGCTCCTTAGTATCGTTCAGTTATGTGATGCGCTAGATTCCAAAATGCAATTTCCCACAGTGTGAGTATTTTCCTTGCTGTTCTCGCAGAGAGTTTCCCCACAATTTACTAGCACAAACATTAAGTGAAACAGATATGAGGGAAACAAGCAAACAAAATTTTCTACATTATTTTCTACTTCTGTACTGATATAATATAGCACAGAGATCATATCCAAAAGGCAAGATCATTTTCCAGGTATTGTACAATCTCATTAAGACAAGAAAAAATGCAGAAAAGGCACTTACTGTGAGGAAACAGATCTCTCAGTCATTCGACCTCCACTGTAGAGGAGAAGCGAAGAAAGCTTTTACATTCACAAAAGCCTTTTGAATTAAGTCACAGTGATGTGCCATAAGGGGGTTTACTGCTGCAGAGGCAGCTTCCAGGGAGCCCGGCCATGCAGGGCACCTAGACGGGCTGCGCCTGCACCACTGGGTGTCACCGGCTGCCGACACCGGCGTGCATCGGCCTCAGAGGCCCGTTGGGGTGGGAATGGGAGGGAGCTGAAAATCAGACCCTTTTTACATAATTTTTATGTATGTGGCCAAGTCTTACTCCTTCTGCAAACAGCCAGTGCTGGTGGGTGCCCTGCAGCAGTGTGCCTGCGTGGCAACGCGCAGGACTGGTCCCAGTGAGCACAGCCCTGCTTACCCAAGAAATTATTTTACAGTGACCCAGCATTGCAAATGCTGCCTTTTCAGCTGGCCAATAAACATATCAAGTTGTCAATTAAGATCATCAGCTTTTTCAAAAAGAATATCATCTGGGAATACATTCAACTGGGGACAGTACTAAGTGTGGCGCTCTTATTCATGATTAAATGAATTTTCATACAACCTGAAATTTAAAAGACAGACTCAGTGCGCTTCCCCTGGTTCATCTGTTAATAGCAATTGCTCCTGGCCGGATGCAGGCTGCACACCCAGCTGCTGAAACATTGCAAGAGAAGCATTAAAGGCTACTGTTCATAGCCAATGTTTCCAAGAGCCCACGCTCTTTATTCTGCCACAGTTGGCACCTACCTTTTTCTGCATCAACATTTTTGCAAACAAAGACCAAAGTACAGTCTTTAAAAAAATGAAGGTAATAAGATCACAGTCACTGAAGAGCAGAGCATATTCTAAGCATTCACTGGAGCAAACAGGGCACCTGAACCTCTTCTAACACTCACTCCTGGAAGGAGTTGTCCTCATAGGTATATCTACATACCAACTGGATTAAACTAGCCCATGTTGAATTGGTAGCATCACATGGCTTTGTGCCACTCTTCAAAATTAGATATTCACGAATTTACTTCAGCTACCAGTATGTATGCTTTTCAGCTGGCTTGAAATATGGGCTGTCATCCACATATACTTGCTAATTTAACCATAGATCATTACAAAGAGCTACTGCAATCCATCTGGAAATACTCTGTTTTAATTGATGCATACCAGCATGCATGTAAGAACACAACTGCATTGTACCTGCTTCCATAAAAAGTACAGGTTGTCACATGTGGGTGATGCTGGTGTAACTCAATCTGCTAGGCTGTCCTATCCCAAAAGTCAGTTTGTGCCATGTTTTTCGTTCCACTCTGCCCTGTACAAGGCAAGCCCTGTAACAGGAGCTTTTACATGGGTCGTGTTCATAGCGCTGATTGATCGCATGTGTTCAGTCACTGAGACAGTTGTGCACCACATAGGATGCTAATATTTTTCACGGTCCAAATTCAGGCAGAGTGTGATTTTGTGGTTGAGACAGCAACACATTCAGGCTGCACAAGCTCAGAATAATGCGTGTATTCCCAGAGATGACAAGCTATTTGCCGTGTTGCAGTGCTGCAGCGAGTTAACAACTGTTTCCGAGACCCTACACTGCAGTTATGAACGTTATCCTGGAACGCCACATAGCATTTCTCCACAAATCATGAAATAACTTTTGTCATCGCTGCACAAGCATATCCAGCTATCAGACATGGAACGTACCGATTTGAACACTATTATGAAACGTGTTTGTTCTTCCTTGCTATTGTCCTTGGCTTCGGTGCCTTTTGTAAAAGGAGTAACTCTGCTAAGATTACATGATATTATTTTGCCTTCTCTGTCTGCTAATAAATTACAGATCCCTCATGAAGTGATTTTTTTTCAGCTGAAGAAAAAGTAAAAACTAGATCAGTCTATCAGCAAGTTGATCTGAAATATTCCTATTTCGTTATTCACTGTTTGAATAAGACTGAGGCTGTGGCCGTGATTACTCAGAGTCTTTTCTGAATTTGCTTATACAAACTGCCCAGTCCCACTGTAAATACCCCTGAGACAGTTTCCCCTGCCATAAGACTCTTCCTCAGAGCAGCCCCTGTAGCACCCCAGATATGGCCAGATCAGAGTCCTCCCGTCCGTCCGGGATCCCGGCTTCAGCGGTTGAGGTAAAACACAACAACCGATGACCTGCGGTTCCTCCTGTTGGGAATCGGACTGGCACCTGTGAGCTTTTGCTCATTTGAAATGATACTTGTCTCTTCATACTCATTTTGTGTCAAATGAGATAATTTAACAGGTAATTTGATGCTAGGCAGTATCTGTCATTTATTATTGCTCATTCTTTTGAAGGTGTGCAGTTGTTTTTCCCAAGGCTCGTGATATTACTCTGCAGATGACTGAGTGGATGATGCTTTAAAAACAGACTAAGGCAGTGTGTACTTGTTTTTGCTGTTTTCTTCTAAATACTCACATACATGTGATTCTCAGTGTCCCTATGAATAAAGTCATTTGAACTAGTATCTAATCAATCCAAACAGAGTATTGGCAAGAAAAAAGCCCTAAAAATGAACAGATTTCAGTGACAGTTTCATAAGCATGTGCTCCCACTTGAACAGCTTTAATGATTCGCCAATAAAAATTACAAATAGTTTTACTTGGTCCCATTTGCGAAAGAGTAGCGTGGCAAGTATGGATAAGATAAATATTTAATGTTTTCATTCATTACTGAATTATCTAATTTTTCTTTGCTGGTCCATTATAAATTAAGACATCATAGTGACCATGGCACTAAGTATTCACTGCAGTTTTATTAAATACAAAAAACATAAAATGAGCTACTGAATAAATGTTCTCATATGGCATCAGGACTATTTAAAAAGCTGGTTGTAATTCTCAAACATTATTTGGGACAGTGTAAGAAAACAGTTTTCCAGGAAGTAGTGGTAATCCTTTTTCTATGATATTTTTACTCAAAAATGCAGAGAGAAGAAGGGGAGAGGGGTGTGTGTGTGCGTGTGTGTGTGTGCGTGTGCGCACGCACGCGTGTGTGTGTGGTGGCAGTTTACTGAAAGGAGAAGCTTATAAATTAGTTTGTTCATCAGTTTGATCCTAAAATTAGATTTTTGCTGTCCTGAAGTTCTTTCCATTGCAACTAAATGCCACTTAAAGAGGAAACAAATGATCATAAATTACAGTCTAGAAAATCAGATGGAAACAGTTTTTGTATTTTTGGTACTAAGGCTACCTACTTTTCCTGCACTGGCAAGAAAAAGAACTTTATGACTTAATGGGACTCTTCCTTCCTCATTTTCTTGGACTGTTTATGTAATATAATAAAACATTGGTTGTTATTTTCAATCTAAATTGAAATTACCTAGGTACAAGTGGCAAGTAATCCCTGAAATCAACAGTCTATCTTGTAATCTGGGGGGTTCCAAAATTTCCATCAGTTAGCTGACTGATGAAAGTCACCTGCTCCAAATATATCTGCTTCACAGCATTTCGCTCCTCAGTTATGGTAACTATTTAACGAACTCACAAGTCTTGTAGAGGTAGTCACTGACAGCACTGGACATGTTTTAGGCTCTCAGCAATTCCTGATGGCATCCTGAGCACAAGGTTATGGATGGGGTTGGGATGTTCTCTAAGTGGGGGAACCAAATACTGTCAATAAGGTATTCTTTACTCAAAACTGATTTATGAGAATGTGTTATAAACTCTTACTTTATAAAATGAAGATGTTGTAGGCAGAGAAGTTTACCTGCCACGGAGAACTGAATGAAGACTTCTGTACTTTACGTACATAGTAAAGTTGTTATGGTCTTTTATTTGCAATGGGGATTTATCAGAGAGGACAGTCGATCATCTCCACTTAATTAGTCTTATCCAAAGATGATTCAAGTCAAAGGAAAGATTCCCTTTAGCTTCAGGGGCTCTTGAACACAGGGATGAGACAAATGCCTAGAGCTAATAGTGAGTGACGGAATGGCAGACTGTTTGACTGGGGCATGTGTAATATATAAATATAATTAATTTGCATACAGGATATATATTTTTATACATTATACAGTTTTTGCGGTAAGCAGAAATCATAACATACTTCTGAGAATTTCCCATCTGGCTTTCTTTATTTCCCCATATCTTAACAGACGTAAGAAACTGAAACACAGAGCTATTTATTTTCTCTTCTGTAATAAAAAAGATACATTACTTTGATGCCCAGAAAATACATTAAACATTCATTTATTTGTGAGAGTTTCATTATATTATTACATATGCCTTGGTTGGGTGCATAGGAAGTGTATAGTTTTAACATGCTAATTTTATTACCAAATTTAGAAAGGTATTGAGCTTTACTCTATAATAGGCAGGAGGTATAGCTCTAAGTTTCCCATGTATCGCTGAGTACAGATGTGATTAGAATGCAGGCAATACATCTTATCCGCATAACAGCTTAATTTCAGTGAGAGGTATTTGCTTAATTTGAATCAAACATAATTTTACAGTCAAACAGCAAGTACCAAAATGAGTATTTTTTTTTAATATGTGCAATCGTTGTTAGTCTCTTACTGCTTCCACTTCCTTTTGCACTCCTCTTGTAGCCATAGCTGAATGGCTCTTTTTAAATCTTCAGGCTGAACTTTTGTGAAGTGATTAGTAATTCTAGGTGCCTATGCACAGTTATCCTACTGGAGCCCCAAAGCGAATATTTGGCACTTTCTGACAAACTGCCTCCTTCAGAGTACTTTATATTGAGGGAAAATTACTAATCCCTATCAAACTTCTTCCCTCCAAAGATACCATATATTCATCCTAATGAACTCGGACATCTATTTGTTTCACATCCTCAGTCACTCTGGTTATTAGGCCAAAGAGCAATAGTTAAAAGCTGCCTAAACATTTAGAAAAGTTTTAAATTTCACTAGGCAGTTGAGCACTTTTACACACTACTTATTTATACACACAACTAAATCAGGCTCATTTAAATTTGCTCCATCCTATATCTAATCAACATAATAGCTTGTTATTGGTCTTAAACTATAAACCAAATATTTAAAAATGAAACAAAAAAAAACCACTATTGGGGTTTACAAACAAGTATATGACATAATATTTTGTGGTAATGATTTAGTTTGGAGTGGCTTCCTTCTCTGGGATTTTGAAAGCTCTCTTAGAACCAGTACTCAGAGACAAAGATGTGAACATTGACAATGTTGCGATGAGACACCACTCCCCCCATGACGTAGTTCATCTCCAGCTTCAGGATGGCATGGAAAGGTCCAACGATGGGCCTCACCTGGCGAACCACTCCTGTTGGGACGGAAAAAGGTGGCGGACGTTAATATGGGAATCGGAAGGGTTTGGAAATGCTACATCCTGTTTCATTTCAACAAGAATAAAACTCCCCTTCATTTGCAATGCAGGTGAAGGAATGTTATTTTATCTACTGTATCAGTAAATAGTTTGCAAGAAAGGCTACAAAATAAGAATGAAAGGGAACCCCTGAATTAAATTACCTTGCAGAAAATCTGATGCTCACTAATGCTCTCTGGGCCCTGACACCCTGCAGCCAAACAGCCGCTAAAGCCTCACACCTATACAAGGAAAATCCATGGGAACTTTGCCACCGACTCCAAGTGGCACAGGATTGGTCTGTAACACGTTTGTATTTATTTTCAAGGTCTGTGCTGTTCTCAGCTCTAAACAGGCCAGGCAGCTGCAAACTACTCACATGTGAAAGGAGACAGCAGGTCAAAACCCTGCGCACCCGACGTTCGCCCAGGGGGGTCTCCCGGGCTTTCCCCGCTCAGGCGCTTCGCTTGGACAACTGACTGCCCCGGTGGGGCATCTGATTCCATAGGAAATATACAGTTTAAGAAAGGATTATTAGAGATGTATCCCATTTTGATGCTAGGGGTCATGTTTCAAAAGCAGGCAGTGCACAGCGCCCTTGTCTCGCAGCGGCTGTCTAAGAACAGGCTGGCTGCAGATCTGATGGGGGAGATAAACGTTTGCTTATGCAGCCTGTCAGCACCTTGTGCTAACGCAGTGATGACATTACAGTTTTGTCCTGTTTAAATACTGACTAATATCTTCAGCATGCCGTGAAATTGCAAACTTTTCACCACATTTACTTTGCTTGCCGTATTTGATGAATACACTTTTTAAGCATCCTTCCCCCTACAATTTTTATATATATATATATTTTTTTTTTCTAGTTTTCTTGGCCACTCTCCTGCACCTTATAAAAATGACTGGTCTTGGCAGATGCTACACTGAAAAAGAAAAGCCTTGCTAAAATTGCCCTCCCTTTAGGGTAGCATCGAAAGCATTTTGCTAACAACACATCACATTATTGCAGGCACTGCCTTAACTGACAACCACGGAAACACACAGCATTGGAATCGCTCAATACTGGCAAGCTGTTTAACCCAGCCTGTTAATGTCCCATGCAGTGATCACTAAGCCTCCGATAGCAAAGGTTACTGTCTCCACTTAGCAATCCTTTTACAGCATTCTTCTCTCTTTCCTGGTCTGCTCAGTCTAGAAGTGGGACTGCAAATTGTGATTTGTTTCTGACACGATGCAATTCTACTCAAGGCAGTTTATGCTGCCCATTTAACTATACATTATGGCCATAGCAGTCAAAGCAATTAGTGATTTTCTTATTTGGGTACACTCTGCTAAAAGGCATTAAAAATAGAACATTTACTTTCAATGTGGAATGGACAAACACACTATAATCTATGTGGCAGTACTCTTCTACAGTTTTTTGCTGCAGTTTTAAAATCAAAACTAATAATGGTCTAAGAAGTGCATGCTACACATATTAAGACACTTATATTGAAGCAACAAATTGAAAGACTGTACAAAGAAACAGAATACTCTCACAATATTTACTTATCCAGACTGATGTGCCTGAATACAAGGAGATCCCTGCCAATGCCCTAGATGGTCCCAAAATAAATTTCAAAACACCAATAAAACAGAACCATTTCCCTTCCTTTCCTAAACAAATAAGAGGGCTTGTGTTACAGCAAGTATATAATACTGCAGCCATTCTAAATGTGCATCAATTTCCCTAGTGATCTGTGCAAAAAAGATTTTTTTTGAAATGTTCTGCTGGAGAAAAACTGGACAGGAACATGTAATTTTCAGCTCTTGGGAGATTTATTCTTTGAGAGCTTCCACTTCCATTTTTTGGTGACAACTGATAACATGGAAGAACTGATCTTTCTCCTCTGCCACGCTTAAGGACAAATGCGGATGGAAGTCATGCGATACCAGAGGTTCTCAGAGCTTGGGCCTGGCTGCGCTTTTATCCAATTCCCAGTGATCCTGTTAGAGTCACTGTAGGACTTGTCTGAGGGACACTGTTAAAGAATGCCCACTACAGTGTGTCACTGCTTTTTAATGGTACCTTACGTGTGTCTGATTCTCTAACATCTTGTGCCATTTCTGGCAGGTACTAGGGAGGTGTAACTATTCCAGGTCCAGACAAGGCAGCAGTGCCTTGCGCCTGCTCTCACATACAAGTGACTAAAGAAAAAAACAGGAGACTCAGGCCCAGTACACGTGATTCACACATGTGGCCGAATGAATCAGCCGGTATCTCAAGAGCATTAACACACTGGATGATGCCACGTGTAATACTTCTGAATGGTTCCGAGGGAAGCAGATTCATCAGTCACTGCAGCATTTGCACAAACATGTTGTTCCACTATGGCTTTTGGCAGGCTAGTGCTGGGTCCAGATTTGCGGTCTGGCATCTTTCAGCACTTTGAGCCAAATATTAAGTACAAAAAACGTACTTTATAGTAGCAGGAATGTTACAATTTTTGAATGTACTGAAAAGTCAGGAAATGTAGAAATCAAGCAGCCACTTTCTGATCTCTTTTGTACCGGTGTAAATCCAGAGTAGCTGGATGGAGCCACTCAGAAATTACAGGGGGATATTACTGCAGATGGGGCTTTGGTCCTGGCTTCCTTAGCAGTACACCCTGTCCCATGAGTCACTCTAGGGGATGCCAGAAGAACAATGCTATAAGCGACCTGCAGAGTGCTCTGCAACACCCCCATCAGCTGGTGCTCTCTGGAAGCAAAGCTGCACACTGCATAGCTGGTAAACGGGGTGAGTTTCTTTCAGCAGGTTCCCCCAAATCCTTTTCCAACAAAATATGATGAAGGAGAATTAGATTTCAGCTAGGTTAATGTTTTGCGCAATAAAAGGCAGGTGAATCTATGCCTATATCAAAACAGGATGAATCAGTGATAATAAATGAACAAAACCACCCTCCTGATAAGCAAATGCTGAAGCTTCAAGGGCATTATTCAGTACACCCACTGGTATGGTGGAGCTTTTACAGCTAAAATCGTTGGTCACTACTTTCCCACGTCTCCTGAGCTACATATATCATGTATAAGTCACACTAGCACAATACCGTGCTTCTACAGACTACACTACAGCTTCGGGGATGCCTCTGCTAATGTGTCTACAGCTCAATGACAAGAGTCAAAGGAGATTCTCACTGCTGTTGAATTCTGCATGCCTGGCAATCTCTAGCACCCATGTGGTCGCCTACCAGCAAATCCATGTGAGCCGTTATGCTGAAGCCTGATGTACTGCTTTGCACTCTTTGGTTCCTATTTTATGACCCAAACATAGATGTAACCCATGCAGAACTCTATATATCACAGCCCAGACAGACTGCCTTCCATCAGCTTAGGTTTGTTTGGTTCTGTTTTTTTCTTAACTGAACAGAGATGTTATTACCAATCTCAAATCCACCTGGGCATCTTCATGGTTTGCTGACCTTCTCCTGTCAGAAAGCGACGACAAAACTCTTCTCCTTCCTGCACACCCTGCCTTTACTGCACACAGGCTTTGTGTCAACCCTTTCCCATGTGCTGATGTCTGAGAGCAACAGGTTGAGGGACAGCAAGTTCTTGGATGTCACAGTCATTTCTGCAGTGATTGTTTGACCATGGACAGAACTTTTAAAATTCTGTAATTAACACACTGAGTTTCTCTCTTGCCTTGTTTCTTCTCCTTTCATGTTCTGTATTTGGATTTTGTCCAAACAAAAGTATGTCACACAAAGGGGTTCTTCTTGTAAAGCATCACGTGTACCGAAGACTTTAACACAAATAATATATCATACTTATTTTCAAATGAGAATAATAACAACAACTGGTACCTTAGAGCCACTATCACTGGATTACTGAGGCTTTGCTTATCAAAGAAGATGGGATAAATAAGACAGCAAGGTTAATATTGTCAATCTTCCAAAGCCTTTCAGCAGAATTTCTGTTATTGTAATCAGATGCCACAGGTATTCCTTTGCTTGTCTATACCTCTTTAAGATATCATTACATTTCTCTCCTTTGAAATATGTGAGACCCTCAGGCAATTCACCTCTGTGTCTGGTTTCTGCTTGAATTTTTGCATTATTCAGCTGATTTGCTAATAAGCTCCATTTTGAACTTAGGAGAAACACTGCTGTTTTGTTACTGCATTAACCCATTCAGGATGACAAGGCAGAATTCCCTGTGTTATCCTACATTAGCTTTTGGTCTCCGGAAAGCTAGGCTCCTGACTCTGACTTCCATGCTAAGCTCACTGCCCTATATGCTGAAGAAGCACTTGCAAAGCCCTTTACAATGTCTCTTTTTTAAACTTTTTTCTTCGTTTTTTCCACCTCTAATCACAAAATCTGCAGAAATTACACTCACAGTGAATCTGGGTCATTTTGTTCCTTACCTCACTTGCAGAACCCTGCATTTGCATTTTCTCTAGAGAAAGTTCCTCTAACAGGCATCTAACAGTTTTGGGCAATGGTTTGCCAAAAAAACAAAGCAGAACCAAAGAGCATGAAGCTTATTTTCCCATTGCCACTAGAAAATGGTGTTTGGGGGCAGAGAGGATACTTTCTGATAGTTTTCTATTCCAGAAGTAAAGGCAGAAAGATTTTCCATAGGGAGAGATCCTAGATTCTATTCAAATGTTTCAATCTGTAACACCATAAGAACACAGTACAGATATAACTTGCACCCCTTTAAAAGTACTGTTCCTTGAAAATAAATTCTCAGATAACCTAAACTTTTTTAGGGACCCCACAACATCAGGCAGGAACAGAGGCTAAAGGGAGAGGCAATAGGGGCTAGCTGGTTATCGGGGATCTGTATCTGATGACTCCTGGAAGAGGGGAAGCGCTGAAGTAAACCTCCTCTTCTCTTACCTCCATATGCATATGCAGGTATAGGCATTTGTATACATATAAACAATCCAAACTACTGCCAAATCAGATGCTTTTCTTCCAGATAACCTGTGGGCTATGCACAGGAAAATACAGTAAACACAGTTATCGAAAATGTGATCAACCCCCTCAAACACATGCTGAGCTTAGTGTTAAGTAACCAGCACAAGACCTCTTTTACTTTTGCCATCTTCCCATCTTTTCCCCCATACAGAGGTTACATCTATATGATTTTATTCTGGTCATCAGGTGCCAAAAGAGAGTTACAGAACTACCTTTTTTCTTCTTCCTTTATGCTCATATCACACAGTCTCCTTTGTGTGATTCTTCTCAGCTGGCAAGTTAAAAAGAGACATGTGGCTTTTTGCTATCAGCTGAATCCAAAAGCATTCCCGCCTTTTCATTAATGTAAGACTTCACACTTCGCATTACAGACAGGTACTAGTTTAGCCAAATTTTCTGGGAACAAGCAACTTATTTAGAAAAGTTGCTAATAATTTTTACTATACTGTTTAACTGTATGATTTGTGGTCAGCTAAAAAAATAAACTTGAGAAAGACTGGTGTGGAGTTACTGAGGGAGTGTGAAGTGATGAAAAGAACAATCCACTTTTCTGAATCTTTAATCTACAGTGAGTGCATTAATCCAGTCCTATGCAGAACAAAGCACATCTTTCAGTTCGTTCTGAGATCTATTTTAAAGAAGCACTCTGTAAAGAGTATCTAAAATAACAAGAATGGGATGTATATTTGAAATACCAAAGCAGACAAACAAGTCTGAGCATAGCTCATTATTCACTTTTTCAAAATAAGCACACACTGCTATTAAATTCTTGTGTGTTACTATCCTGGTCATGCATTGTTAAAATTGACTTCTATAAACCAGAAACTAACAGGACTATTGAGAATTATTCTTCATTCCCTCTACTGGAAGCAGAACTAGAACCCATGTGCTATTGACCATAAAAAAGTGAGAATATTTTGCATCAGTTAGATGCAACTGCAATTTGAAATATGAAGTATTGTACGAACTATCGTGTGGACTATGGCTCCAAAAGAATGTTAATACTGGCTCCACTGTAAAATACAGAGCGCAAAGAGTCTAATGACTACCAGTTAAAGGTGACTGACTAACAGCACTAATTGTCACCATATAATAGCACATTCTCCTGAAGAAACCTCCTGTAATTTTTTTCAAAAGGGAAACATATTGTGAATGGTCTTCAGCCTTCACTTACAATCAGATCTGCAGACTCATAGCCCGAGGATCAGGAAATTTAGGAGGAAAAGTGATTCACCTGGGCTTTTATGCACCTCACTTCGAATTTCATTTATGTATGTCATGAGGAATAGGAATGACTGTATTACTACCAAATTATCACATGCTTTGCATGAGAAAGCTACACATTTTTCAACCCATTATGTATTCCTGCATCTCAGCTGTTAAGTTCCATATCCAGCTCAGCTGCTTTTCGACACTGCTCTCCTGCCTTCCTTGCTGGCTTGTACTTGGTTAGAAAATGTCTGGGGATCTCAGAGCTAGACAGCCAGTGAAACAGGCTGTGCATCAGGGGCAAAGAAATGTCATCACACAAAAGTATTACCAAGACAGCCCTAGGAGATTCTTTAGCTTTCCTCAATGAAAATAAAAAACACTGCAATTAACAGAGGAATAGCTTAATTCTTGTTCCCATTTAATGTTGAAATTGCCAAAGCAGTCTATCGCCCTGATGGATTGACTGATGATAATATTGGGTGGATAAGATTCTTGGAGTCAGTGACTGTAGCTGTAACATCTCAGAGGCATCAAAATTACTAAAGAGCCTAGTAATATGAGATGTTCAGGCAATTGGAAAGTTTAGGGCTAGGAAAATGAACATAGCAGTGGCTATGTGAAAAGGCAGAGTTGATAGGATCATTCCAGAAATGAGCAAGAGGAAAAAAAAACAGTCGTGAGTAAATGCTTTCTTGGATTAAACCATAGACAATGGGTTGCAAGTTAGGCTTGAATACCAGACTATCTCAGCCTACAACATGTAAATACATATCTATAATTTGAAGCCAAAACTATGTAGCCAAATTGTTTTCTGGCTCTGTAGACCTCAACTCAAAGAAGCCACGTTAAGATTCATACGGAAAAAGGTATTTCTTTTTCAATATTCATTCCAAATATACAAAGTTCACCAATATGGTTGAAAGACAATTCACATCCTGGTCACAGATACAAAATATGTATTTTTAGGCTATTTCATCCAGGTTGTTTCTGTCAAAAGCTTTGGGGCATATGTTAAAGTTTAATTAAATTCCTCTCCTAAATGCTGCTCTTTATTTCAAAAGGTTATGCCAAAGTAATGATTTTGTGTGGTTAAATTACTTCTGCCAGCATAATTACTAGAGTACTTACTGACCTATACCATGCCAGGGTAGAGAGGAAGTGAATCAACTGTTGGATAATTTCTTAAAGTATCCTCACTTTGAAAAATACAATGCTTCAAAGGTTAACATGGGAGGGAATGTCTTACTGCATTTTGTAGAGTGAAGTATTTTTTACTTTCATAGCAATCCAGTCATGTCTTGGCTTCATCACCACCACACTCAGAACCTGAATCACAGAATAAGTGAGGTGGGAAGGGGCCCTGGAGATCCAACCCCCCTGCTCAAAGAAGGGTCAACACCAGCAGGTTGCTCAGGGCCGTGTCCAGTTGGGTTTTGAATATCTCCAGGGATGGAGACTCCACCAGATCACTGTTCCACTGTTCAATAGCCTTTACAATAAAAAACAAATTTTCTTACGTTTAGATGGAATTTCCTGTATATCAGTCTGTGCCCATTGCCTCTTGTCCTTTCACTGGGTACCCCTGAGAAGAGTCTGGCTCTGTCTTCTTCTATTCCCTCCCATCAGGTGTTTATACACATTGATCAGGTTCCCTCCAAGCCTTCTCTTCTCCAGGCTTAACAGTCCCAGCTCTCTCTGTCTCTCTTCATATGAGAGATACTCCAGCCCCTTAATCATCTTTGTGACCCTTTTCTGGACTTGCTCCAATATGTCCATGTCTTTCTTGTACTGGGGAGGCCAGAGCTGGAACCATCACTACAGATGTGTCACACTAGTGCTGAGCAGATGGAAAGGATCACCTCCCTTGACCTGCTGGCAATGTTTTTCCTAATGCAACCCCGGATGCTGTTGGCCTTCTTTGCCACAAGGGCACATTGCTTCTCCATGAGGTCAGCTTGCCCACCAGGACCCCCTTTTCTGCAAAGCTGCTTTCCTGCCAGTCAGTTGCCAGCATGTACTGGTACATGGGGTTATTAATCTGCAGGTGTATTTCCCTTTGTTGAACTTCACAAGATTCCTGTCAGCCCATTTCTCCAGCCTGTTGAGGAATGGCAGCACAACTGTCTGGTGTTTCGACCATTCCTCCTAGTTTTGTATCAACTGCAAATTTGTTGAGGGGGCACTCCGTCCCATCATACCAGGTCATTAATGAAGATGTTAAGCAGCCTTGGCCCCAGTATTGACCTCTGGGATACACCATCAGTGACTGGCCTCCAGTTGGACTTCATGTTACAATTCAGCCAGTTTTCAGTCCACCTCTCTGTCCACTTATCCACACTTCATCAGTTTGTTTACGAGGATGTTATGGGAGACAGTGTCAAAAACCTTGCTAAAGTCAAGATAAACAACATCCCCTACTCTCATCCACCAAGCCAATCCTCTCATCGTAGAGGGCTATCAGATATGTTAAGCATGATTTCCCCTTCATAAATCCATGCTGACTACTCCCAATCACCTTCTTGTCCTTAATATGTTTAGAAATGGTTTACAGGAGGATTTGCTCCTTTACCTTCCCAAGGATCAAGGTTAGGCTGCCAAACCTGCAGTTCCCTGAACCCTCCTTGCCCTTCTTGAAGATAGGAGTGACCTTTGTTTTTCTTACAGTCCTCTGGAATCTCCCCTGACCACCATGACCCTTCAAAGATAATTGACAATGGCCTTGCAATGCCATCAGCCAGCTCCCTCAGCACTCATGGGTGAAACCTATCATGTCCCATGGACTTGTGTATGTCCAGTTTGTTTAAATGTTCCCTTACATGATCCTTCTCTACCGAGGGTGAGTCTGGGGACTCTCCCACTGCTCTCAAAGACCCAGGATTCCTGAAGGCCCGTCTTTACCTCAGTAAAGACTGAGGTGAAGAAGGCAATGAATACTTCGGCCTGTTCCATGTGCTTTGTCACCAGATCCACTGCCCCCTTCAGCAGTGGGCCCACATTTTCTGTAGTCTTCATTTTGTTGCTGACATACCTGTAGCAGCCCTTCTTGTTGCCCTTCATGGCCCTCACCAGATTCAACTGCAGGTGGGCTTTGGCTTTCCTAGCCCCATCGCTCCACATTCGGACAGTGTCTCTATACGCATCCTGGGTCACCTGTCCCCGCTTCCACCTCTTGTATGCTTCCTTTTTATGTCTGAGTTTTGTCAAGAGCTCCTTGTTCATCCATGCAGGCTTCCCGCCACCTTTGCTTCACTTTCTGCACATAGGGAAGGACCATTCTTGAGGTTGGAGGAGGTGATCCTTGAAAATCAGTCAGCTTTCCTGGACCCCTCTCTTTTCCAGGACCATGTCCTATTACATTCCTGTAATGCCAGCTAACACTGCAGAGAACATGAAGGAATGGGGAGCTGTGCCTCCAAAGGCAGTCTCACAGGCATTATGATCCTCCAGTTCTCTCTAGTTCATGACTGTGCCTAAAGGCACAATCTAGCTGTCAGATTGCAGGCATTTCCCAGAATCCCAGATGTCTGCTGACTTAAGAAAGTTAATGCACACCTCAGATTCTTCCATCTTTCAAAGGCTAAATAGTCCTTTTCATTTTCTCTTTTTTTGTGTGAAAGCCATCTATATTTCTCTCAATTATTTGTGACAATAACAATGTAGGCTCCTGCTACGTTGTGCTCTATAGTTACTGAGATAATCATCTGTTTTATTAATAAGCAGCTGTTCTTTGGAAAATGAAATATTTCTTGGTAATCATCACTGCAGGCATCAAGCCATACGCAGAAAAATAGCTTCTGAAGATATCATTAATCCTTGAGCTGCCACGCCTGACAAACATAAATATGGTTAAAGGATTCAGAAAACTCATTAATCAAAATACAAGAACTGAAATAGATTTTCTCTTGCTTTGAAGTGTATTGCCTTCATAACATTGTGAATTAGGCCTTCATTCAAGTTTGATGGTGAACATTCTCACAAAATAATAGATTTGGAGAATCAAGTTGAGAGTTGGCTGTTAACAAGGATTCCATGCTGATGCAGGACTGCTTTACAGGAATGCAGCTGTCTATACATATCTTACCTGAAGTATCTGGGACCAAGATTTTGAAAAGCATGTGCTTTTCAAACATCAGCGTCCCAGATCTTTACTCAGATTCCTAAGAAAATGGCCTTAATTTTAAGTATTGAGCAAGAAAGTGCTTATAAAAGTCTTTAGAAGTCAGCTTTGATACACACATTTACACTTTCACAATCTACTTGATGCTCAGGGTGCATTTTCATAGTTGGTTTAAACTGATCAAAAATAGTAGTCCTGTGCTATTCCCCACCCCTTCCCTTAGATCAACACCTGAAATAAAAAAATAAACAAAAATGAAGTGTGGCCGCACAAGCACTAATACTGACAACAGAGAAAGGGCTGGAATGCTTGTCCAGGAGTGGGCAGGATAGGGGGTGCCCTTCTGAGCACCAACAGAGCCCCAGATCACTTCATACAAACCCAGCGCTCCCTATCAGGGGACAGAAAGGCAAAGGTGATTTAGGTGCCGTACCAGCATGTATTGCACCAGTGGTGCAACACAGGACTTCTAATGACTTGCCGCTGCTTTGACCACAGAGGCATGTTATCTCAGGAAAAGGCAAAAATGCCATAGCCTATATCCCCAGTCCACTTCAACAACTTCTGTACTGTGTAGCTCAGAGATATACTGTATCCTTTTCTGAGGAATGTAAAAGACGATCAGAGGTAGTGCAAGACATCCCTCAAAAAAAAAAAAGAATAGTATACTATATAGAAGGGCCTATGGCCATTTACAACCTTACCGCTCATTTCTCTAACATGCTGACAATATCTACTGATCATAGTAATTATTTATAAACCATGTAAAGACAAAGCTCTTATTTAAGGTTTCCCCAAACAATTGTGTCTAAAACTCTCCAGGTACTCATAGTCTCTGAAGTTTTCATCTAGGGTGCAGTACAGATTTTAATTTAATTTGTAAAGTTTAGCTAAAACTGCTTGAATCTGCTCCTCTTTCACCTTTTCTTTCACTTCCAAAGAAAGGAAAAAAGAAAATGGCAACTACAGTACAGGAGTTACATTTCAGCATGTTCCCAATGAAAAAGGATCTTTCTGATTAGCCTTATTCAAAAGGTTAGCAATTTGGGGGTCAATTTATAATAAATTCAATCCTTCAACTGCTCACAAAGTTTAATATCATTAACACTTGGGTTTCTTTAGAAAGCTTTGATTGCTGAGATGCATCAAATAAAGAGGCAATAAAGAGGCCTCATGGTATTAATACATTTTTTGGCCAGAAACAAATGGTAAATATTTTCAAAGCTATTATCTGTCATGTTGGATCATATGGAGCCTTGGTATTACGAAAGAATTAAAAACAACCTTTGATTTTACTGAGGTTTGGCTAGTTTACAAATACTATGATCTTTATTAAGGATACCGAATAACTTCAGAGAGATGTGCTCTTATCTTGGTTTGGCAAACTTGAAGTACTTTTAGATCTCTGGTTTGCCTTCCAGCCAAACCTCACAATGGGTTTTAATGTTGACAATGCTGTGAAATCACTCATGCCTAAAATGTAATAACTGCACTTGAAGTAGCCTCATTAAAAAATAGTTTCCACCATATATATTTTAATTCTTCCTATTGACCTTTAAGAATGTAACCTAAAATACTGTGTATTTTAAGTATCCCATGTATTACAAAAACAGGTGGAAAAACTCCAAGGCTGTATGTCCAAAATGTTCAAAATCATATATATCAGCTTCCTGATAGTTTACTCCCACTATCTGTTATTTATGCAGGATTTGGTGCCCATTACAGTAATATCCAAGTGCTTATTGTACATGCAATTACTCCATTTAGCGAGAGTGGCTTAGTTTACCCTACCTGTCCCGCTACCCCATTATTCAGTTTCAGCCAAGCTTTGATACAGTAGCATATCCTTGACATGGGGGCAATTAATTATTATAACCCTAAGCATTTCCTGGCAATGAGCCACATTATGGCACACAGCATGATATGGCTCTGCAATTCAATTTACCAAGGAAGAAAAAGTACCTAATCCCAAGGATTTGACATGAAAGCCCTTACACAGCTACTCAGTCATCAGCTAGAGGCGACAGCTCTGGGGGTATTGTTAGCAGAACTTCTGATGAAGGAAGCTTTCTGAATCTTAATGTGTGTTAATCCCTGATGAAATTCTCAAAATAAGGCTGAAGTAAGGGGTCATTTCACCACATTTGACCCCTTCAAAAATAAAGACGTTTTATTTTAAGCGAGCCATGCATCTGTGCATCGTACTGGGAAAGATTTACGATATGCCTTGAGTCTCTTATCTTCTGTCTCCAGTTTTTATAAGGTGTAGACACTACTGCAGGAATGAAATGCCTGCTACAGACACACAAATGCAGGAGCAGCCGCAGAAGCAGCTGAACAAGTGACACAAATATTTCACACTTGGAGATCCTCAGATGAAAAGGTCTCTGACTACACTCTAACAGGGGCACAGCACCTCACTAGGCTGAATTCCCTCAGACATATTCTGGGACCCTTTGCATTTCAGAGGAATTGGCATAGTGTTTTTCTTAGTGTACTGGGTTCCAAATTTGGCTACTTTTGCTCATTTATGTAATATCTCAGCCCATTGTTTAAAATTAATTCCAAAAAATGCACACTACGTAATCTGAACCAACGACCTTCAGCAGTCCTACTAGCTGTTCCTTGACTCAGGCAATTTCTCTCCCAAGCTGGCAGGTTTTAGACTTCACGCTACACTTCACAAAACTTCATCAGAGTTGCAGTGTGATTTATTTGTCTGCTGGCTTTATGGAAACTGTAACCGAAGGTGGTCTGCCTGAATGTTTTTGTGATATGTTACATCTTCCTAGCTACGGGGTGAGATGAATATTAATCAATGAAGAGTGTTTGATTAACCAGGTACTTGCAATGTGCTAGAATGAAATTTGGCATTAGGGACACTATTTTGCTCAAGCAGGAGACTCATTCTCACCAGAATAGCACCTTGAGCTTTTCTCAGATATGAAATGAAAATTTACCTCCTGCTGGAGTTGCTTGTTTGCTTCCAGAAGAGCTCTCCAGCCTGACTTTTTTTTTCTGGAGGGGAGGGAGGGTAGTGAAAGATTTGACTACTGAACAGTGCAGTCAGCAGTGTCCCGAAAGGGCAGGTTCAGGCAATAAATCTAGGATCCAGTTTACCAAATAGCTTCTGGGCACCCTAGTCTCAAATGTGTAGCTACTAATTTCAGTGGGGCAACCTGACATAGAAAAAAACCCCAAGATATTCTTTGCGGAGGGGCTCCTCCTGTGAAAGGAGCAAGCCTGGATGAAAGTGGAACAAAGATATTGAAAGGAACTGTCTTCTTTAATATGAGGCTGGAAGAGCCTGTTGAAAAACCTGCTGAATTATGTCATTGCTCTGTGTGCTCACTGTGAATGACTGGACAGGGCAAGTTTTGTCTGGCCAGACACCATTGTTGTTCCATGCTAATGACATTGTAGTCCCGACAAAAGATGGCTATTGTTGCTTACTTTGGAGTAATAGTGCCCCAAGGGGAGATAAAGTACGTGCTGAAATCCTCACCCCTGTAAACGAGGGAGCTCTCCTGGATGCCCTGACTCTGCCTACACCAAGGCTCTGTTTCACCACAGAAAAGCAGTTGTAAGTGAGCTGATACTTTCAGCATCACAGCCATGCCAAAAATCCCAAATCAGTCCTGGGATCTCATTGTGCTAAACACTGTACGAATGTACAGTAAGAGCCAGCCAGCTTCTGGCCCAAAGATAAAGAGACTAAAGAAACAAAGCATCAAGGAGAAGCACAGAGAAATGTGAAGTTACTTGCCCAGCATTGCAGACTGGGCCCGGTGACAGAGTCCAGACCCAATCTTTTGCAATCCAGTGCCCCTGAACTTAATGTCAAACCATACACACATTTGTGGGGTGGACTGAGAACAGATTTTGCCCTAACTGGGGATGGCAGAACTACCTGTGTGCTAAGGATAGGATTTCACCAAAGGTCAAGTCCAGTCTCCTTCTGCCACCCATAACAAATATGGGATCCCACACTTCCTTATGCCACCTGTTTTTGTTTATTTTTTGCCCATTTTCTAAAAGTCTGTGTTCGGCCTCTGGAATATATTAACCAATAATGATACTTTAGTAGAAACTAGAATACTAATAAACGCAGTGTTAGGTCATCAGTAGTTCAAATACTTTCTGTAACGGTTCAAAAGTAACTTCATGAACTATCACTGCCCATAGAAGAGCCTTGAAAGACAGGACAGAGATAGTAAGGAAATCCTTGGAAATGCAACTGGGACCACTGGTGTTACATTTGCTATAGAAACAGCACATGAAGAATTCAAATGATGGCTGTTACAGTAAATTCAATTTCCTGAAATAATCAGCTTCAGCAAACAGTAAGATATGTTTGCATTGGGCACAAAAATTTTTCCTGGATCCATTTGCAAGGTGAAAGACCAACACAGTAATACAATTTATAAGAGATATATAAGAGATTTGAAAAATATGAATGTCTATATATAACAGTAACAATGGAGGGCAGTAGCCCACATCTGTGGAATTACAAGCAACTACTGAAATCAGTGTATTCAAGCACCAGCACAACACCCCTAATACTCAGTAGGTACAACTGAAATTTTGTAATTGCATTGGCTCAGGATGTTTTTGCTAAGAATAGTATCATTCTGCTTAATAGGCAAGAATATATGGTTAGGTTAGTACCAAGTTCTCTGTGGAAGATTTCAGCCTCTCAATACTACTTTTAGTGGCATTAAGAAATTGTAAAACCTTCCTGGATTTTACCAGACGATGAGGTGGTATTATAGTCAACTAAGGTAATGAATGCATAGCTGAGGGGGAAAATGCTTTATAGTACCTGATAATACCTTAGGCATTAATAGAGCATTTTTGTACAAGCTGAAAATGCATTCTTCATTTTTCACTGACAGCTGGTTAAAACAGGAATGCAGTGAAAAGTCTATAAAAGCTTTTTTAAAAAAAGGATAGGTCTGCACTTCTGTTTTTCTCCCTCCCATGCTAAGAAGTGATGTGCAGTTGTTAACAGTATCTTCTGGATTCAATGCCACCTTGAACTGCAACCACAGCGGGCAACAGGTTTTTGAACCAGGAAAAATGGGGTGTGGCATCCTTCAGTAATACAACTGAGTAGCAATATTGGAGAAAACTCTGTACAACTCTCTTTTTCTGCAGGTGCATAGAGTCTGTGCACTGCCACTCCAGAGGGTTGAGTTCCATTCTTTCTATTCCATTGGATGCTGCTTTCTGTAGGTCTAGATAGCCAGTTTCTGGAGTCTGTGCTCATTTCTTTTGGCTCCTCCACTTTTGGCACTGCTGCTTATTGATTCCTGTTTGACATATGCTCTTTCCTTGCCTCTTTCTTCTCCTACCTTTATGGTTGCTCCTCCTACATCTCCTTTGGGAGATCTTGTTCCTTCCCCTGGGGCAGCTCTTTCCTCTGTTTCTAGTTTCTTCTTTTTCCTTCCTCACAACCTGCTCCTACACATTCTCCTCTCCTCCTGTGACCTCAGCTACTATCTCTCCATCAGCAAGTCACAAACCAACTGCTAGCTGATCAGTCATTCTCCATCCAGTCCTACACATTTCTTAGTTTCACCAACATCTTCTTCTTGATGTCTCAGAGTCAGCTTAAATGGATAATGGCTAAAACTGATGACCTGACTCTCTTCGGTCCTCAATTCTCTACCAATGCTGAAGTTCTCCCTTTCCTACTAAGACTCCATTTTTGATAGCTCCTCTTTCTCTATAAACCATTGCCAAAGAAAGCTGCACTTTATCACTCTATTCAGTGTTACACTTTTGAGAGCCTCTTGTTCCTTTCCATTCACACAGACAAAGCTTAGGCACAGGTCCTTCTTAAGGCATGATCTCTCTTCTTCATGTTGCGACAACCCATTTTATTAATGAAAGACTCCCTGCAAGACCATCTTCATCGTCTACTGATCTGTCCTTTCTCCCTCTCTTTTCCTAATGCTCCCTCCTTTCTTTGAATCCATTCATTGCTTTCCTCTGCCCTGTGACACCAAATGAAGGCTGGTCTGCTAGGCTTCTTATGCCACATCCCTACATTTCTTATGTTCTTATAACTTACTGGGATAACCGGTAATCTTTTTTACACCATCTATGGACTTCCTCTCTTTTCCACCCTTTCTATAAAGTCTTCCCCTTTCTTCCCAAGGTGGACTCTCTTTGTGAACTCCCGTGGACTAGAATCCTACCTTATTTATTTGTTTTGGAAACTTCCCAGCACTTTTTGGGGAACACCTAACATTCTGATTCTTAATGAAAAGAAGAACAATATTAGGATGAGAGCAACAGAACTGCTGCTGGCAGAATTATTTGCAATCCTAATTTCACACATACAACACTCTGTCCTGAATCTCTGCCCCTTCAGGTAATATCAGCTGGGTTTTCGTTTTGTTTTTCCTCTTCCAATTGTGCTGCAGGCAGTTTGCTTTGCAGCTTCCATCCATTAATCTCAAAGTACTTTTACATACAGGAATTAATTAAGACTCACACATACAGGGATTAATTAAGACAGTAATAGGCATGTTTTATCGTCTCCACGTTACACATGGGGGAACTGAGGTGAAGAAACAGTTGCCCAACTCTTTTGGAGGGCTGGGAATCTAGTTAGCCATAAATCAAATCCTCTCAACCTGGTATGTAAAAATATCCTTTCTCTCCAAAACGTTGTGAAGTATATATCCACTTTACCAAGTAAAGTGCCATTGACATACAGTCCTATTATTCAAAATGGGAACGCTTCACTCAGGCAAATGCCTTGACCAGTCACATTTTTAAACACATCCTTCTTTATTATTTCAGGCAAAAGGAAGCACACAGCAAGAGAAGCAAACTACTGTAACTACTGTGGGATCTGATAACATTTATACTCTTTAAAAGAATCAACTCAATACCTGTAATCTGTAATTTTATAATCCCGCTTTAACAGACTCTCCCTCTTCCTCAGCATTCACATGTATACTTCAGTTTGATAAAGAAAGAAATATAAACCTCATGACATCATTTTTATCTGCAGCGCACAAAAGCTTCACACAGCTGACACTGTAGTATCATGCTTCTGAAATGCAACAGTGCCACCTTCAGTTCACACTAAATATGGCTTGCACACAAAACCTCAGTGTGGAAGAAGCACGAGGATTTTTCCTGTCATCCAGAAAAGTCTTGATAGAAAGCACAAAAGCACACATATAAACCTGAGCAGAACCTGGACATTCACACACTGAAGCGCAAATGTTCACACAGAATGGCAGTGCTTTATTTTCACAAATGAACATCAACAAAGAGCAATTAAATACTACTTTCCAATAGACCTGCCCTGGCATATTCATAGTCTTGAGTACAAGAATCACAGAATATTCCCCTGCCACTGCACCAGCAACTCACATGTGGGCAGAGCAGCCTCTTTCTTGGGATCCTCATATAATTTGCCAACAACGCCTGGGTACGCTGTGTCCCAGAGTGAGAGCCAAACTACAGTATATCCGCTGTACTACAGCTATACTACATACACAATCTACACTCCACACTGCATACAGTAGGCACTGTACCCTGCAACAAGGCTCTGCTCTGAAAGGAGCCTACCAGAAGACACAACCCCAGGTTGCGTTGCAGCCCCTCCATGGTGTGTGATGAGGTGCATGTCTAGCACATGACCCGTATACACAGGTATACTCCCTGCCATGTCTCCTGCCTGCCAAATTGAGACTAAATTGAATGTGTATGTTACATTCTGTTGTGCAAGTTTCTTCTAAACCACAGCATTTGACAGATCCCTTTTACCCCCAACAGAAAGAGATAGTTACTTAAAACTGAACTAGCCTGTCATTTAATATTAAAACAGAAAACAGTTTCAGTAAATTCAGTCTTGCTTTAAAGGTTTGATTATTATCCAAAAATTTGATGCCATGATGTTTAAACAAGAATAGTTAACTAAATTTACAGTCTCCTTGCTGTCAGACTCCAGATTTTATATTTGGTTTGATTATAATGGCAAAACCCCAATTTGTATATGTAATTAGAGCCAAATCTAAAAAAAGTTAATGTATATCACAAATTAAAGTTGAAGACTCTGGTATTTTGAATGAAAAATAAGTGATATCAGTTCAGATGAGACATATCTGACTGGAAAGGGAGAATATTAAACCAATACAGGCTTGAAAATCAAGAGGTAAAAGAATTACCTGAGATAATTTCTTTGACCTTGTTCTACAATATTATTGAGACAAAAAGTGTCTACTGTAAACATAGAGCACTATACTCACCCACTGTCATACCATCCATGTAACGCTTGATGATATCAAAGGAATCTCTTAAATTTCCTTCTGTTATGTCAAATATGATATCTGCCTGATTGGCCGGATATGTAGGTGTGATGGCACGAAGAAAAATGATCTCTGCAAATAAAGAGTATCATGAAACGGATAAGAATTAATGACAACATCACTGAAGAACCTGATAGAATTTGATGTAGAATGACTTGTCCTTAAAGCTGATAATGGATACTTACCCCGCTCCCAGTTTGTGTATTAAAACGGAAAGAAAGAACATCTGGGGGAAGTGAAGATTCTGATCTATCTATTCACTCCTCCTGCACTATCCAAGAAGCCTTGCAGTCAAAACACTATTAATTTTAGAGTTCAGAAAGACCACTCTTGGAGATCAGCCAGATTTTCCACGTGTGTCTAAAAAGGACAACACTCAGGTTGCACAGAGTGGAAGGTGGAAGGGGACCAAACAGATTAACACCCAAACTCTGGTTCCCTTAGACAGTGAAACAAAAGCATTGCCATTACAAATTGTAGATTACAGAGTTCTTTCAAGTACTGGAGGAGTGCTTTCGGTTTAAAAAAAAAAAAAAAAAGCAAGGCTATTTTTCAAACCTCTTGTGAGGGAGCTAAGTATTATATTCTCATTATTACCCTCGCTGTACAGAAGATGAAACTAAATCATAGAGTTATAAGAATTCACCCAAGGCCATGTGCTGGTTTACAGTTTAAGGACATCTTCTGGGCTTCAAGTATTACTCTCAGATCGCTCAGTCTCATCTCTTTTTATTAAATCATGAGGATGGACTAATGAGGGAACTGTCTGGGAAGCATTCTGGGCCAAATCCATAGCTCTGCTGCCAGTACACCTGGTGAAGCTAAAGGGGTGTGTATGAGAGTAAAAGTGGCTATGGGGCATTCTTCCATTCTCTGTGATGTAGGGCCAGCTAAGGGCTGAAATAGGCCTGATGCAATTTATAGCAGCTTTATGGATCTAAGTTATTGGTGGCTACGTTGTTCTCATATGAACTCCTGTGCTGGCCAAATATTAGGATGTCTTTTGCTCCACTCCTTCTGATTGGAAGGGTTTTGAGAGTGACTGACATGGTAGTGAAGAATCAGCTTTGGCTTTCATTTTGGGACAGTCTTCTCAGGTAGCAAGACTGAGACTCCAGTTGGATCAGAAATAGGGATTTAAGATCTTCAAAAACCCCTCCAAAATAATCTTCCTTTCCTCCTTTCCCTTATCCCTTTTCTGTGTCTTTACTACACAGTAAGTTGCTGAGTGGGTCATCCTACAGAGAACCAGAGCTGAAGGCAGTCATTCCACCTGTGGATGTGGAGGCCATCCCCAGCAAAGCTGGTGGGCAATGAATACAAAAGCCGAAGAGCAAAATCTGGCTCTTGATTTGTAAGTTTATTTGTGAACTAAGCAAAGTGAGTGTGATCCCCATGAAAACTACAAGACTTAAGGCCTGCGGGTACTGCAGAGGCCAAAGAAACTAAAGATACACACAAAGGTGCCTATCAGAGTGCATAATGGGGGGATGGAAAACTCACTTTGGATAACTGGGCATTCTGCTTGTGTTAAGAAAGCCAGGCTGGACATCTGTATCAGTAAATTTTATGATATTGATTATGTTAACTGTACAGGAAGCATCGATTGGATGCAAACAGATTTTACTGCTTTAGACATGGTCATTTTTTAAAAAAAATAAGCATGAGATTTTCAGAACAGACAGTGTGATTTCTAAGTGCAAATCCCATTGGCTTTCAAGGAGTTTGTTCTCCAAAGCCACTTGGACACTTTTAGAAAATCTTAGGTTGAAAGCTTTCTGTCCAGTCCCTGGAATTTCCCTTCACTTATTCTATGTTTAAAAAGCAACACTATTTTTTCATAGGTCAAAAATTAGCAAATCACAGTACTAGATGGTATATACAGCCTACTGCATTTTGTGATTAATGCCTGCATGTATGTAAAGGCCGTACCCTAGGAACAAGCCACTGGCCAATAGTGAACAATAGACTATAAACAGATGAGAAGAAATATATAAAAGTACCTACTCTCTATGGCAAAATCTGCAAGAGAGAGAAGAAAGAAGTCATGGAGCACACAGATAGTATGTGAGTAAATGTGGTAAACGAGAATTCAGATTCAGTATTTCCTTAGACTGGGAAGCTGTATGAGTTAGAACTCAGAATGACTTTTTTTTCCCCATAAAATTAAAACTCCTGGATACTGAAGGTTTTAATTAAACAAATAGTACACTATAATTTGGACCATGCAAACATTTTACTGCACTGGTAGCTAGTCTGGCTTTAGGCAAGGATTTCCGGTGGAGGTTTTATATGTTGCAGTCTATTAAATGGAACAAGGAATACACCACTTACCTTCAGGTCTTGTAAATTCTCTGAACGTGGGCAGTGAAATGACAGTGTGGGAAATTGTATGGACTGGATCCAACACACAGTTGACATCATTTGGTCGACAAGACTTAATGCAACGGATAGTATCTGTCTTTTCAAGTCTGACACTAAGAGAAACAAGAGAGAGATACATATATATCCTGAAAATGAATTGTGTTTTGCAGTCTAGGGAGCTAAAAATTGTAATTGATATAAGAGTTCACTCTTCACCTCAAAAGCTTAGACAAAAGCAGGTCATCAGAACTGCTGGACCACAGTAATTTTGCTTGGCTAAGGGTTGTAGTCAACCCCCCCTCAAAACCAGTTCTTCAAGCCCAAGCATATACAAATAGGAAGAACTGTAGAGCGTGAGATGCCCATGTAAAGTGCTTTTCAAGTACAAGCATAACCAAAGGATGAGGTCCAGATCCTCAGCTGCAGTACTTTGGCAGGGTTTCATCAGTTTCACTAGAGCCACACTAATTTACGTAAGCCTTTTTGTATTCCGTTTGATATCCGACAGTCATCCAAAGAAGAAACAATTGTTCCCATTCTAGAAATCTAGCAGGAAATATCAGAAGGGCTAACTTTCTTTCACAATCTTCAGGGCAGCAAGAACTAGAAAAGCCTTCTCTTCAGTCTTTTTTCATATCCCTCCCCCCACTTTCCATCTAAACTGAGAAAACAGAGAGGAACAGAAACTGGGGGAGGAAAAAGTTAACCACATTATTTAAAACCTCAAAGATTGAATACTGAGTTTGGGGAAATGGTAAAGGTCATTTCTTATTCCCTCTCAACCAGCTGCTCATTCGTCCCTGAAAGTCTATTAAAAGTTAAATGACTTCTTCTCACCCTTGTCCACTAGAGTGAATTTAAAGTCACTTACAGTTCAAGAACTTCACACAATACCCAGTCTGTGTTCAGGAGAGATGAAAAGACTATGCTGGGACTTAACAATGTGACTAAGCCCCACAAATGATCTCAACTTTGACCTGCCCATTTCTTCATATTTCTAAGCAGAAAAAAGAAAAGACTGCAGCATCAGAGAGTGGGAATTAAAAGATTAAAAGGAAGAAAAATTCACTGAGTAAGAGGGAAATAAAAATTGAAGCTTTAGCTTGTCAAATATCTCTAGAAACAAATGGTTCTGGCCCTTTTCAGAATGCGTTACCCAAGTCCACACCTACAAGCCATCTTTTTTCAAATGTTCAAAGGGACTTAATGGCTCTATTAATAATAAATATATCAGTAACTTCTTATTATATGCTACCCACATTTGCTCATCAAAGAAAACAAAACTGAACATGCTGATTTTGTATGAAGCTAAAATAAAGATAAAAGAAAACACACGACTCAACATTAAGGAAATCATGCTTCAACAGATATGAACTGGCATAGTCCAAGGGAAGGCAATGAAGCTGGGTTAATTTACACCAGCTGAGTCAAGCTTGTTATTCTCATTCCATAGCTGATGTTTTGAGACTGGAGATGGAGAATGGAGATACAGGCCAGGAGGGACCTTTTACTTCCCACCTTCATCTCGGTAGGAAGCATTTCATGGTTTCCTAGATGTGTCATAGGGTTCAGAATAAGGCTTTCTGCTGAAATGCTGGTCGTTTTAGAATGAATTAATTCTGGATATACGGACTTAATAGCCTGATCTAAGGTAACAAATTATTTTTATTTTTTTTGCTTATTTTAAACTCTAGCTTCCAAATGAAGAAAGGATCTCCAGCTAGTTGACCCTCACATGTGTAGAGTAAGGATCAGCTAAATTACACAGCCTAGTTCCGGTGTAAAATAGCCTATTTCAAACATGTAACAAATAGAATTGAAGCAAAATGTACATCAGTCACATTTATTTTTCTCTCTCTCTCTTCCTTCCTATTGTGTATAGGGAATTTAACAGGCATTTACATATGTGCAGCCATACAAACAAACACTGAATGTTTCCTCACAGTCCTGCTGAGCTGGAGTAGTAACAGCCAAGTCAGTCTGGTTTTACTTCCAGTAACATGTTTACAGATCCTGAAACATTTCTTTAAAAGTTTTTCTCTTTGTGTTACATAGCACATAAGGAATGAACTATGGCATCATCTAAAGGTTTCAGTGACACCAAAAAGCAGTAACTTGCATACCTCATTTTGCGACTTTGTTATTTAGACAGTATCAACATAATACATAAAAGAGCATCATGAATTTTCAAAGCTGTATTTAAACAATAGAATTGGTATGCAAAAACATTCTGGTGGGAATGTCTGAAGCATTCAGTATTGGTCTGCCTTTGCTCCCATTAAAAGGAAAGGGAGCTTTACTCTTGACTTCAGTTGGAACAGCATTTGACAAACACAAATGTTTCTGAAATTCCCATCCAAAAGAGTCATTAATTTGTTAAAGATGAAGTCCTAAATATGACTTATATTCATAGTTCTCACTCCTGATTCAATAGAGTAAAGCATTCTGACATGAATTAGGTATTCTGCATGTGGAAACTGAGGATCACAACCACCACAAGTGATTTGTTTGTGTCTGTGGCTAACTATAACTAATTTCTAGATCCATCCAGTCTGCAACTATATAAATGGTAGACGTAGACTTTTGTGTCATTTCTGTTTCTCTGTGTTGTTTCTCTTTCCTCTTGCAAATCCTGCAGCTTTTCCTTTTGCTCTGTCCTCACTGCGAAGCTCAAGTTTCTGCTTTCATCTTCCCCCACCTAAATTTTCATTCTCTGAACTCCTTTCTTTTGGGATCTCTGCTAATTGCAGCATCATATCCAAAATGCAGTTAGTAACACTTGTTTCTCCCATTGCTTGGACTGCATATCCTTACACATCTCTTGGAACAATTTTTTTCATAACTAGCATCTATTTCAAATTCTTAATATTTATTATTAATGATGTGCTCTGCTCTCAAAATACTCTTTTGATTTTATCCGTACACATCATATTTGTATTTTATCCTCTGGTTAGCTGATGCTTTCCTTACTGCTTCCATCCTCCTATAGTGGGCGCTGTGACCGACAAAGGTTTTTTTCTATGTGCTGAGAACTTTCTTTATTCAAATCTTTCCTTGAAGTTTGCTCTCTATCATGAATTGCAGCTCTGCAGCTGGCACCTCCTCTATGCTTTTTTTTTCATTAAAAAAAAGAAATAAGTTAAGAAACAGCCCAGCTGCTCTGATTATTGTGCAAATAATGCTTTCCTGAATACATTTTTTTCTTTCCTCCTGGGATCTAGTGTCATTCTTTTTCATGTTCTCTGTCTGATTTAATTAGTATGATCTTTAGAATGGGAGCCCTGATTTCATTTTCATTTGGAAAGTCCCATGCACATAAGTGGTGCTATATAATTAACTGTTTTTAAAAGTTCCAATTACACTGCAGCATTAAAGTATCTAATACAGTAGAACCTGAGCTCTCTGTTCTTAAATTGCTTGCTGAGTGCAAGCATGCAATAAAATGATAGTGTATGGTAGCATTTTACAATATTGAGGGCCAAATTCTCACATTCCCTTCTTTTCCTGCCAAACAAATATATATTAATGCTTGCAAAGATTAAGTTTATTTTTGAATCTTTATTCTACCTAATTATGGCCTCATAATGAACTGGTAGCCAGAGGGCATTTGTATACGAGCATCTTCTGTGGTGGTAAGAAACCCCATTAGCTTGAGTAGCATGGGCTTGTGCTTTCAAATTGAAAGCTGGAACTCCATCCCCACTGGCAACTTCTGGCAGCTTTATAAATATGTGTCAACAGACTCATTAAACATTGGCATTCCTCATGGGACTTGAACTCCTGTTAGCCAGCTGGGATAAACTTTGCCTTAGGGAGCATGTATACTCTGGCAGAGTGCTGCTATCATGTCCCAGTTTAGTCCTTGGCTAACAATGAGCCTAAGAGCCTGCAGCTTACAGCTAATTAATAGAGTAATTCCTTGTGTTCAGGTGATTAAAGCTTGTGATCTTGGTTTAGAAGATTCCCAGTTTCTAACCTTGTTCCTTGGCTGCGCTGTCTGTATTTACATAGCTAGGGATTTTTGTAGATATATATACACATGGATTATTCTTCACTCAGCTATGGATTGACCATTCTGTCTATGTAGGATAGAGATATCTGAGCCCAGGACAGTGCCAAAGAGCATTAATTTTTGGATCATACCTCTGGGCCTGAGCTTTTAATATTTATTAATACAAAGACTGAAGAGTAAAACAAATTCTCTTCCAGCTCATAAACACCATATTTCCAAAGAAATCCCAGATGCATTGTCTACCTTGCCCTTGGTGTCACGAAAGTAAAAGAAGATTTGGCTTTTGAAATTCTGGATGACCTTTCAGGGCTGGTAGTTAAAAAAAAAGAAAACTCTTTACAGTTGCAAAGTTATCGGTTCTGATATGGAAGTTAGAGAGAGGAAAATGTTATGAGACCAACTAAGCACTTTTATCAAATGTTCATGTAGACAATTCTCAGGATGTAGCCTGTGAAATAGCAAGGAGCTCTCTGCTGCTACTTGAATCCTGTTAGGAGTTCACTGCTATTTTCCCATATTAGTTGTACAATTCAGTGAAAATTCCATAGAAAGGAAGATGAAATATCTCTAAAATAAATCTTCATTAGAAGAGATTCTCTTTTGTACCATCCTTAAAAGTTAGAATAGGGATTTGTAGCTGGTGTAAATCAGCACAGGCTCATTGGCTACAAAAGAGCAATGATAATTATTGCAAGTTGAGAATCCTACTCTACGTTTTCAAAGTGATGTGTGTGTTGGTGTACCTCTGAGGTTCCAAGGGGCTGTTACGACCTCTTAATAGATTTTTATTTTCAGAAAATACACAGTAATTCCCCACCGATGATGAAACTCTCTATAAAGATATCTCAGTTTAGGCAGCTCATATCAGGTATTTATCACTGTTTTGAAAATTCAGACCTAAACATACGCAACTGTGTATCATCAGATGAGACCAACTCCACTACTGCGTGAAGTGAATTAACAGTTCAGTCCTCAATATTCAGCTAATAAGCTACTGACACCTATTTTGGCTTTCTATAATGATGTACAGCACACATAAGAATCTCCCCAATTGAGATGTTCAGTAATGGAAGAAAGTGGAGAACTGTAATGATGATGGCAAATAAAATGCAAGTGCAGCATGCAACAGATGAACTAAAACTTTATTAAAACTGGAAAAAAAAGCTACTGTCAAAAGAGAAAAGGTAGCCACTGATGCCTGAAAGTTAGGGATCAAAGCTGTGCAGAGACAAAGATAAAAAGCTTGGCAATAAATGTGTTGACAGTTCCATGGCGGAAAAGTTGCATTTGAATGGTCAGAAGAAGGTCTCTGGGCTCTGTGATTTGCCGCTGCATGACCACAATGCCACTGTGGTTGTTCACTTTTTTTGTGGTGAAAAAACCCTCCTGGTTCCCGCTGATGATGGACAGCAGAATTTTATCCCCAGGGACAGCATTGGAAGGGCCCATGCGGAAAATGTCGGTGGGTACTTGAATGTTGGTAGGAAAAGAGAGGTGATAGTAGGTTATTCTCAGAGGCAGGCTCTGGCACTCCTTATTTTCATTACAAGGCAAGCGCTCACAGCGACTGCAAGAAAAGTGAGAACACAAGACAAGAGGAAGATTAGTGTACATTTAGCAAGCGTGATAGGAAAGCAAGGGCAGTGGGGATGGGAAAAGATATGTTGACTTGCATACTGTATCCATTCTTCAGCCTGACATCTCAGTCACATTGCAAACGGACATTTATTAAATAAAGATGAACATGTCTGTAGTTGGTGCTTTTGGAGGAGAGTTGCCATTTTAAGAAGTGTTGCCCTTTCTTTGCATGCACTGATGAATTAAGACTCACATCTCATTATGGGTGAGAATTTATTAGCGTTTTGAACCTTCCTCAAGAGAATACAGGGTTTTTTTTCCTATTTTTTTAAGTTTTATTCTTTCGCTGACTGGACATATGTTAAATAAGGAAAAAGATCTTAAGTGATTAGTGAGTTGAACATGTCCTATTTGGGATGTCCTTAGAGGGTTAGATTTTAAGACAGCAAAATATTCTGAAAACCACCATGTATGCTTACAAGGTGTTGGTCTTTCCAAGAGAGAAGGGGCACTCCAGGTACTGCACTGTGTAGGCTCACCATCTGACAGTGTACAGAAAAATGCAAATCTTATTTCCAACACTGCCTGTATGTTTTGGTTTATTTGCTTTGAAGAAAAATTTCCTTTTTCTTCCTGATGTAGCACTGTATTTCTCTGTGCCACTAGGAGAACCAACTTAAGTCAGTCTAACACACACCTAAGCAAGCACTGAAAACAAGGTCCAACAGCCTGACATCTCCAGCACGTGCCCTACATATTCAGTCCGCTCTTACACAGGCTTGAGTCACGGGAATGATGCCAACAAGTGAGAAAGTTACCCTTTGCTAATTGCTGTTTTCTTCCCCTATCACTAGGTGCTGTATTACAGGAACACATCCAGAGGACTAGTAAGAGGTCACCCATACAGACTGAAAATGAACAATGAACTCAATCCCAATGACAGCACTGGAAATTATGAGCTACATGGAGGGAGCAATCTCCTTCCTGCTAATCCTGTAAAACATGACATAGGTATATGCATTAATATGTCACAGTTACTAAGAATGTCATAGTTTACCAGCATATTAATCAGTATTTAACATGTCATGCCAGCTGGTAGGTTTGAGAAGTATTTAGAGAATCACATGAAAGAAAGATGATGTGAATTTCAGATTAAAGACCTGCTCAAATCACCAAATTCAATCTGGTATCTGAATGTCTTCTCAAACAGGTGCTTGAGTCCTGCATTTTATGCCAGAAGTAGAGCTAGATGTTATGATCAGAGCTGGATGTTGACTTTGCAAAATTCGGAGATGAAAAGATTGTGCATTTAGCTCCAAACCTGCCTTGTGCACAGCCATGCAACAAATAAATCAGGTACAACATTCTCTCAATTCAAAAGCAATATTCAGTCCACAGGTTGAGGTTTTAGAACCTGAACTATTTATTCAGGGATACTATTACTGCAAGTTTTTTCTCTACAAAGAAATGTTCCAGCATGAAAGCATGGATTGCTTCTTTCTTTCTCAAAGCATGGTAAGAAATCTTGAGTGCCCATTTCATTTATTTTATTTTGACACATTCAGTTGAGCTCCTATCAGAAGTATCTGGTATCAACAGAATGGTGGCTCATAAGCAAGCACCACTTTGCTCCTTGACAGTGCATGGTGATCTGAATTCCAGAAACTTCTCATTACATGCAGAACAACTATTTCCAAAAAAAAAAGTAGTTAAATGTACCCTCAATTCTTCAGTTAATTTATGTTTTAACACTGTTTGCAAACCAAAGTACAAAGAAATCCTTTGAAGACTTAAGTGCATTCTTAGTTTTATTCATGTGTGTAAAGAGCATGCACAAGTCTTCACAGGATGGCCATCTAATTAGGTGTGGATACTCTTGGATATTTTTAAGTATAGTGACTTTTGCATTCTTTTCTGAAATGTCATCAATTTATTTGGCTTTGTTGAAATCATGCAGCTACTTGGTATTGTTGAAATCAAGAAGTAAGTTAAGACATTTAATTTCTTGACTGAAAATGTTTACTTCATGTCAGTCTTTTTGGAAGCATTTACATGGTCATAAAGATGCCATGATTTATTCTTTTATAAAAGTAAAATACGCTTTATAATAATAGCTAGAATTAAAAAAAACCCAACATTAAAGCTCCCAACTTCCTAAGATTTGAAAAAGGGCCTTCTGCTGATTCAGAAAGTTATTTGTGGAGACAGATATGGCTGTGGGTAGGAGTTAGAATTATTTGGAACTGATCATTTTTTATCTTTATTGTTGGTGGTACGCAACACACACTGCACACTTCACTATAGGTTTGGTTAATGTGCACTAATTTTTCCACAAAGAAGAGACAGCAAGTATTATTTCTTTCAAGAACCAGAGTTCATTCTGGGGTCATGCACCACAGCGGCAACAAACAATGAGCATTTAAATCCCAGTGTACCCTCTAGACCTTATTCTAAATGCTTCCCTTCAGCAGGCAGAAGAAAATCATACGGTAGGGGAATTTTACAACCTACTGCTAGTGAACGAGCAGACCAAGACCACGGGTGCTGCTCCAACTCTGTGGTATCTCACGACGGATTAGTTGGCCATGCAGCTACTGCGCCCGGCTACCACAAAGTGTCGCTGTGGGTAAGAGCACTAAAGGAACCTATTGAAAAAGAAAAGCGCTGAGGAGGGAGCAATCTACTACCAAAGAAATACAACCTGCAGAGCAAGTAAAACATAAAATACTTTGCAGGGAGACAGTTCTAAGTAAATCTTTATAATTCCTGCAAACCTCCTCAATTAGGCACATGGGCTTGAAAAATAAGCATACAATGCTGCTAAAAACCTATTCCTCTATTAATTCCTGATTATTTTAGCTCCCTATATCGCTTGTTACTCTTTTCTCTTAAGTTATTTTACTTGGCTGAAATACTGGCTGCAAAGAATTAGTGGTAGTATAAGTTTTATGTACCAAATATTGGTTACTCATAAAGGAAAATAAAACTACCAAGAACAGAGAGATTTCGTTTTTCAGAATGACTACAACATTTCCTAACAGAGGTGAGGAGAAAGTATTTTCAGTCTTTCTTCCTGTTAATTTCTGAGTCAGGTTTTCACTTGGTACAGAGGCAGTTTATTCAATTGTGCTGAAAAGAGCTGAGAGTTGTATTAGAACTTCTCAAGCTCTGATGGGAAAAGAACTTTTTAGCAGAATTTAGAGCTTTGTAGTTTATTTTATACAGGGAAACCATCTCAATATGCTGAAGGACAAACCAAATATTACTACTGAACTATACACTACACTTCTTTGAAATTTAACTCTTTGCAGGTTTACAGAGCTGTAACAATCCTCTGTACCTCCTAGAATATATTCCACTACAAAGGCACTCATTTATTCTGTCATCAGTGCGTATTTCTTTTCAACATGTTGCATCTTGCCTTGAGGCCCAGATGGGCCCTTAGCTGGGCTGTATCCACATCATGGACCTCTACATTTATGTTAACGCAGCAACTGAGTAGAAAAGGTGGTTGTTGTCCTAAACAGACCAGATCTTAAAGGGAATGAAACCAACAGCTGGTTGGTTTTCACAGATATTTCTTAAACATATAAGAACGGTCAGGATCTGAAGTTCCTCTTCAGGCTCAGGCAGGAATGTAGTATATAGTAATACAGAAAATAAGATGGACAAATCCTGTGCATGTTCCTCCTATCTACAGCTGGAAAGTCTTAAATAGTTTTAAGCTGTAGAAGGCACAGACCCATATCCATTTTGCCCTTACCACCAAGCCTTTATATCCTATCCTTGTCTCATTCATCTCTTTCCCAGCCTGGTTCCTTCTCCCCAACCCCTTTCCTTGCCTACTCTCCCTTCCTGGTCACTCAGACATCTGGCATCAGGACTTTCTACTCAGTCAGTGCCAATCCTCTTCTCCTTGCTCCATGTTCCCCTGATTGTCACTTAGTTCTCTCAATTCCTAGCTCACAGACCTAGTCCCTAAACATACCCCCCTTTCCCTCAGTATCTTTGTGCAACCATTCCAAATTATCTTTTGTTCTACCAGTCTTCATCTAAACCTGGAATCAATCACCCTTAACCGGTAAGGTTAACCCTTAACCCTTTCTACCATCATATCCTACACTGTTTTCCAGTGCTGGTTTCCCCTTTGTATCTGAATTGTGTCACCCAGTTTTATTTTCCACCCTTCAAGCATCTCCCAGATTCATTCTCCTCTCCTGGTTACAGTTTCAGATCCTACCCTCTCTGCATTCAGCCTCCTTATCCCTAAATACTCCTTTCCTTCCTACTGAATGGGCTTTTCTCTCATCTCTGTTAGAAACTGTTTTCTTATCCATGGAGTCTGGGTGGTCTCTGAAAGCATGGAAGAAACAGGCTCTGGGGCTGTCAGGTCTGAGCGCCTGGCCCAGAACAGATAGGAGCCGACATTACAGGGAAAATCTGGCTTCATTCCTGTGGCCATATGTGGGAGTGGGCTCAGATAGTCTGTGGAGTCAGCATATGCACATTTCAGACTGCTTTGAGAGCTGCAAGAGGTTCAAGCCTGCTAGGTCAGAAAAGAATTATTTGCTGCTAAAAAACAAAGACCTCTCTATTGATAAGAGGAATTAAATTGAATTGTGGACAGTCAAACACAAAGACAGGTTGCCATGAAGACTATGAAAACCTTATCACTGAAGGACTTGAGGAAAAAGTTAAAGAAACACTTCTCATAAATACTCTAGGTAGAACTGATTGTGTTTTGGGGCAAAGGAGTGGATTAAGATTATCCTTCAAGGCCCTCATTTTCTAAAGTTTATGAAAAAAGACTAACTGCAATATTACAAAGTTCATAACTTCAAAAGTTTTAGAGGTTTTGATAAGGATGACCAGAAGTGCAAAAGTCATCTCTTAACAAATTTCAAATCTCTGCTCCAAAAAATGATGGCAAACTGTTCAAAGAAAAAAATCATCAAAATATCTTAAACACATGAAATAATGTGCTCCTCTCTACCCTCCTTCCTGGAAATGAGTGAACTTCTTTGGCTGAAATTTTCCAAAACTTGAGTGTGAGTCAGACACCTGGCATGTAAAATTTTAGCCCTTGGTTAAGTTTTGGCAAAATTCTAAGCAGTTAAAAACAGGTTCTAGTAATAAGAAGTGACAAGCAACTTTAATAATAAGCAGACATGTCTAGAATATAAGAATATTTCCCATTCTGGCTCAATGGAGCATACATTTCTGACATACTGCCACAACCACTTCTTTATCTTTTCTACTGTTTTTCTTGGCCTAAATATTACAAATGTTTGACTTAAGTGTCACATAAAGAGAATTGAATTGTTATGCAATTTGAAAACAAAAAAGCCTTTGCCAAGGGGAGTACAGCAAGTTAAGCTCTATTGTGAGTAGCAGTAAATCTTAATTATCCTTGGAAAAACACCAAGCCTATAAGCTGCTCAAGAAAAAAAAAAACATGCAGAATTTAAGTAAAAGAGATAAGACCTTTAATAAAATTGTTACCATCAAGGTCTGTGCCAGGCACTTTGCTGGATATTTGGGGAAGTTTACATATTGTGTTTGTTTATGAAGCTTGGGATATTTTTACAGCATTCTGAACTTTCAGCCTACATCATTTGATGATACTGTGATTACTTCACTTAACAACAGTTACCACTGGAATAGCCACCATGCAAAATCTCCACTTTAAAGGTATTAGGTAAGGAAGTTTTTGGATCACTGAGGGTTGTTGTTGCCTGTATATAAGGATTTTAAGTAAAAATAAGAAAGAACAAACTTGTATTTGTAGGGCTGAGGCCTATTAAGTTATAGTTGTTCTGAAAAACATATTGGGGAATAGATTAAGAAGTCCTGTCAACTGCCAACTTGATGGTAATGGAAAATGTTTTGTCTTTCTCATGATGTGCCAAGTTGGTAAACCTGGAATGTGTTTTGAATAAAAAAGAGAAGCAACTGGTATCTCTAATAGATAAAATGTTAAGGGAAGCCAATGATTTTGATTTTGGAATCTTGGCACAAGGTTAAGTGAAAAAGCAATTTAATGTCATTATCATGCAAATGCTAATGAAGTCATGCTACCTACCAGCCCACAGTACCCTATGTTGGGTTATATATGCCAAAGATAAATGATTCAAGAATATGTACATTAGTGTGAATGTAGAAAGGGTGCAAAAGAATTGCCTTATGAGATTATTCCCCAAGGGACACAAAGTAACCCAATACATACCCTTCATCCTGTTTCTCAAATGCTGGTAAGATACTCTCATACTGGCTGAGTATGAGACTACCTATCTCCCCATTGAACTAACATGGATTTTTGCAATAAGGGTAATGAACTCATATTCTTTGATTTATGTGAATATATTGCTATGATAAATTTAGTAATTGTGTCTGTAGATTTTGAGAGGAGCAAACCTACTAAATCCAACAAGATAGTAACTCGAAGAATTAAAATAATCAGAACTCCACCAAGCACTTGCAGGGCTTTTGTTTGACTCAGCTTAATTATAGCCCTAGCACATCAGAGGAGTCTCTCTCTATAAGCCTGAGTTAGGCAGAGTAAGCGAACACAGGGCCCCAAAAACCCAGACTTAGCAAAACAATTCAGACATTCTACTACTTCCAAAAAGGATCCCTTAAATCTCAAATAGCCATTAATTTTAACACATGCATAAAAATATAGAGGAAAAAGAAGATGAATTCAGGAAAAATAAGAAAATTAAGAGACTAACAACTGAGAAACTATTTTTGGGAAGGAAAAGATAACTGAAAAATTCTACAAGAGAAACAGAATGTGATATAATTTTTTTATGAACTCTGCAACTCAAAGTTCAGAAGAGTAAAAATCTGCTAATTCTGCTTAGTGGCCCATTGCAAATGATTGATATTTTTTTAACTAGGATACAAATGAACAAACAATACTACAAATAAAGAGAACATCTGCCTCATGAGGTACTTTTTGCTCATTGACTTGACAAACATTACTTAAATGTTAATTACTATTGACACTTCTAAAAATATGAGTATATATTATAAGTATATATTTTAATACTATGAACTGCCTCTGCAGCATTCTGATCAAATACACCTGCCATGCCACTTGTATGGCATTTTACAGCTTAAGATTTAAATGGAAACTAACACCACAAGGTCCTACTGAGGAAGAACAACATTAGCTTCATTCTACAGAGGAGGTATAGAGTACCCAACTTATCTAAGAGATGACAGGCGTAAGAGCATTGACTGTGGAGAGCAATAGTGGGTTGATGACCACTGTGATTTGTCATCTTTCCTCCCTAGCTGGTGGAACCTACACTTACCTGCGTATGGGGCACATGGGTGGACTGTGGAGCAGCCTTCAGCAGAACCGCTGGAGTAGGGGGCTACTATAAAGCTGTGAGGCAGGAGGAAAAGCAATCAGGTGCATCAGCCATAAGCTCTAGCTACACTACTGAAATTTTGCAAGGATTTCATCACATTGCTAGCACCATTGGAAAGGTGTAAATGATCTGCTTCTCTTTCCATACCTGTGTCTCATGTTTTCAACACACAAACGCACAGACGTTCTCTGATCTTGGTTAACAGACACAGATAGCAACTGACATACCACACTTGCTAGGGTTCACAGCCTTGTTAACAGCAGTGATACTGAAATGGCATTAAAAATAAGACATTTTTGCAATGCTTTGCAACAGCACTGGTAAGACTTTAGAGAGGGAGCTAAAAACAAAATGAGTTTTTCACTGGAGTGTAATAGCCAGCAAAGACTGAAGGGAAAGAAAAGTCAGAATTCTGAAGCTGAATGTAACCCCCCTAAACATTTGACTGCAGGGTAGCTAGACAGAGAACATCAGATTATGGCTCTATAAATCATTACAATGCAAAGCACTGACACACATCAGCTGTGTTGTCTGTCAGCTTGATGTTATTTTTTAAGGAAATACCTTTTTCTAGGCTGAAACAGGAGCATAAGAAAGGGATCAGACCTGTGCGTGACAAAACATAGGGTAGGCCTACCAACAAAGTATATAGTCAGTCAGCAGTGGTGTGACATGAAGATCATGTCACCACAAAACTCTTCTACCTTGAAAAAGAAAGTACTTACGTATCTCCCGATTTCCGGTAATTTTCTGGACATTCCAAAGACAGACAGCGAAAGCCCCCCTGGATGTTAAAGCAGGTCTCGTTGAATGAACAGTTGTGCGTTTCTGCAACACACTCATCAATATCTGCCAAATGGAAAAGATGAGTGAATTAAATACATGCACATTCCTCTACTTACAGGTGCCAGGTGATGAGGGCATCATATTAGGTACTGTACGATACAGGGAGCAACTAAATGTTATTACAGGATGGGGAGGGCGGGAGAAAAAAAAAAAAAAAGCAGAAGAAAACTAAGCCAACAAGAAGGCTAGCAAGGTAAGAACAGGAAGAGCAGCAGTGCCACTAAGTGGACAAGACCTAAATATTTGCTGAAATGGTTATAATGTGATGATATTTCCTTTTAATGGTTAAACTAACCAATATCATTTCACAGCAGGAATCTTCATCTTCACTGAGTTCATTAGAATTCTTTAAAAATGTTATATAAAGAGTATTCTTTGTTGCATTCTATAAGTTATAAGATAATTTTACACAGAATCCTGTTTATTTATTATAAAACATTGTTTTGATTTCAAGCTGATGTTTACTTCTTTATCTTTAATGCTGAAAAAAGACACATTTTAAAACATGAAATCTAACTTTTCAAAAGTCTACAGTCTAGTTAAGTGTCCCTACAGTCAACAAACTTACCTTGGCAGTTGCGTGCATTGGGTGCCAACCTGTAACCAGTGGAAGGACAAGTACATTGAAAGCTCCCAGGAATATTAATACATCGAAAGGAACAGATATGCCCCCCAGTAGGTAAAGCACATTCATCAATATCTGAAAAAAGAAAACATCACTGATTACTATGTGTTCATGAAGTTCAACCAAGTTAACACCTATGGTTCCCACTGTGAGATTCAAACACAACTTGGGGATGCTAACAGCTGAATGAGGAAAAAGATCATCAGACAGAGGTGACTCTCATCTAAAGGGTGTCAGAAATAAATGGAGGTGTGGGGAAAATTGAAAGCAATGCAAAGTGCCAGGAGACAAAGTTTGATTTTGTTTTATAAATGGACAATGACAAACACTTTACAGTGGCACATATCCTAATAATTTACAAAAGGGAAGAAGAAGAATCCCATTTTTAAAATGAGAAAATTGAAAGGAGATGTTTTGCCCAAGGACAGATGGTCCAGAGGACCTTAGTCCAAATTTAACATCTTGTCCAAAAGGTCACACCCATATTCTCCTGGTATTCAAGCAAAGCCTCCTTACATATTAGCTCAGAACCAGCTACAAAAAGAGGCTATATAAAATACTACCTAGTAACACTATATGTTACATATGTAATAAAACAAGTTAGTATCTTCAGTTGCTGAGGACATGAAACTCTGTTCTTCCGAAAAACATTTCTGGTAAGTTACAAAAGTGCACCAAGCTACAGTTCAGTGTAAACAGCAAAACTCACACTGTGCAAGCAGAGATATTTCTAGAAATAGGACATGGATGCGAGTCCTTCATTAAGTACAGTTTCATAGATTAACAGAAAAGTATCAAAGAGGATCAAATGTAGCAATTACAGTATGGTGTGAATAAGAAATGCTCATTCATCTCCTATCTGAAAAGAAGTCATCATTCTTACCTTCACATGAGATCCCATCAATGTCACTAAGTTGAAAGCCACGGCGGCAATAACACTGATATGAGCCATACACATTGGCACACTCTTGACTACAGGGGCTGCTCTCACACTCATTTAAATCTGAAATGCAAAATTATATATCTGAAACCCAAATTTCTTGCTATGTGCATCACTCCTGAGGTCTCCTATGTGACTCAGTCTTACAAGTCTGAGGCAAAATTTTGGAAAATAATGTTTTTTATGAAGAAAAAGATTGTGTATGTGTCACTGTGTAAGATGGAAATAAGGGCCCTTGGGTGTGTTACTCTCAACAGGGGCTGGCATTGTAGGTTAATCTACATTGTGCTATTATTTCCCACCATTCTTCAAGGTGTAGTGTGACTTGAAGTCATTAGGACCACACTTCTATTTTTGTATCTGGATATCAGCAAGACTGGTCCTGAAGGTCTTGAATCTGATCTAGTCAAATCACCCTTTAAAATGCAGTAAACCTCCATGCAGTCCTGCCAAAGAAGGCCCAGAAAGTGGCAGTGTGACCTACAATGGCATTGATTAATCATAAGTGCATTCACGTAATCAAATGGACCACACTGGCTCAATTTCTTATGCCATTCCAGTGTAGTCTTAGGAGCTAAAATCACAGGAAGAGCAAAGCAGGCACCAGCTGTATCTTACATTATATGGTCTGCGCATATGACACCCTCACCTTCACATGACCTGCCGTCAGTTGAAAGTTTGAATCCCATGGTACAAGTGCAGTAATAGGAACCAGGAGTATTCTCACACTTGTGAGCACAAAGTCGACCTGGATAGCGTCTGCATTCATTGATATCTGCAAGGATAAATATATAAAGAGATCTATGTACTGGCTGCCTTCCCTGCAGTAGTATTCCAGACAAGAATGTAGTCATAGAAGTTTGATTTTTATTTTCCAGATCTAAATTTTATACTTGAGAAGGAAGGACTTGCTCAAAACGCTTATTTAGAAGCATCCCAGTGCATAATTGAATTAGACATATAGAGAAGAAAGTTGCTTTGATCTTTCAAAGAATGCTTTGCTGTAGGTACATATAAAAGTATCACAGAAAACAATTACATGCTGTCTCATGATCTTACCTTTTAACAGGATAACAGATAACATGTTGACAATACTAATACAGCTTCCTTTGAAGTATCAGCATCTCTTTAATATGGCATTAGATTTATACAAATCATATAGTAGTCAATTTTAAATTCAGGTGAAAGAGGTTATGCAGAGAGCTATAGCATTCTTTACACAGGATGATTTTTTAAAATGTCATTGCTGCATGTACTGCAAGTCAACAGGTGCAACTTACCAATACAAGTTCTACTGATGACATCAAAAGAATAGCCAGCTTTGCACTCACAGCGGTAATTGCCTGGGGCATTTATACAAACATGCCCTTCTCCACATGGCTGATTAGAAGATGAGCACTCATCCACATCTAAAAAACGAGAGAGGTGATTGAAAGTACACTTATGAGCATGCAAGTTGAGAGAAAAGCAACACGCAAACTCTTAGCTCAGCTGCATTTTTGTGTGCCTCTTCTATCTGTAAAATAAAAATATAAATTCTAATTGTCTGACAAGTGTGTCATGGACTTCCTTCAGCAGTAGTCATAAAGAGCTTTGAAACAGAAAGTCAGATTTTGATCTAGCTCCCAGCTTCAATAAGGTCAGAATCACAAGTCCAAACTATTTTTACTGAAACAGGTATTTCTTAGATGTCCTGTCAATGTTGATGGACTTGGGAGGGAAAAGAAATCAAGAAATCAGACAGTCTTTGGAGGAAATCAGGTACAAAATTATTTTATTACGTACACTATATTCATGGAACAGATCTTTAGCTAGTGTAAGATGTTGGAGGCACACAGTCGGTAGAGTTATGATAATTATAGCAAACACAAAACTGACTCAAGCTATCTAACAAAACCCTGCAAATACATGCAAAAATACCTCTCTTTGCAAAAGCCGTCTCTGCTGAAGGCCAGCCCAAGGCATATATGCCCTTCAGCCTTACTTGAAGGGCTTGTGTGAGGAGTAAGTGGCAGGCGGGCCTTGTGTTGGACCTCTGTACTGGGGAGATTTTAAACCACACAGCATTGTTCCAATACATTAACATAATCCCAGATAATGCCATTTTGGGGGATGATTATCAGTTCTCCTTTTATCAGAATATAGGGTTTTGTGAATTATTTGAATAACAGAGAAGTGATCCTTGTCATTCTTTACTTGCTGGGACCAGCATGAAGGAAAGAACAGGATCAAGAACTGATGAAACTGATGAATGAGAAGAATTTGGGCAAAGTGCACAAACTAGTTAAGATAGACAATAGTTGTGATTCATTCTCATTTAACTTTTTTTCTTCAAAATTATTACATACCTATGCATCTTGTTCCATCTTCATTGAGATGATAACCTCGGCCACAACTGGGTGAGATTCTCTGGCAGGTGTATGAGCCATCAGTGTTAATACATATCTGCCCAGCTGGGCATGGCATGTTGGTACCCAGGCATTCGTTGATATCTACAAGAGCACAAACAGTTCAGTTTGACTATCTACTGTCTGCAGATGCTTAAGGTGAGATGCTTTCCTTGCATCCTTCAGAGTCTGGAAAACTGAACCCATGGGAGAACACAAACATTTGTGTCATTAGCTTCAACAATATTATGCTTCCAGTGTGAAGATCTGCAGATGAGTGAAAGGCCAGATCCCACTGAAAAGCAGTGGAAATTGGGCACAGAATTTTTATTTTTCTCTAAAAGCCTTTGAAAGTCTCCCCCAAATGTACAAAGAGGTGATCAGGAATTCAGTTTATCATCTTAACCAGTTATGCTGAAGTCCATAGGTTGTGGATCACAGTGAATGAGCTCTTCTGTAGCAAGCGCTGGTAGACGTAATAGGTGACTCCATTTTCACAGACAGACAAACTACTGCTCATAGGTATTCACTATGAATACCTCACCTTATCTCATGACAGATTTTTCATGTAAGCACACAAGAAAGTGAATTTTTGATTTATGTGTTCACAAATTATGCATCCCTCTAACATCCAGGAAAATGGATCTCTGTTTTTCACAAACTGGACATTCTATCACATTGTGACACCTATATCCTTTGCCTGAAAAGAACCTATTTAAAGTAAAACCCCAGAAAAAGTAATGAGATGTGACTAAACTATCTTTGAGTATGATCTCATACAGTGCAACTAGCCAAGAAGGCAAGGAACTCACTGCTATTCAAAGCCAGCATGTGTGGATCAGTTTGGGGAAAAAGAGTTTTCCTCAGAGTCAGGAATCAGTGGCTACAGGAGGTATTGACAGAGCCTTCACTAGCTGAAAATGTTAAAGTAACTAAGACCTGATAGTTTGTAGGAATAGCATCGTTTGCACGTGTATCAGCCTGCATCTCATAATTTTCAGCAAAGTCCAGCCTCACATGAGTACTTCTCTGCCTAAAATTCTCCCCACCATTTCACCAGGACATGATCATCATTTTACACAGCAATACTATTTACTGTTGAAGAAGTAGCACTTTCTGGCTGGTATGGTATTAAGCAAAGTATCCAGCTTACAAAATAATGGATAACTGAAGACAGGGAAGAGGACACAGAATACCATCAAACCTTTGACCAGGCCTAGCCCAGCTCACTATAGAGTGTAAAATTTTCAATTTACGAAGTCACTGGAAAGACAGGAAAGTTTTCACACTCTTTCCCCCTCAACACCACATCCAGCAGCATTTGATTCACAGTTTGCAAAATCAGCCAATTAAATTGTTTTGGTAATTATTTTGAGCAAATGCACTTTAGGGGCCATAACTACTGCTGCTGTAAATTGGTGTTGCTTCACTAATGTCAATGCAGACACACTGGTTTGTGACAGCTGTAGACATGGCCCAAGCTATGTCAGAAGTAAGTCTTCAAAGAGTTTGCTGTGCACAAGCACTGAGCTCCCTTCATTTTATAGAATGCAATTTTGATTTCTGTCCCAGTGTTTCCAGTGTTGGATTTCAGCAATACAGGGTATAATATGGTCAGGAGAATGAGAGGTTGACAATATGCTAGAATTGGCAGCTTCTGCTGCTCAGCCAGTTCCACAAGTCCAAAACATGCTATGCCGCTGGGGAAATTTAAAGTTAAGTTGAGACTTGAAACTACTACTCAAGGGAACAACTGATAGATTTGTGGATCACATTAGACAATTCCATTCAGAGTCTGCTGAAAACCAGTAATTCTAACATATTTATATAAAGGTTTTAATTCTGTTTTATAGGAGCCTCACAATAACTTGACAAGTCTTGGAAACAAGGCATTAACTCAACAGATTCTAATCAGTCTTTAACATAAAACTCCTCTCCACACACAGTGTATTATAATTGGCCTACCATTCTCATACACAGTAAGATTCTTCATAAACTATAACTAAAGGGGATGGGTTTAGAAAGACCTATATATCTGCAAAACCAGTGCATACAATCATCAGCAAATTGTGTTATGGAAGATATCATAAATTACAGCTTTCTATACTAAATTTTAGCTAAAACCATTTGGATGGAAGGAGAGGAAACATATCACTTTTTTTTTTTTTAAAACAAATTGTTTCAGCAGTACATGACAAAGTACAAGGCAAAATCCCCAAAGACTTAAGGAAAATGTTCAAACACAACCAACTGACGTAGGTGCCCAAATCTTGTTAAAAATACAGACCTAGTATTTAAGTATTTTATTTAAACTGTATTCTTCTATAAATCTTACATGTGGGACCAACCCTGCCTTTAAGGGAGTAGAAAAAAGACATAGCCAAGCAATGTATACATGCATAAAGAATGACTTGAGAAGCTCAGAACTCACCCACTGAAACTATAACTTATTTCACAGACAACTCTAAGTATTCACTGAGATAAGCGTATGTCTTACCGATACAGTTGCCTAGCGCATCTTGTATAAACCCATTCATGCACTGTAGCTTGGGTCGGCAACGGAAAGATCCTGGAGTATTCTGACAGATAAAATCGGGGGGGCAGTTATGAGTACCAGTCTCACATTCGTCAATATCTGGTACATCACAAAAAAAAATTGTTAGCAGGAGTTTGACAGAAGCTTTTTCAGCACATTTAAAACATAAGACACAGTTAATATCAGACATTAATCCTTAGTCTACCTTCATGCAATTCAGTGCAGTGAACCAGAATCAACCTGACCTACTGCCTCAAACAGAATCTCAGTAAAAACAGGCAGAATATGTTTTCTTTATTGTTCTTTATTAACATTATAAATGTATGTGCCTGTGCGTTTATAACACTATTGCATATTTAGTTCTCACAATTAAATGATTCAAAATGACTATAGAGCACCTGAAGCACCATGTTCAGCAGTGTGCTTATACATGGGCTCAGCTTTGAAGTCAATAAGACTTAATTATATGTTCAAGTTCATTTTGTAATTTTATCCTTAGATCCTGTAGGCATTGTTCATTTTGTTGGTAAGTGAATTAATTGGCCTGGATTCTCATTCATATTAAGGCCTCCTTGCATTATTCCGCTTTAAAACACACAGAAATATGATTTCTACTCACTTTAATATTCCTCTCCAGTTCAGTATAGACAATAAAAATTTGTGAGTAAATATCATTCAGACTAAGCAGACAATGGCTAACCAGGTTCCATCCAGGAATGTAACCTTGTCACACATAAAAACTAAAATTTCATGTTTGCCACCCTGTAATTTAATGGGATGACATCTCCTGAAGCTATTAAAATGCAGAAACTTTCCAGCAATAGGATGCCTCAGGTTTCCCATCTATGAGATGAAGATAACAGTAGTTACAAATGCTTATCTCCAGAACTTTGTGAGAATAAAATAGTGATTCTGAAGCCCTTTTAAAGTTTAGGATGGGTCAATACTGAACTGGATTAAAAACAGCAGCATTCTATATGTTGTGCAATTCAGTAACAAGACAACTATTTTCTGTGTCATTTTACAGAGCATTTAAAAACATATATGAAGATTATGCATTTCTACTTTCATCATTATTAACATATCATTAATAATTAACAGCATATCTTATCCAGATAAGAAATTTCAAACATTAATGGCATGCATAATTTAATGGCTGCATTCCCTTTTTTCCACTGGAGAAAGATTGTTAATAATTGCTAGTAAGCTATTTGTTGGCCTTAAACTAATGTCATTCAAATCAGCAGAAGCTTTACTTCAAAAGGATCAAAATTAGACCATAATACTTTGAAAAAAATAGTCTGTATGTTCTATGGGTTTGTTTCAGAGTTCGTTGCGGGGAAACGGGGAGTTCCAATCTATTATACATCTCTGATCAGTTCCTACAATAAAAACTTATGCAGAATTTCAGCTGAATTCATCTACTCAATTGAGTGAAATTACAGTGGATCAAGCCTGTTTAAAGACAATTCTACTCCAGGAGCACAACTTAGGCACTTCAGTCACTAATGAGCAATCAATTCAGAGGCCCAGACTAGAGCTGGCCAGGAGTAAACACCAAAAAAATGTATATAGTGTGGGTGTTGGGTCTTCAACTGCTTCAGTCTTCAGGCCAGCACAACACAACTTGCCAACGTAAAATAACTGTAGTTATCTCTCCTGGAAGTCTCAGTAGTAGTCCACACACAGCCTGATCTGGTATCTGCCAGGTGACAAGTTGAAAACTACTGTCCCAGAAGAACTAGCACTGTCTGCATGTCTCCATGCAACTACAAATTACACATGTATTTCCCAAAATGTAAAAGAACAGGACACAATGATGTACTTATTCTTTTATGTATGTCTGGAAAGCTAGTTTGTCTGCCCAGGACGTACCTTTACAACGACTGTCATCAGTTAGCTCATAACCAGTTCCACAGCTCGTGTCACGTTGGCAGCGAAAGGATCCTAATGTATTGACACAAGTTTGTCCAATCCCACAGCTGTGTGCCCCAGTGATACATTCATTAATATCTAGGGGGAAAAATGAAAAAAAAGGAGAGACTAACTAAGAAACACAAAATTACTGGGAAGAGATGAGATCAAAAGCTAGGCTGAGGGCATGCCACACCTTCAGCCAGTCATTAGTTTGAGCACCTGGATATAAAGAACAGTGCAGATTTCGTCTCGCACTCATACACCCAAAGCATGGTTGGTTACTCATTTCTGTTCTCAAAGTGTTAGCCAGTAAGGACATTTTGACCCCACTGGTAACAATACTTAAGAATGCTGATTCACTGAACTTTACTAAAGACCAGAGGGAAGTTGTACGGGGTGAGAGCAAAGGGCCAGCACCCAAAAATCTCTGACTGGGTCCCATAGCAGATGATTAGAGTGTTTTTATGAATGAGGAAAACTTTCAGAAATTTTTCCCTTGCTTTAGTTCCCCCTCACATATGGCTTAAGGATTCCTTGAGCCACAGGTTGCAACTTCTTGCTTTCTAGCTACTGAGAGATATTTCATAAATTTTTTCATTTTCTTTTTGAATCCATCAAAATATTTGGCATCCACAATATTGTAAGGCAGTGAGTTTTAGCTTAATTCTGTGTCACATGAAAAAGTTCTTCCTTTTTTTATTTCCCATTTGGTTAGTGTTAATCTGACCAATCATCAATACCTATTTTATATTTTCAAGTTTTTAACAAGAGCTACTTATCTAGACTCCCTTTTCAGTCAATGAGAGAAAGAGGCACTCCTAAGGAGTAACGCTTCTCATCCTAGAACTGACACTGAAAATAGGTGAGACAAACTGTGCCCTGGAAGTGCCTATTTCTCTCAATTAGCAACAGAATGTGCCTTGGCTGACTAGCTCAGATGCAGAGGTCCACATTATACATGCCTAAAGTTAAGAGTGATGAGCCCTATTCCTGCACTCGATGTCCCTTTAGTTCTTGTTTTGGGAGAAACTGAACAATTCTTCCCTCTTGACTATTTCCATGCTGCTCATGATATCTAAGACTTTTATCCTATCTGTTAGTTGTTTCCTTACCAAGCTGAAGAATCCTACTCTACTCCATCTTTCTTACCAATTCCTATCTACTACTATAAAATAAAACAGGTATTTTATTGTTTTTCTCACAACAAAAAACTCAAGATCTCCTGCCTCTTCACTCTACATCCTCCAACTGTTCTACTGATCTAATTTTTTAGCTCCACTTCCCACTACTGTCATTCCAACACTGTTTAAATGAGCTTTTAATGGTCTCACCTCCCACCCCAGCTGATATAAGCATATTCTTCTCTCTTCTGTCTGTAACTTTTCTAATCTATCCTTGCTCCTTTAAAATAAAGATGCTGATGATCAAGGCAGTGATTTTATTTCTTTTACCTTCACAGTTGACACCATCTGGTTGAAGCTGATACCCAACAAAGCAGGAGCAGACATAACTGGATCCTGTGTCTCTGCACTGCTGAGAGCAGGGACCACCACCTAGTTGGGTATTTTAAGAAGCGTTATACAATTAAGAGGCTCCTCACAGAAACTGAAACAAACCAATGATTTGCAGAATGCTAGATAATTTATTTAGAGAAGTAAATAACCACACACACACACACACACACACACAAAAGAAGGCTAACCACTGAAAGAAGCGTTTGCACTTATTGGAGTCTTTTAGCACAAAAAATGAATACAAGGAGGAAGTGAACTAGAGTCACTCGTAACCCATCATTGTCAGAAGTTGAAAAGAAAATGCTGATGAGCTCAGACAGCTCCTCGGATTTTGGCTAGCAAATTATGACTCCATGTGTTGGCTACCATACAATAAGGAAGACAAGATGCACCACTGTAAGTTAACCAAGCATTTTCACTATTAGTTTCTTTATTATCTAGGCTTTATTCTTAGCCCACCACTATTAGAACCATAATCCTGAATTAGCTGTAGCAAGTGCTCTTTCCTATCCAGCAGGCAAGAAACACGAAAGGGACAGGGAGGGTATTGTGGGTGATGAAGGGACTAGAGAACACAAAGGAATCAACACTTACTGCTGGGATGCTAAGGACATAGTGACGCATACGCAGGGGTCAAAAAGGACATGGCAGAGAGATGGGGTTATTTTGGCAGAAAGAAAGAGAGGATGATAGATGAATTTTACACAAAATTAGGCTCTTCATGAAGGAGCTTAGTTTCTTCTTACTTTCTTCCATTCAAAAATAAGCTAACATTAAAAATGTTTAATAATCTCACAATAGAGAAAGGCTTATATACTTCTAACTATTTGTTATAAGAATATTGATATTCCTAGAAGAAATAGAATATTGATCTCTATCTTTCTTTTGTTCAGGAGAAAGACTGGCTAGACATTAATCAAAAGGTTCGAGATAAGCACGGTTAATGTGGGCAGATGCAGGTATGAAACCTAAAACTGAGCAGTGAATTAATGAAAATCATTTTCTGAATGGAACAATTTCTAATGAGGACAAGTACATAAATGCACCACAGAAAATCAGGTCTTGGGACACAGTACTGGCAAAGGCTGTGTTCCTACCATGAGAAGAAACCATAGGCTTGCGGCTGGGACAGCCTTGTGGCTGGGATAGACAGCTACCACCTTCAGAGCCTCTGGTAATAATGTGAACTACTGTCAGCCATAGCAAAACCCATTGTGGAGGCGTTTTGGATAGCAGCAGAATTCATTTCCTCACGTGCCATGAAAGTATTCCCTAAATGTTGGAAGTTCCACTGCCTACGAAGTTTAAGCTTCCTCTGGTGAAGACTGGAAACTCGCAAGTAATTTTAGCATGTGGGGATTATCAGAAAATATATTGCAGACAGAAACTCTGGCTTTGAATTCATCACACCAATCCATCTCTTGCCAGCAACTGAATAACCGACAGATACAACGACTGATTACATAAAGAAATAATGCTAGGAAAATATATAACACATTTTTTATGTTGTCTCTTGTAATTAGCAGCTGGAGACAAGGAGGAGAGCCAGCATTGGCTTTGACTAGCTAATGACCTAGCAGACATTTCTAACCTCTAGAGTGTAATAGCTATATAACATGCAGCACAGTAAATCATCTCTCAACTGGAATATAACTTTATTAAATTGATTTTATCCTAAATACATTACTTAGTTCTGAAATGCTTGTAGAAAGTAATAAATCACTGCTGTTTAAGTTTATAGACATGCAAATCACATGTGACAAGCAGTAAATCAGACTACTTAGCAGAACTTTATCCCAACAACACATTCTTCCAGGAGATAGAACAGGCTGACTAATCAGGACACTAGCCACTTTTCTGCCTTTTTTTGAAGTGGTGCATCTCAAAAGGAAACAAGTCTCATTTCAAATCCAATCACCCTGATCATCTCAAGTGGATAAGAAAAGAATGCACACATTTATAAATTAATCATTATGTTCTGAAGAATCCAGAATACTTGATGGGTCCAATGGGTAACATCTCTGAGGTCTTATCAGCTAGAGATTAAATAAAAGTTAAATGTACAATCTAAGCTTCAGTTGGGTAAGGTGAATTCCACTATGGGAGACAATGTCTTCCTTGTATTTAAGAATTATTAAGGCAACACATAATGGCCTACTATTTCTTAGAAGGTTCTTCATTCTATTTACTTTTACCCATAGCTGGCCTAGACAAAAGATTTTGGCTAATATCTAGGTCTAAACTTGCTAACTTTTATTAGAGGGAATCACAAAAGAGCTAGCTAATAGGACTAGTCACTTGGCTTACCTCTGCAGCCATCATGCAGATAAGGATCTTCTTGGTCTAGTTCCTCCTTTGAAATTTCAACTAAAAAGGGGAGAGAGAGACATTAGAGAAAGTACCTCTCCTCTTGCAGTGAAAGACTGCCTGCTTGGGAAGGGATTCAGACCAGGGTTTTGGATAAAACAGGACAAAATTAAAGAACATTATTTACATATTTTACAGGTATTTCATACTTAAATTTGACATTTAAGTGCACATGCCCATGGGGCATTTTCCATCTGACTGATTCAATATGAAAGCTACAGTGTGATCATAGATTACATATGGGCTGAAATCTTCAAATGCAGGTTCTTAACGTTAGGCTTTTAACCAGAGCTTAACCTGATTTTCATAAGCCTTGCTGTTGAGACATGCTTGGCTTCCACTGACTTTATATTAGCTTGGAGTACTCACAGTTTTAATGAAAATCAGATTAACCTCAGTTATTTATTTAGACTTCACTCCAAAAAGAACTCCACACCCAACTTTTGGGCATCTTTCAAATGTGCTTCAGATACCTCAGCTCAGAGAGGTTTTATCAACAGTTCCTGTGCTATGTGCATGTGCCTGGAGAGTCCTTTCTCTCCACACTGAGGGCATAAAAGGGCAGAATACACTAAATGAATCCATTACTTGCCCAAAGGACTAGCCAATGTATTATCCCCCATCCCCGCCATTTTGAACACAGGGGAAATGTTAGGTTGGTAGTAAGGTGTGTAAAACAACAATCTCAAAATACTCTAGTTATTGAATAGGAAGCTTAGTCTCATTTCAGTTTTCATCCATAGGCCCATTCAACAACGGTCACTTACAAGCAAATAGTACATCATGGATGTGCAAGCAAGTTTGTGAGCAGTGGTACAAAGCTGATTTGGTACACTGACAGCCTCAAGCTGTAAGGGTATGTTTTGGTCATATTGAAAACAGTTTGCCCAAGTTTGGTCTGATTTTTGTAGAACACTCTGGGGACATAGTATCAGAGGTTCCTCTTTGCTTAACTAAGAAAGCATCATACAGGGAGTCAGTTTGCCTCATCCAATGAAGCTGAATGCCTTGCATGCCTTACTATAGTATAACAAACATGAGGTGCTAGCCTAAGAAAGATGCCTTACAAAATAGAGACTGATCTCCCATTCACGACTTGGAAAGGTGTCTACTCACGTTGCTTGCTCTGCCTTTCTACAGGTAATTTGTATTGCTGCTAGACATATTTGATATATGTTCAACTACCTGATTATTTCTTAGCTTAATGATGAGAACATTGTCCTGACTGGCTTGCTGACATAGAACCCATCTATGTATTAGTGCTATTATTTGTGCCACTTATCCACAGAGGTAAGTGGGAAAATACTGTACGCTGTGCTCATAATTCTGGATTTTCAGATATTGATATATTTCTCATGTCATCCAGATACTTTGAGTCTGCAGATTCTTGGTATTAACATCCTGCTCTAGGTGCAAGGTATCTATCACTACAGTCATTTCAGGCAGAGCAAACTGAAAAGGGGAATTCCCCTGCAGAGACAAGGGTACATGAAGAATTTGGTAGGGGATTTCTAAATGTTACTTTTTAGGGGTGTATACTAATATAAACCAGATTTCAAAGCCCTGAAACGAATCTGCTATGCACTGGCTCAAGCAGACCAACACAAGGTTTTGCAGTGGTGTTTGGGTTTAAGTAGTTGATTAAGACGATGTCTCCCAAATTTGTCATTGGTGATCTGTGAGCCAGCATACATGTTTTCAGTGCTCAACTGAAAGGCAGGCAATACTCTACAGCATGATTTTCCTGCAGTTTCAGTTCTGACTGCTAAGTACTGCGATATTGAGCACCATGAATGAGGAAAAAACTTCAGGTCTGTAAGGGTCAGTGTGTCCTAGGTATGGAAGAGGGTGTCAGGAGCTGCTGCCATCTACATCCCCTTCTCATCTGACAATGCAGAGAGGAATGCAGATACCATGTTTCCCAGACATGTGCAGTTCTCCCAGACAGTACCGACATTTCAAATGCACCCAGTTTGTGTGCATTTCTCTCAAACAAAAGGCAACGTTTGAGCTCTGTACCACTAGCAGAGGCCAAGTGAGTTTTGAATCCAATTAAAAGAATCAGTTGTTGATGTTATTTTTAATTAAGAATTTATCAGGGGCAAAATGCTATTAAAAATTGATAGTGAGGAACTGAGTGGCCAATAACTAGCTCTTTCAGTATCTCATGGTATATAACATTTCAGCCACCAGTAGCCTAAAGAATGAGCTCCAATAAACATGCATCATTACAAGAATGATTGTTTGGACAATTACTCAAAGAAGATCTCAAGTTAGAGGAGTTGCAATAGAAATCATTTAAAGTACAGGCACTCCTTGTACCTTGCATCATTTTTTCGTCCCAGTCTGTTACAATTTGCAGTACAAAATACCTGGCTCCTTTTTAGGAGCATCATCAATGATGGACACATCGGTGCCTTCTTGACCCTTCACACAGCAAGCTCTGAAGACAATTCCACACTGGTATCCTATCTTCAGGTTTGGTTCACAGCCCTGTCCTTGAATCTGAGTGGTCTTTCCCAGCAAACAACAGTAACAACATTTCTGTTAAAAAAAAAAAAAAAAAAAAAGGTGAAATTGTAGCCCTGAACAAATCAATGCAAATGCTGTCAGTAGTGTCAATACTGTCAGCTCACCTTAACAAACTGATGGAAAATTTTCTGCAAACTATTTATGAGCTCCTGGTATACTTAGGTTCATATCTTTTAATTTGTAATTGAGTTCATGAGTTCTCTGCCTGGCCTGCACAGAGAAGATGGAAGCCAAAGCCAGAACCTGGATCCAATTCCCACAAATATTGCATATATGTGAGTGTGCCAGTATGATGATGTGAAAAATCAGAATATGTCTGGAACTGGATTCCTCCCTGCCTACATGCCCCAGTTTGAAACACCAGCAAACTGTGGGGCTTTGTAACACCTTGACTTCCCTTTTTTCTCCAGTTTAATTAAATGGGGACATTTCCAATGAAGTGCATGACTCAGTTTATAATTAAAATGCCTTCTCAACTTCCCAGCAAAAAATACTCTTCTCAAAACTAACAGACAAACAAGCAAACAAACATGATTCATCCAAAGGTACTGTTAACAGGACATAAAGAGAAACTATTCTATTCTGAAAAAACAGACCACATGGTCAAACATTACTCATTACTTAAAAGCATCAAAGTCCTGACATGGCATCCAGCGGTGAAACATGACCCACCTCTTCTAGACCTTCTCAACTACGGCCCAGGAATAAACTACTGAAGTTAAAACAGGACAAGTTAATTTCTGTGTAGGTTTCATTTTACCTTAAATTGAGGAGACATTGCTCAATTATTCAGTTTTCTTCCTTGCTGTTATAAAGCAGCAAAGATGTTTGGTTCTCTGAAACTGGTGTCTGCCAACTGCTACTGAGATGTAAAAAGCAGATTTAAGCTTTTCTTGTTATTTCTATTATACTTCCAGACTGTTTCTTGCTTGAAGAAAATATTCTGCACCATTATAAAGAGCAGATGGAATATAAAATTCTGTAGTGAAACGTTTTTTAAAGCCTAGAGCAACATGAAGATAAAACAATTTTTGTGGTTTTTTTCACTTTTCAACATTCAGAAGTCCAAGCTGCATATAAGTACACTATTTTGTACTTTGTCTTTTACATACACAACTGAATCCTTCCCCTGCTGTAAAATGTTGCGTGGCAAGAACTCTTCCCTCCCTGTCAGTGCTGGGGTGTTCTTTACATGCCCCCCCTATTGTTAAGATACATATTTTCCCTTATTATCCACTGTTTGGTGGGACGGTTCCTCACTAGCCCCTTTTTTTGCTTGGTTCTCCAGCTACATCCATGTGGTGGCAGATGCTCTGGCTTCATCACTAACTTATGTGGGATATTTCCATCTTTTCTGGATGACTTTAAAAATAAAGACTTGATGATCTCTTCCAAGAATTGCAACATTTATGAGTATTTATTCTGTCTAACATGTACTATTTTCCTGAGGCAGTTTTCTAAGTTTTTGACATTTGTCTATAATTTTGGTGGATTTCCAATTTTCACAACCATAAATTAGAAGAAAGCTTGCATATTTTTGATAGCCAAATCTTATTTAAGTTACTGAATACAGCTGATGCCTTGCCAAATTGTGACATTATATCCTTCTGGATATCCTCACTAGCTTGTACTGTGAGGCATATGAACTGACTAACTTATATTTCTTTGTCTTGTCATACAAGCATGCTCAGATTGGGAGTTACAGAGGTTCTCTGAATTTTTTTGTAAAGAATGATCATTCATCTTGCCATGCCTGAAATGTTGAATAACCTTTTGTTCTTTATCTCACCCAGGTTGAGCCAGCACTTGAAAGCTGTTTCCAGCTAATGTAAATCTTCAAGTATAGAGCCTGCTATGCCTTGCTACATTTGTAAGAAACTACGTCTTCATTTGACATAACTGTGTGCTCTGAACCATTTGTTCAAGCCTGTGTTTGTTTCAGTTGTGCATGATGAATCTAGATGTAACATCTTGATACTGACAATAATTTTTGTTGATACATCACAGCCAAAATGGTCTAAACTAAGAGCAGATGGAAAGTGTCAATGTTATCTTAACTGATGTTTATGATAGCTGGCTTTTAACATTGACCCTAAAAGATTCTGCACTGACAGTCCTAAAGGCTAAGACTTCCTGTTCAACTGGAGAAAAAAGATTGAGAAGATGATGGATAGTCCTGTGGCCAAACCACACACCCAGGATTCTGGAGACCTGCATGCTCCCCTGCATACCTCACCCGTGAATTTGGAAAGTCACTTATTCTCCTTTTCTCTCAGTTTGCCCACTGTGGAATGGGAATGATAATAATATAGCAGTGATAAGGCTAGTTTAATTTATGGTCACAGAGTACTCTGGTATTCTGAGATACAAAGCACTGTGTCATTATAACTACCACTATCAAAGTAAGATTAATCTCAATATTTGCTTTTTCACACCAGTTTTTTCAGGGTTGTTAGCCTATTCTGAAAGACCTTGACCTCTAAGGTCAGAGTGCTGTCTAGACTCCACATTAGTTCAGCTCTTGATGTGTTTGCACATCATTTTCCAAGAGGTTGCCAGCTGCCCAGAGGCATGTTCTGATGATCATTCATCCATTTGCTAGAACCACCTCTGCCCTTAATGGATGGTACTACAAAACCACCCAGGGGTTATTACCCACTTTCACTGCTTCTAAGTCCTTGCTTCTTAAGTGATCCAGATAATATATATTTTTCCTTTGTCACCCCTCCATCATTAGCAAAAGCCCATGCAGCATTAAAGCTGTGCTTTGATCTTTGTGTTAGGATAGAAGGCTCCTTATCCCACTTCCCAATTCTTCACTTTTCCCTTAAATTGTCATATATCTTGTCTTCTCTCATATAGAACTAAACGTAGGAATGCAAGCCCATACTGCACTGTCATACATTTGTATCAAAATCAGACATTTGCTGTACTGTCCTGGTAACTTGAGTTGACAGACTTGAGTGAAAAAACAGATGTTTACCAGCATGAAAATGAAGCTTGTATATACATTTCAGTCCAGCAGCAGTTACATGTCTAAAGATTTATTTTTAGTATCATTAGGAAGCATTCCAAATTGCTTTCATCAGTAAGCTCTCATAATTAGCTAAATTTTATCATAACCCTTCATTATTTATGTCATCAGTTAAATTATAAAACTCGAAGGGTGAATCATGTATAAACAGAGGTTTTGTGTTACTGTCCACAAGAGGTCTCCCATTTGCTGAAAACCAGACTAACCAGCGGATGTTACGAAAAAACAGACTGAAAAAATACAAGTAATTCAGTAGAATTTTTCACATCTTCTGAAGATCTGAACAAGGGTAAAAATACGTTCATCAGTCCAGAGTAATAATATTCTTGACAAAATGGGAGAGGTAAGACCAGATCCTGATCTTTGGAAAAAGAAAGTACCTATGACAGATTTTTGGGAAGATTATCCAAGCACTTTAAAGAAGGTCAAATTTCTACAAGTTTCTCCCCATTTACAGGTTTGCTGTAGTAGAAGCTTTCATACCACTATTTCTAAATGTCCTATATCAGCAACATATCTGGAATTTGATTACTGTCTTTTGAGGAAGATTTTCAAGATTGTAATGATTAAATGGGCATCCATTTTGCATTTATTTTTTCAGGGCAAGAAAAACTATGTTTCCAAACAACTGGGGGAATAGAATTATGTCCATCATTATCTATGCCTACAGCCTGTAAATGTAAAAGCTGAGATAACTGTATTCAAAATATGGCCTTTTTATCTTCTTTTCAATTGCATGTTTTGGATTCAAAAGAAAGATTAGCTACCTTATTTGCCACAAAGGGCTGAAATTAATCCTTCTAACTGAATTACTAAATTACTCTTACTGCTTCCTTGAAGGGAACAAAGAAGATCCAAGAGATTTCGCATGCTACCTAGGCCAAACTAAAGTGGACCAGCAGAGATCCAAGCATATGTGAGATGGACTTGATGTGAATGCTAGAGTTTATTTGCCACTGCAGGGTACTGTCACCAGATATATTGTATGTCTCAAGGTCATCAGATTCAAAATACATTCAACAAAAGCAATTATAAATTATTCACTGATACCAGATCATGAAACAATTATATCCATCATGGATCAATGAGACTATTTACAAAGATACCTCTACAGCTAACACAGTATAGTTATTAAGTGTATGATATTCCTATCTAGGAGTGGGTAGCAGAATGTGGCTCACTGAGATTAAGTGTCACTGACTATATTTATACTAGTAAATTAAACAGGGACAGAACATGGGCTCAAGCATTGTCCTGAAATTGTCTCTGCTGTATAAATATTAGCAAGCTCTAATGGCAAATAGCATCCTCTCATGCAATACTGAAGCATATTTTGGGGTTAGCCCAGGCCCAACGGATGCTATGCACAAGACCAATGTGTTTTGCAGGGGAAAAGGCTGTTCAGCTACGTGACATGAGCTGTGCTGAGCCACTTATTCTCAGGGCCAGGGATCAAGGCCTAGTCCATTTTATTTAATAATACAGCTGTCACCATGAAAACCTGCCATGTTTAGAGAAGTATGGCTATTTTAAAAAGCAACATCATTAATCCTTTCCCTCGTGCTTACAAGCCCACATATGAAAACACCAATCAAGTGATGAGAAAGTGGATTTCCTTAAACAGTTGTATTCTGTTCTACAGTTGTCCCTTGGCATGTGTTTAGAATAATGCTGTTATTATAAATGTGTCTCTGGTAAAAAGCACTTGAATGTGAAGAATACTTGCCATCACAGTCCTTGCTCATCTGTTCATAGCCCTTTCAGAGTACTGACACAGAGGGCTAAATATTATTTCATACTACATCTAGGTGGGGGTGGACAGCCTTCCTAACTGTACAGGCTGCACAGAAGAATCTCCGTACAACAGAGTCAGAACGCACGTGCCGGCAGCCCTGCTGAGAGCTGAGAGTGCCCAGGACACCATCAAGAGGTGATGACAGATAACTCCTCAGTGGTTCCCCTGTCCCACTCCACTGTGGGACAAAATCATGCTGCATAGGCAGCCTAGTCTGTGACAACCAGCAATACCAGCTTCAGCAGCATGGGTTATCTTTCTTCTTCCCATAGCAAGAATTTAGATTACTTCACAGCCACATGCAATTTGTGAGTTAGACGTTGTTACCCCTCTTCTAGATGGTAGATTTTTTTTAACTGAATGAACAAAAGCATTCAGTATCTTTGCATGATGGGCAAATGCAGTGGAAGGAGAAAAATCATCCTCATTGTGTATTTCTATCATCTTTGTAAAGGTACATACACTTGCCTACAGTTTACAAACTGATATGATTATAGTCTTATCTCCATTTTATCAAAATGGTTGTAATTTTAAAAAGTGTTTTCAGATTGCTTAATCACCAAATTCTCTGTAACTTTATTATGGCTACAGCATTTGATATATATGTACAGCCCTAATTTTAAACTCAGCTAAAATTTTTAAATGATTTGAACTCTTTTGTGCCCTTTTGGAGGTAGATTAGAAACTGAAAAAGAAAACAGCTAATCAAGGAACAGAATTTGCTGGGAGAACACTCCTCTTGCCTCATTATTTTTAAACTATTCATTAATGTATGGATACATGCTTTCCTACCACACACATGGAAGACAAGAAAGCTCAGCTACTCAACTTTTAGAGGGTGCCTACATTTTAATTGATCTTTCTTTATCTGTGGAAACTCTTAACAGTCCCATAAATATTTGAGTGTGCCAAAACACTAACAGAACACAAGGCAATCTCTGTAACCGCCCACAGCAGAACCCAGTCGTGACTCCCCCGACACTGCCAAATCTCAGTCCCCTCATCCTATATGTTAACTTCCTTCCATTCAGGAGGGACCAGATGAGAGCTAGCCAACTAAAAGCAGAAAAGACACCACTTAATAAATCCCTAATAGGACCAGAGCTGTTCATGACTGGGTCATGGTCAAGGTCATGGTCTTAGCAGTGGAACTTTCTTCCTAAAACACTCTGTAGAGTGGAAAAAATATGCTCACATGGAAGAAAGGAAAGATAAAGACAGCAATAAAGGTGGAGGCAGGGCACAGGTTAACTAAAGACACCTATGATGGGCATTTTTATCCTAATATCAAATGCTGTCTTAGCAAGCTTACAAATGTCTCAATTCAATTGCAAATCAGGTAAGTTATGTTAATTAAGGACATGTACACTAGTTGGAATTATAAGTATGCTGAGAGGATTAGCATAAGTCCTATCTCTTTGGACCATGAATACTAAAAACCACCCAGGTTGACCTTAGGCCATGAAGCTCTAACGAAGGCTAAAGTCTGAAACGAGATTCAGCTTACAGCTTGTTAAGAACACATTTGTTTGATGCCACCCTTTCACAGAAAAGTAGCTTCCTTGTCAAATGCCTATTCAAGACTTTCTGCCTTCTACCTTCTGTTTCTGCTAAAATGTAATGAGACAGACTATTTCACTCAAAGAAGCACAAAGTGGATATCCTTAACAGAGACACTAGGCACACAGATGGGGAAGAACAGTTTATGTATATCAGATTGAGTAGGGTGACCTTTAGGGTCAAACCTTAGTATTAGTCTAGATAGTCAATACACCATTTCTTAGAGATAAACAGGAGTAACTCTGAAGTCTCACCTTAAAGTATTCAGCTTCACAGGTGGAATTTTCATGAATATGAGAGTCACACTCTTCACGCACGTTGGCAAATTCAATCCCATCTGAACAGTAGTGTTCCTCCAACTTGTTGCGGCAGCACTGTACCTGAGTCATGCTGACAAGAGAATGGAAGCAATAGGAGAAGAATATTATATATAGATCAAGAACATACAGTGCAGCAAGTACAATGAGTATTTGCACTAGTTTCAAAGAAAGAGGAGTGCATTTTAGTTACAAAGTTAAAATATTCTTTAGGTATATGCAGAATGTCTAGGTAACACATTTAATACAGTTAAACTGCCTGTCTGCCTTGCAGTCTGCCCCCATCAGTTTTTGAACCACATGGATAATTTCAAACGCATTTGTCACAAGGCTCTGAAAGCCTGCAGTCCTCCAGTCTGACTAACCCAGCACGTGCTGTCCCTTGCCCAAACAAACAAGTACGGCACATTGAAGGTAGCTCACAGTGTCACGCTATGGGAGAACTGGAATTATGGGAAGAAGTGAAGATACTGAGGAGAGTCATAGTGAGAAACTGAGTTTATTGCAGGGAAGAGGAGAAGAGTGACAAGGCAAGAGAAGAATGGTGTTATGGTGCAGGTAGATGTAGAGAAGAGACAGGATAAAAATAAGTAGGGCACTCAGTGTTGTTAGTTCCACTGTTCATAAAATAATTTTAGTTTTATCTCAGTTTCAGTTAATACATTGAAAACAGTATCTCCATTTCCATCCTGTGGAAAAAAAATGAGGAAGAAGACTTCAAACTCCTCCGCTCCTGTCATCACTGCCACTTGTATGCCAAGCCCATTCAAGGAGATGTCTCCTCTCTCTTCACTCTTTATTTATGTGTGACTATATTTTTCTGGATAGTGCTGTGGGCAGAGTTTCCAGTTTAAAGCTCTTCCTAGCTCCTGTAATAGACACTGGGGAACAGGAAGAAAACTTAAAGAATAGGAACAAATCAGATTACATATACAAGGATATAAACAGATCCATATGTTTTGTGATAACCGTCTTTCATTGAGAATAAAGCTACATGAGTTACTAGGGTGAAAGGAAACTCTCCCAAAGGCAAACCAAGCTGATAAACTATTTATACTACAACAGGGACACCTAAAAGGCATGCTCTGATATGTTAGAGATGTATAAAAAAAGTTCAGGAAAACCCTATGAATTAATTTTTAAACCCATTGGCCAGGGAAACCTTATACCTCTTACAGACTAACAAAGCTGAACACATTCTAATCCCTGTTAACAGTATTCACCATCTTTTTTTCAACTCTGGTTACCTGAACTCATGCGTAAAATATTTTCAAGGGTTACCTAGAAATACATAAAATCATGTAAAGATATTCAGCAAACCAATACCTTTTAAATAAACTCTTAAAAATCCTTTCTCTGCACTGTTTGAAATTTTGGATGTCTAGAGAAGAAGGATTAGTTGCACCACTGAACTGCAGGCTTCTATTATTGTCATCTGAGAGAAGTAGATTCCAGTGAATTACCCTTGGGGGAGCCTCCCTGTTCTTGATGACTATACAGTGAGCTTTCAACTTGCAAGCAGCATGAGGAACTCCCTCGGTCCTGGAGCTGGGCCAACCAGTCCAGCCCACTAAAAGCAAGGGACATGTAGGTACTTCACTTAGATTCTGCATCTCTGTGTGTACTGGTAACACAAGGATGTCAGGCTACGTTCCTGAAGATTCCTGATTCTTATTTATTGGATTTTGTAATGGTCTGACTGTGCAATTCTCACTTCGATAAAAACAACTACGAGATTTCAATGCATAGGAACAAAACCCAGGAAAAGTTCATGAACAAATCATTCCAAAATAGACTCTAAAGTCATAGCTGGAAGTTAAGCCCAGGACGGTAACTTTATTTGGCAGAATATTGCAAGTTTTTGATATTTGATTTAGTTCCAGTTTGGCAGAATATGTGGTTTTTTGTTGCTGAAATTCCCTCTGAAGCAGAATTTCCATTCTGTGCCCAGCTCCGGGGTGGTCTGCCTGTCAGGACTCTGGAAACCTGTAAAACCTGAACTTCAGGTCCAAGAGTGTGGGCGCTCAGACTTTCCAGCTTCTTTAGCTTTTCAAGTCCTGTTGAGCAGCTAGATATGTTAGCCACAAACAAACAAATAATAAAACAAAACAGTAGTTTTTCGGTAGATCTGTTTGATTTCCGATGTGTTTTTTTTAAATATAAGTTATCTCTTTGAAATCCCTGACAAATTGGCAGTTCCAACCAAAACAAAAAAAAAATTTTCTTAAAATGTTCCCCACCAGCTGTATTCATAAATCATGTGGGCCGCCCTAACTATAACCAGGAATTAAACATCAGTTGAATGGAAATACTGGATTAAAATACCATTTGTTCATTCTCAGAACAACAACAATAAAATCACACTTCATTGCCCAAATTCTACAGTGAAGTTGGGTTAGTAGCAAATAATCATTGAGACTGTAAACACCTATGTGACTGTAATAGTGGTAGAAATCCTTGGAAGATGGCAGAGAAAAATGCTAGAAAAATCCGCACTGGACTGGTCTTCCAACTGCAACTTAGTCTGCCCAGTTCACCATCCCTTCCCCTTCGTGTATCAGCTCACATGCTGATGGTCTCTGTAGTGTACCACACGCTCTTTAGACTCTGAGACTGAAGACTTCTGAGATGAAGATTACTTCTCCCTGTCTTGGGTAAGTTGTATTAATGTCCCTAGCTTGCGCACTAATATAATACATACCCACTTTCTACTTCACAGCAGAGTAAAGGAGCCATCTCTAATGACTAATAGGACACCTAGATTTGTCTTTTGTGTGTGTGTAAAACCTTTCAACTCTTCCTATGTAGCACCCCTATCAGCTTCAGGTCCATGGACATCTTACAATACTGGTCTCTAAAAAAGAGAAATTAGAGAAGTACTTTCCTGTTATTCTTTTAATTACTCCTAATAATTAAAAAAGCCAAAGGTCACTTCTTTATGTGCGATACTCTGATTTTCAGTTAAAACAGTGCAACATGGTTTTGTTGAACTAAATATCTATTTACAAGATAGCTGAAATCTTATTAGGATGAAAAATATTAAATATGGAAACTCTGCAAACATATGGTCACATGACTGGCATTCATTCAGGGTATTTCAAGGTAAAATTATTCATTTTCTGGTCTCTCTGAAAGATGAGTTTTATTCATGGCTCACTAACGAACAGAAACCATTCAGACATTTGAAAAATACACATTTTCTGTTGCAGATGCTGATCTAAAATGATTTCATAACTAAGTAATTTGATTACAAATCAAGTGAGGATTTTTCATATTCTCACTCACAGACAACTTTTTGATAGATGCAAATACAATCCTTCTTATAAATAATCCAGACACTGTTTTTGTAGAAACTGTTTTCCATTTTCAGCAAAGTTATAAATGCATGCTAATAATAAAAAGAAACATTCACCTATAACCTTTCTCTTCCAGTAACTTCCTTTTGCATTTGACAGAGCCTCTTGCTGATGAGTGCCCACTGTCTGTAACTTAGTGTAGGCTATCTGATGGTATGGGTTATCTGAGGACTCAAGTCAAACATCTGAATGTGCTGATTATTTCAGGTGTAAGTCATATACACGTAAATATTGTACTTTAAGGACTGGATATGGACATAATTCTGTTAAAGCTTGGAAAAGGACACAATTTTCAACCTATAAAAGCATAGCCAGCTGAAAAATTTTGAATCTGAAAAGGTGAAGCTTTATTAATTTTACTCCAATTAGATTAATATAAGAACCAAATCTGAAGGTTCACTTTCTGTTAAAATTTAATTAATCTTACTTATTATCATGTGGTAACTTTCCACTGAAAAATCTACATGTCCATTTACCTCCACAATCCTTTTGTCTATATTATTATCCTCCCCAGAGGGTGCGCTCCTAAACCATTATGGATTTCCTAATCACCTGTTATTTCAATTTCTTTCCATAAAAGCATTAAAATCTTACTTTGGTCTTAAAACATTTTCTTCGTTTGTCACCAGCCTAATTTAGACAATAAAAACCCTTCATTACCCTCTGTCTCATTCCTTCTACTTATTAGCCTGTCTTGAAATTGCTCCAGTGTTATTCATGTGAATAATGGAAGGCCTTCTCTTTGACAAAAAATATTAAAACTAAAAAGGAAATGATTCCACTCCCAAATTATTTTGCAACAACAAGCTGGGTCTTCCACCCTTACTCCTTTCAGTTCAAAGTTTAACATGTAACACAACTGAACGTAGGAAAATTAAGAGCAAGATCTGGTATTACGAATGACACATATGATGAATGAAAATAATGTGGAGTGTCTCAACAATGAAAATGTGTATTTTTGATCATATGCTAAATATTGACAAGGGACTCAAGTAAAAATTACTGATTTAATAAACCTCAAAATTAATCAGCTGCAATCCATATCTAATGGATTTACTTAATACTTTTTTTTTTTTTTTTTTTTTTTTACTAATAATAGTATTCTTGCAGGAAAAAGGTAAAATTATATTGATACTATATATTACATAGAGAAAAAATACTGATAATGTTGTGGCAGAGAAAGGACTGAGCTGGACATTATTCACAAAGTGAAATAAACAAGTCATCCCAAATGAGTGGTAATAAAACCCTGACAATGTAGCCCACTGTTCTTTTATCCTTTTATGACTGTTAAGCCAAAATCTTAGTGACCGTGAGGCACACTGAGCAGGCTGCAGAGAAAAGGTAGTAATTAATAAAGACAACTTCTCCCAAAATAACTTTAAACAGCTTTTTCAGACATAAAGCTGTCACGACTTTGATGTCCAGAATCTCAGGCTCTTCCAGGCCTACAATGACAGAAACCAATAAATACCTATCAGCAGTTAAGCACCTGGCACTTAGCATTCTGAACCCTCTTTTATTATTTCCTGGTGTTCCAGCCTGAGTCCGTATGCAAAAACTGCCACTTGTCTCTTCCTGGGGACAAGGACTGTCTTTTCGTTCTGTGTTTGTACGGTACCTAGCTGAATGTTCTGTAGCTCCTCCTTTTATGCACTCTTGCAACACTACTAATCAATAATACTATTCCCAGTGTAACTCCAAAAAGACTTTGGATAGTGCTAAAGGCATGCAATTCTCATATGGAGATAAGCTACTTCTGGCCCAGGAATTAAGTTCACTTGCTAAAAGCTCTGGGCAGGGGAAACTCTACATTTTGAAAGGAAGAAGATTGATTGGGCAGGTTGAGTTCCAAAAATAAATGGCAGCTGTTTGCAGCTGCTGTGAGTTTGACCACATCAAAAGGAAATGGATGAATGGACAAAAAGCTGGTGTTACGACAGTCAAAGACATCGTTCATTAAAACTCTACGCTCGTATTTACGGGGTCATGAAGGCACAGAGAAAGATACTGTCACTTTCCAGAGTGACAATGTAATGACATATACTCATTTGTGGGAAAAACAACCATGATATGAGATTGCACACATGGTTGGACATTGATGCGGGAGCCTTGTTTCAACTTAAAAGTAACTGAGTAATAGTTGCCAGGCAAACCTTATGACTTCCCGGGAACTTCAGACTGGGGGCTCGCTCAGCTGTGGTATAGAATAAGAAAGCAAGTACATTGGCAGTCTGAACTGCACCATGTTCAGTGAGTGATGCTCACACAGACAGCAAAAGAGAAAATACATATGGCAAGTCCTTCAAGAATGATAAGGGACTTTTGAGGATGGATCATGAAGTCATGTTGAAACCCAGAATCTTCCTTTCTAGGAAGCAAAGTAGCTATTAGAGTGGCAGTGTTTGTGTGGAACCCCTCCTTGATTCCTATAAATGTGCTTTAAATGGTTGAAAAAAAGTTAAGTGGGTACTTCTGACTCAATAAGGCAGCTTATTCCTTACCCATACAAAAGAAAGGGTGAAGAAAGGGTGATTAGAATAGCAAAAAAACCTCTAGAAGTGGTCTTGCTTAGAGGGAAGGATTGAATCTGAGATGCTGTTAGGTTATTACTATTCTAAGAAGAGGATTCAAAAAACAGCATGCAAATTCTTGCAAAGCATGTTGGGAAAAGTACTTGCTTACATCCAACCTTTCTCATATTGCATTGTCTTTGCAATCTGTGTAAAATCATTTTTACTTCAGTAACTTCATCAAATCTGCTCACTTCACAAGGTATTTTCCCTTGTATTCAACTGCCAACCTTGCAAATCTGTACTGAAATACACGGGCAAAAGAGATCCCTTTGGCATGAAGTAATATAGGATTATACACCCAACAGGCCACATTTTTTTAAAGCATCCAAAGTCAGATGATTATAGTTTGTCCAACACCACGCTGCACTAGATACTCAAAAGATCCCAGCTGTGGTTTAAGCAACTAAATAAAAGCCAGATTTCATTCTGCCCTCTCCTCGCACCCCGCCTTCCTGAAGCTCCCATTGCATGTAGGTGTCTAAATAGAAAGCAAGCTCTTTTGAAAATCTGTAACCAATAAGGCATCCTGAGCCATTTAAAAAACTCCTGTCTAAATATTCTCCCCTATTTACACCTCAGAAAATGTAATGAATCTGGGTTTGGCTTTGTTCACATCTCTGTGCAATAGGAATACATTTACAAAATCAATGTAATTACTCCAGTGTACTTGAAAAGGGAAGCATTCTCCCTCACTGTACATTTTGACTCCAGTTACACTGGCAAGCAGGAGAATTTGACCCTTATTTTTGTTTCTGAAATGGCACGAGACAGTGATTCTGCTATATCTTTCATAGAAATGCCAGTTTGTGATCACAACTGAAATAAAATAATATTGCCATTAAAGAAAGTAGTCAAAGGTGCCACTTCTTTTTAGCCTATTTTAGAGAGCAGCCATGCCTCAGGTGGAGCTATCTTTATTTATGCTACAATCATGAGTGGATGTAGCTGAACTGAATTTATCCTCTTCTATTTTTGTCAGCAAAGTGCTTGTGATATGTGCTAATTTGTTGCATCAAAGTGAGAAACAGCCTTGGGAACATCTTGTATTGTGGTATGTACTAATTTGTTACATCAGCGAGAAACAGCCTTGGGAACATCTGTGGGAACATCCTACAGCCTGTGGTGGGGGGCATGTACCCCGCCTGAGAAAATTGAGCTGAGCTAGCGAAGCGGCAATGTTAGTTTAGATAGCCTAATATGGCACACAATGCAGAGGAAGACTCCAGCCTTCATCCCCACGACCACCAGAGGGCTGAAGAAGACCCCCTAGCAACAGCCGGCGCAACCGCAGAAGTTACAGGAGGTGCCCCGTATACCCGGAACTGGAATCGCATATAAGGAGACTGTGAGGGGGGGTTGCGCGCGCCGTTGGTGGAGCAGGAGACTCCCCCCGGACGCCCAGCGCTGTTTTGCTTACTTGTGACTTGCTCAATTATTTTATAAATTGGAATTTATGCAACCTGGCCCCAGTGGTTGTCAATTTGTCACGTTTACCTATAACAGTGCTCACCTGTCTTACTGCCCACCAACACACTGAATATGTCAATTTACCCATTATTAATTTACCTTTACATCATTATAATTTAATTCATTAGACTGCAACTTGCTGCCTATTCAAAATGCCTAGGATCTTTTTGTCTATGCATAAAAGCTAGATGAAATATTATTAAGCTTTTTTCTGTTTTCCTATGAAGGCCTAAAGGCTCTCTAAAATTGCAACCTTTGAAACAATAAATTACATTTACAGCAGAATCTCAACTCACATTAATCAAATGATCATTAAAGATCCTTGCTCCCAGATTGTTCAATAAACTTGGTTTCCTGTTTTTCCCGTCTTTGTTTTGTCTATAACTCTTCTGACTCTTCAAGTATTTCCTAAATTGGGATTTAAGTCCTATCTGTCAATTCTCTGCGTAAGAGACAGCTTTTAATGCCAATATAAATGCAAAAGTCAGAAAACATGGACAGACTTGACTGCAAGGCACATTCTTTCCATAACAAAGATCACTCCAACACTTCTACGATTACCAAGCTTAAATCACTTTGCAATTCATTTGAAAAGATACAGGAGAGCAAGGTAACGTGTTTTAAATGGAGAAATATAAAATCCTCAGGGCAGCTGCCTTTCAAACTACTAACCACAAATTATTACCTCCACAAATTAAATGTAACAAGTGTATTTAACAGCAAAAATAATGCAAACTATCATTAACAGAAAGAATATGAATGTCTCCAGTAATCTAAGAGATTCAGTATAACCAAAATATTATTATGCAAATAACTTTAAGATTTAACTTCATTAGTTCATTACCTAGATTGCATAATAGAAATTAGTATCCTATTAATGTCAGTAGAATTAAGAAATCTATTTATTAACTAAGGGTTACTTTTTTTCTACAGTCAAATGCATTTGACACAAGTCAGATATTCTAAGTAATCTCCTTGTCTTAAGGTTTAAGTTCCTTAAACTTAAGGTTTAAGTTCTCCCACACAGGAATATAACTAAGAACTTCAGGACAATTATCTGCATAGCACCCCACAGGAGAAGCAGTTTTAAAAGGCTGTCATACATGCGTACACACACACACACATATATATATATATATATGCAATCTGTAGATTATGTATGTACAGTATCTGCTGTGGTTCTTGACAGACTTCTTCCCAGGACTTTGTACTACTGTTGAGCTACATTTGCAGTCAGTATAAATTGATGAAGCTTTTCTGAAGCTAGTAGAGCCATGCTGAAATATACTGACTGCAGACACAGTCCAAGCCCTGTGAGTAGAGTACAGTGGAAGAACCTCTGTTTTGCAAAACATGCTATGGCTAAGGGACACAATACATACTGAACAAGTTAGAGATGAGTGATTCTGCACAAGACCAACAGTGGAAATTTAAAGGACTTAATGGAAGAAAAGTAGGTGCTTAAGGAATTTAGGTTTCTCCAAACCTAGACATGAATTTGGAAAACTTATATTTAAGAGCTAGGTGCCTCATTTTATTACCAGCTTTCATATCTGCCATTCTCCATGGTTTTATATAAAAATATAAACTATAGTATAATATACAATGCATAATTACATACCTGCATTCTCTGGATTCAGAAGTAAATGGTAGAGAAGCACATCTTCTGTTTTTATTTGCCCACTCAACACCCTTGTTGCAGCATTCTTCCATTGACAGGTCTGCAAAAAGAAAGAAAGAAAGAAAAAAACAACAATATATCTAATATGACCTTAGTAAATGGTATTGCATCTACCAGTTAAAAAAAATTGAGGGACAATTCATTTTTCCCTCCCCAGTATACAGAGAGAATTGCACACCCTTCCAAAAGGCAGCCATGGCCAAGCGAGGCATGCATGAGCACAGAATCACAGAATGGTGGAGGTTGGAAGGGACCTCTGGAGATCATCTAGTCCAATCCCCCTGCTCAAGCAGGGTCACCTAGAGCATGTTGCACAGGACTGTGTCCAGGCGGGTTTTGAATATCTCCAGAGAAGGAGAGCACCTTGCAATCAGCCCCAGCACTGGACTTTTTTCTTCTGCAGTGGAGCAAACTCCAGCTTCCCTCATCCTTCCATATAAAGATGCAGATGAGGAATTACTACTCCAGCATGAAACACCTCAGATAGAGTACTGCATAATAAAAGGATCTGTCAGATTGTACTCTTTTGTTATCAAAGGTGGCAGTAGCAATAAGCAACCTTTTTACATCCTCGAGAATACAGGATAAATCAAATAACTGTCTGATATGAAAGACAGATATTAAAACAGATTAGCTGGATAATAACTTCAGGAAAAAAAGTTCTGTATATTAACTTGTAATGAGAGTCAAGTTAATTGACAGAACTTTTTTCCTGATCCTATTATCCAGCTAATCTGTTTTAATCTAAAGTATGTCTACAAATGCAAAAGTGTTGCACAGAGAGACAGAAAGAATAGGATGTATTTTGATCACTTGACATACTAAAGAACAATTAATATAGATGGCAATTGATACCAATCCTCAAAGTCAGAGGAAAGGCATACTGAAGATAATTATTTGTGCAGAGTATGATTTTTGCAAAAGTCTAATTCAAGAAAACTAAACACTGTTAATGAACTGACAAGCACTACATGTCTGCTTCATATTCCAAGTGCAAAAGTTCACCACACAGCAGGTATATTAAAACTTGGAATAAAACAAGAGTCATATTTTCCTATTAATTATCTTACAGTCCAGACGCTGAACAGCTCCTTGTATAACAGATACGGAGTCTGTGTAAAGAAAGCTGCCTATCATGATGGGCAGCTTCCTAATGTTTTCTCTGTTTCATATGCTTTCTGACTATTGATTACTTTAATGAAAAATAAATAAGACCTTTTCATCCATAGGTCTCAAAACACTGCACAGCTGAAGGCAAATCTCTTTTGCTTCTTATTGATGGAGAATGTAAGTACAGATGGATGAAATAACTTGCCCAAAATTGCACAGCAAGCTGGTGGCAAAACAGGCAATATACATTGGGTCACCCCAAGCCAGCTCTCTACACTGGATCATACAGTACCTCTCATGATCATTTCTTTATTAATTTTGCACCAAGCACATCTACAAGGTGCAAAATTCAATAAACAGCAGCATTATATTCAAGACTCATCTTCACAAGTCACTTCCTGCAGAGTCTGGTAAGGACAAATGTCTATCTCCTCCAGACCTCCCCATACCAATTACAAAGTTACCATTCCCCAGGTGCTCTGCTGTCTGGGGGCTACAGACTCTTTCCATCTGTACATGTATGCACCACCTAACCTGTTGTAGTCAAAGTAAGTGGAATTATTATTTAACTTGTTTATGATCACACTCATTTTGTCTGAAACAGATTAGGAGTTCACATGAGTACCTCACCTGGCAGATCTTCAAATGTATGAATGTGAAAAGCAGCTAAAAGCAAGTACAGAGGTTAAGTTTTTCCACTAACTCAGTAGCTTTCAGAGAAAACATCCACACACAACCTTTGTTCCTGACTGGTGATTCCAGTCCACCAATTCAAAGCACAAAGTTTAAAAAGAAAAAAAAAAAAAAAAAGAGAGAGAGAGAGAGAGAGAGAATTTAAGATGAATCAGACGATGCATTCCCTTCAGGTAGTTATCCATGCCCCCGTGCAAAGTTCTGGAATACTGAGTACAGTTCTGACTATCCCTCTCTAAGAAAGATTAAATCAAAATGGGAAAAGTGTAAAAAAAGGCTAGAAGGATGTTCAGTGGAATCAAAGGCCTATTATGTAAGAAGAAGCTGTAAGAAAAACAGCATTTTAAGTCTAGATAAGTAACGCTTGTGAAAGGATGTGGTTCATGTCAACAAATATTTCAGCAGTAAACAACAATCAGAATTATGGCAGCAAGTAAATCAAGCATTTTTAAATAAGAAACTCATTAAATTTATAAATGGAATTACATTAAATGTTAGTTTGTAACAGAGCTCTGTACTCTCTGACCCAAGACATCCTTCTAGCCTAACTCACTTACATATCCAAAATAATGGGCCAAATTCTGTTCTGAGGTCAAGGCAGCTATTGCTCTTGAATTCCTCAGTGTGTCCCGAATTCATGCCAGTGTCTGAAAGCTAATTGTAGTTTATAATGCTACAGAGAGAATCAGTCTTGTAAATATCTGCCTGTGGTGAAGGCCATGAATTTGATCTGTAGTGTCTGATGTCTTCTTTGGGAATAGGGACCCTGTCTGATGCTCTCTGCCTGCCAGCATACTGCTAACAAACATTTGATGCATCAAATTTAGTACAATGTGTTACGAATAACCATGTTTTTAGTGCTGTTGTCTGCCATTAATCATACTCTTGTTGAAAAATGATTCATATTTAATTCAAGTGCAGAGCTGGCCGTAGGTTTTTGCAGGGTTTTTTACAAAGGGGTCTTTAGCCAGGTTCCTCCCCAGAACGACAATCCCTGGCTCTAGACACTGATTCTTCCCTCCCAGCTCTGGCAACACACCTCTACTCCAACCAAATACCTCAAGAATTCAAAGCAGGCCAAGCAAAGCAACCTAGTCTGTAGGAGTGTATCCAGACAAAGAAGGATTTGGGAGAGCTTGTTGAGGGAGGACTGCAATCCAGGCTCATTTTTTTCATGACATCACAATTCATATCCTCCAAAGAGCTTGCCAGAGACCTCTGGAGAATAGAGGGAAGTGAAAAACAAGCAGTAAAATAAAGGACTCCACCCTCGAGGCCATTCTTCCAAAGCATAACAAGAAAAGAGTGAAAAACATTCTCTCTAGTTTTGCTTTGCAGTTGGGCCATTCATGGACACAAGTCTACTCTTTCAAAATCCCAGAAACTGCTTGTCTCACACTTCTGGGGTCAAATTCTGATCACACTGGAATCAATCACTTGACTTTTTTGGCATCAAGAGCTGTTAAAGAGTATTTAGAAATGGGACAGACTTATCATCTCACAACCGTATTTTTCCAGTGTTGCGGACTCCACCGTACATGAGCATATACATGTGACTTCCAGCTGGAAGTCTCTGGGCAAGCAATTCATATTGAGGCCACTTGTGCCTCCTTGAGCTCTCCCCAGGGGACCAACAGTATGGGGTGGCCATGCTTTGTCCTCAGTTCTCTTAACTAAAAGTTTGTAATGCCCAGCATCTGAAAGGCAGTGAAAAGCAGATGATAGAAACTGTTCTCATTACACCATCTTAAAGAATCTCCCTTTACTGCACAGGAAGTGATGACTCTCTTTTCTCAGAATGTGACCATGTGGCTTTTACTGCAGATGACTGGCTCATGGCACCCTTAACCCTGGAGTGCCAAAGATGATCAAATAGGAATTACAGTACTGCTCTTCTGAACCTGGTGCCCCTTGAACTGTTACCCCAAGTGCATAATGTTTCAGGCAAGTCAGCCAGAGAAATCCCAGGAATCTAAGAGAAAACACATTTCTGGGAAAGACTGATGATACTGTCTGCGTTCAGCTAAAACATGCTCTTTTTTATTTGAAGGAAGAAACCCTCCAGGAAGATTATAACATACACAGATACACTGTGTGGTTTATTTTGTAAGTGTGTGAAGAAATCAGTCGGCTTTTTGATATCAAGAGACAGAAAAAGATGAAGATAAGTCTAAGACCTGACAAGATGGTAATGTGCTTACTTTCTTTTCACTCAGATATAGTAATTTTCCAAGCTAACTGACTGATTCAGGGGAAAATCCAAGACTATCTTGAATAAAATCAAATACAGCACCACCTTGTCCCTATACAACAGCATGTGCAGCAGAGTGTGTAAAAGCACTTGAGTCTTGAAAACTCTGCATGTCAGTTTGATAATAGCTGGGAAGCCTGTCCTGATGTAAAAGTGGTTGGTACCTGTAGCATACCAAGAGAGATTTCAGGAGTCTTGGGAAGAGGACAGTAGAAAAAACAGCTGGAACTCACATCTCTAATTTTATGAAAGCTGTCATGAGGACAATAGATAACATTATATATTCACTATTATATATACACTATTAGATAAAAAGCGATTAAAGGTCATACAAATTAAAATTTTGTGCACATCATGCATTCATGTGCTAACTATGAACTATGCTTACATAGGCAAAATGTGTAGCAGCATACGGTTGTTTTTAAAAAGGTAGTTTGCTAATCTTAACAGAACTCCCATACTGTGTGGGAGTTCAAAGCCAGAAATGTGGTTAAAATCTGTATAACCTTAGACTTGCATGATGTAATAATTGCTTATTCAGCTGCTACAGTGAATGCTTTCTGCAAAAGAAAGATAAGCATAAGAATATTACCCAAAAGCACAATTCCTGGAACGAGAAACCCTGAATTGTTTCTGGGAACTGTGTAAAAAATAAGTAAAAATGACTGGATAATTTTCATGATACAAACATTCTAACTAGATCAAAAAAGGGCAGATTTTTTAAGCACTAGTCTACAATAGCAGCCATTTGGTAGAGTTGATGATGATGGAAAAGCCTATGTACAGTCCAGGATTAGATAGCTGTTCATTGCTCAGTGCTGATCTATCTACTAAACAGTTATAAAACTGTTATCACTGATGATAATATCAAAGCCAAAGCTACACCTGCACATAGGTGGACTTATCAAGCTAGTGCTGGTAAAATATTTCAGTTCTTCAACACTACAAGTGATGTGGTGACCATCACATTCAGCTACTCCCCAGCCCATGTAACAGCTACAGTTGGGTATGACTTTGGAGGTGAGTCCAGGTCACGGGGTCAAAGTCATACCTCACTACCAAGATGTCTTCAATCTTTGAAGCACATTAATTGATTAAGCTTGTAAAGCGTGGTGCAAGTCTTGCCCTTCACTCCATCTATTCTCCATGAGCCTCAGCACTATGGAATGTGAGCAAAGAGAACATGATTATCACTTCTCAGCATATGCAGACACAGGCAGCAGATGGACTCTGTGAAAGTTCAACACTAGTCCAACATATTTCAGAAACAATATGTCATCCAGTATTTTTGGAACTCATGCTCATATCAGACATACATTGATTTAGGCTTCCAATAAATATATATATATATTTTTTCAACTTTCCCTCCATAACCTTCTGAGGAAACCTTTCTTGTCCTGTCAGGAATACCCTCTTACCAGTGGTGCTCATCAATCTAGCTGTCAACTGCAGAAATTGCAAGTCTAAATTCAAAATTTGGTCCTAGAAATGACAGACTGGCCATCTGCATTAACCATTCTTTTTGTGTTCCAACCTTCCTTTACGTCTGTACTCTATTGACAAAAACGCAGAGCAATTACGGGCGTTAGGCAAGTTCCAGAGCATTTCTGCAAGGGGATGTAAAATTTTACCCACATACCCTTCTAGCCAAGGCTTCATTGTGCTTTTAGGTTTAGAGCAGACAAACTCTTTGGCCTGATCTACCACCATCAATGCTAGCTGCCCTAGAA